>NW_016690216.1:3209778-3536008 GCF_001604755.1 Lepidothrix coronata
AAGAGTAAGCACCACGGAGTGGATTGGTGCTGTGCAGGCAGTACTGGCTGGGTTCCCCAGGCTAGCTGGGTTCTCGGACAAAGAAGCAGTGCCCACATGTGGGCAGATGTCTGATTTTGTCTGGCTATGCTGCATCTCAGGACCAAAATTACTCTATGGCAGCTTTACCTTTTTTTAATGCCCACATAGCCCACGTCAATGACATACTTAAATACAAGCTTTTAAGAGGCAAAATGAGTGACAAAACCCCTTCACTTAAGCACAAATATTCATGTGTTCATAAATCATAACTAAGAAGTATGAGAGGTATTCCCTTGCTAATGCCCACTAGGGATGACATTATCTATGTTTGCACAAACTTTGTTTCATGTAGCCAACAGTATCAAGTGCATTAGTGCCAGAACAACTCTTTTCCTGGTCTCTCTAGTTTTCACAAAGATTCATCTGAACTGATGATTTTATCTGCCCTACAAAAATATCACTTTAGCAATTTATAGTTTTCACTCATTCAAGGTGCTGTGTCAGAGACGAGGGACAGACATGAAAAAAAAAGACAACTGAAGGAAAACTCTCTCCAGTAAATAATATGGACAAATATTGAGAGGAGATAAACCACATTTCATCCCAGTGAGCATTGCTGGTTGGCAGACCAAGTCACCTTCTGCCAAATCATCTCATTATTACAAAAAGAGGAACAGGATAGAAGAAACACTAGTAACACCAGAAGGCTGGATATTAGCGGTGTAACACCAGAAGGCTGGATATTAGCAGTAGGTAAAGATTAGATGAGACAAGTGATGGATTTGGCTGAGTCCCATGAGGAGGAAGATCAGGATAAGCCTCATACTGGGGTTGTGATTAGAGATCTGTTGAAGAGAGGCAGTGCCTGAGACTCCTGACCACCTCCCCACTACCAGTGAGCAGATTGGTGTCTACAGGACTCCGCTGCAGTACGAAAGGTTGTGTGACATCCTCTGACATTCATGGCAATCAAGGGTTGATTTAGCTTACTGTATCTTACCAGGCAGCCTTCAGCAGAGTTTTGCCAAGCAATAAAGCCTCAGTTGTTCCCAAAGGCCAAGGCAGGAGTTCTAGAGCTTTTAGTGTTGTAAGAAATATCAGTTAAGATCGCTATTTGTGAGTGTCTCAGTTTGTTTTGTCTATACCAATATGAAAGATGTCTCAAAAAACCCTGTGTCCTATTCTGAGTAGTAAAAAGTTTTCAGTGAGTTACAGCATTTTTCTTCTTAACTCCATTTTTGGTCCAGTGTTTTGGTCATATGCTTGAAAAATAAAAAAAAAAAAGAAAAACAGGCAGAAGTTCTAGGGAGACATAATGTCTTGCATTGAACCAGATGATGGTAGCTGGAAAAAGTGGATGTGCTTGAGGATACAGTAGTCCTTCACTGCTACAGCAGTGCTATTAGTACTGCATTTTCACAGAAAAAAACCCCTAAAAATAGGAAAAAAACGTAATTACTTTTATCTAAATTCCACTGGAATGTCTCATAGAACAGATAGTCCAGCAACAAAATTTGAACTTAGGCATCATGTTAGATAATGAAATTTTCTTTTCTCTAATGAAAAGTTAAGAGACTATGAAAAAGAAAACTACAAAGAACATCTTTGCTGCCATAAGCCAGACTTGCCTGCAGGACAGCAAGCACTTCTGAGTGCATTTTGGGAGTGTTTTGAAATGGAGTGGTTTAGAACTGACTTGCTTCTTCCACATGTTATCTATCCTGCTTTGGGAAGAGTATGCATCTGGCTTCAAGGTGATCTAACATCCCACTCATAGCTGTCTTTCTTGAATGCCACTTGTGTTGTACAGTGCAGGTCTGGGGACTTGATGTTTATTAATGTGGTTGGTAGAGTCAGTGAGCTGATAAGAGAAAGGTGATCCAAATGGTATGAGTTAATATGCCTGAATAGGTAGGAGAGCACAAATTATGATAAGCACTGGTCCTTTTTTCTCCTGGATTATGATGAATGAGGTTTGTATAGAGATATTTGAAGAAGCACAATGAAGACACTCAACAGATGTTTATCTCTGAGTCATGGAGTAATAAAGTAGAATAGACATGAAGTGAGTGCTTAGCAAATCCTCTGGGCACAGAATCAAATACACCTGCTTTGCTTCTGACAAACTTCTGATTTTTCCTTAGGCACCGTCAATGATGGCATCTTCCCAGCCATCCCAGGCAATCTGTTCTGATTTTCCCACATGTTCCTTGCTGAAATTTAAGTCTGTTACATCTTGTCATTTCTACAGTAGATGAGGATAGCTGTTTGTAGCAGTCCTTTTTCACTAATCTGACCTAAATTGCATCTGGTTTTCTCTCCACCTTCTCTCAGATGGAACAGCTAATACATGTTTCCTCATAGATCATTTTTTCTAGACACCTGATCATTTGCATTGCTCCCACCTGGCACCCAAAACTGGATGCAGTAAGGCCACTGGCTAAGGGTGTGGGAAATTTCAGCCTCCACAAAACTGAGTGTAATGGGAAGGATTAGAAGATTAAATGTAAAGACGTAGGATGAAGGTGCCCCTTTGAAAGTTGACTGAATGTGTTAGGTGTCATTGGCTCTACATGCATCAAAATTTGAAGCATATATGTGAAAGAATTAGAAGTAGATGGGGAAGACTTCAAGTAGATTATGTTTCGTGTTTTGGCGAAGGGGGAGTGAGAGAATATCTGTTAAGAGCAGATTAATCATACTTGAAGTGTTAAGAAAACCATTTTTTTGCAGTAGAGCTTGTGATGTCTACCAGAAAATAAGAGACTTGTGATGTCAAAAAGGCAAAGAAATACTTGCGATGCTGAGATATGAGATGATGAAGATATAAAGTATAGATTTATATGTATGGATGAAGAAATATCAATGAATGTAGACCTAAGTAAGGAGTAGCTTAGAAAAATTTAATCAAATTCTTCTTGTCTGGGTTGCCTAAAGGCATTCACATTGCTTATTTGCCTTTTCTGCATCCTTTTCTCTGTTAGTCCCATTATCTTCACTCGTACTGCAAAGAAATTCTGAACAAACTCGCCAGGGAAACGTGAGTCTCTGGAAGTTTATGAAAATCAGTGGCTAGACAGAGTGGCCCCAGGGGAATATCCCTCAATGCCGGTTTTGGTTTATTTGTAGCAGTGGGCTAGGAGGTGATAGAATCATAATGGCTGCAGGTGGGATTTGCTTTTAATTAGAGAGTTTGGATAGATTTGTCTCTCTTAGGATAGGATCTCCCACGCTTTGGGAATGCCTGTCTCCCCATGGCTTATAGAGGATGTGTGAATGACTAGTTCGGGTAAAACCCTTGCCTTTCAGCAGAGACCAGGTGAGACAAAGTCCAGCTCAGAGTCAAGTGAAGTGAAGAGAGCAGAGATGACAACTGAAGGAAAAACATTTCATTCTGGTGAACTGGAGAGAAGTTGCAAGCTGAAAAAGGCCCCATTCACAGAGAAGAAGCCTTCAGAAACACGCATTATTTCTCCTCGGATCTTCTCACTGGTGACCAATTTCCCAGAATGACTTCTCCAGCCCAAACTTTCTACCTGCTGAGACTTGTTTACAAACAACATGGTATATTATTTACAGTGCTTCTGAATTACATTTCGCTGGTTTTTCTTCCATACCACTGCATGTTAGTACCAGTGATGCCAAGTTCTGTAAAGTACTTGCTAGCTAGCACAATTGAGCTGCCACCCACACTGGAAAGCCTGCAAACATTTCAGTAAACATGGGAAGGTGTTGGCAGTCCTCTTTTAAAAGAAGTCTCAAAGTGGTCTCCTGCTTCTCTAAGGAGACAGTGTACCCAATATGTACACAAGTATATATTATGTATGAGGGGTGTCCAGTCAGGAGTCTGACAGTTGGACTTAGAATTTAATTTCTGATTTTAGAAGGGTCTTTTCATTCTTTAACTAAACCCCTGGGAGCTCTGAACAGAAAGGCTTTATTTTAGGATGGAAAAGATCAGTTTGGAAGAAGTAAGAATTAGACTAGATGCAAGCCGGTTCTTGAGCTATATTCTGTATTTAAAATTACCTGCTTTCCATCTCCTGACTCCTATTAGTGTATTGACATCAACCAAATGACACATGGTTGGACATTTGTTGGACGTAACACAAGTTCCAGGTCATGACAGCTGAAGTGGTAGCATCTGAGGCAAATGTCCTAGACTAAGTCATTTCACACAGATAGGGATAGAGATTTCAGGAAAGTTTGAAGCCATGTTAGACAATATTAGGGCTCAAAAGGGAAAAGAGAAATCCACAGAATCAGCTGCAGTTTTGGTAGTTGGAGCTTTATTGCAAATAAGCATTTCAAATGTGACAAATTAATTTCTGTACCTGTTTTCATTTATTAACTTTCAGCCTCAGTAGGCCAAAATTACCTCATAGATATGGTGGAAGGCAAAATTTGAAGAAACTCCAGTGGAGACAGGGATTGCTGGATGAACACTGGTGTCCAGATCCTGCTCTAACATCTGCTCTGCCTGCATTAGTTACTTTAATGCCAATGGGCTCACTCCTATGAATAAAAAGATAAAAATCTGTTTCTGATTATCTTCTTCCTGCACTTTTAATCCTCTATCTTTATTAATTTTTAAATCATTTGCTTCAAAACAAATGAAAGAGACTTTCTAAATGGAAGCAGTTGTGTTTTTTTTTTTTTTACTGTGGTACAGACAAAGCAGAAGCAGCAGGAAATTATTAAATATTGTTAAGTCATTACAGGGCTCTGGTGGAATAATTCTGGTGTTAAGCTTTGGAAGACTTAGAACGTATTTTTTTTCAGTAGGATCTTTTAAGAAGAAAATGGCCACAATTATAAAATTCATTTCATGTTTTGGAGAAGAAAATTGTTCTTGAAAAGTAGTCAGTCTGGGATTCTTAGCATAATGTGATATTACATGTAGCATCTATTGTTTTTCTAGGAGAGAATGACAAATTTCTCCAAGTACCAGGCTAATAACTCATAAACATAAAGAATTGCAAAATGCAATATGCACAAATAATCAGTTGACTCCTAAAGGGTCTGGTTAGCTAGCTCCTTGCAGAAGAACCCAATCTGTTATCGTGATAGTAGGCAATAGAAGTTGTTTATCATAAAAAAAAAGCCCACCTCAACCCATCTCAAATTCAGACTGCGCTTATTTAACGAACTCCCTATCTGGATTCCTCTTGATTTTTAGAAGTTGAGCTTATTTCAGAATTTTCAGCTTAGTGTAGGAGGTTAGCTGAAATCCTCTGTAAAAGCCCTTTAATTTTACGTGAGGTACTTGAGGAACATTCCTCTGCCTGACAGCATCAGTCACATATGAGGCAGAAAAAGGTACGCGGAGGAAGCTGCCCTACTGCATTGCTCATCAGGGTAAATAAGGGTCATTCATCCAAGTTGGAAGAATCATGGCTATTTTAGCTGCCTAAAGGTCATATAGTCTATCAAAACATTATAATGAAGAGGCTAAATAGAGGTATGAAAGGGTTCAGAACCCTTGGCAGATGTTATTATCAATGCCTTTTTCAAATCGGGTGAGTGCAGGGATTCGGATCCCAGCGGCTCTGGTGACAATACAGAACAGCGTAGGAAGGTTGAACTATGAAGGCTGGTTGAAAGGAAACCTTGCCTTACAGATTTTCCTTACAGAAGTGCCTCAGCGTTTTGGTGACAGGTTGTCATGACAGTCCCAGAGCCACCGAGTGCGGGAGGGTTTCTTCTGAGGTATATCATTGGATGCTGTTGGAGATTTAACACTGGTAACAGCACTGGAAAGGAAGTGTAATAGGAAGCAGACCATCATAATGTTCTTCCTCCCCTCGCTTTTTTTCCTTTTTCTGTATTGTTATATTTAGAACAAACTTGACCTGCCATTTCCTCCAGGAAGGCATTGAACAAGCTGTCTGAAGAGACCTGTTGTTTGTCTCTGTGAAGTAAGCCCCTCTGAGACTTGAGTGTGACATTTGCTTGTATAAACCAGACAGCAGTGAAGTAGTGATCACTTGATTTCTGTTTCAATCAGGCTGTGCAATTGCTTTTTAGTCTCGACAGTTCCCTGAAATTTGACCTTATGAAACATCTGATTAAGAGATTCTGCATGAGTTTTCAATATTTTGGGACTGATCTGCATTTGGCTTTCATACCTAGTGTTGCTGAATCATGTCCTCTAACATAACCTGGCTTTGACACACACTTGCGCAGCTTCATCTGACCCTCTAAGTCCTTAGCAGCACCTAACCCTTGGTTTTGTATGTAAAACCCTGCAGCACATCATTGCATGAAGTACAGCAAGTTCTGCCTCTGCCGCCCCTGAGCAGTGTTGCTGCCAGCTGGAGTAGTCATAGAGTTGGCAGCGGTCTCCTGCCTTGATACAATAGTAGGTACACCTCCAAATCCCATGATTAAATATGGTGGTTGTTGAGAAATAACTCCAGTTATTGTCCCTATCTGATAAACTGGTGCTTGTTTTGCAAAACAGTAGACATTGCTATGTTGGGAAGCAATGTGAGCTCCTTCAGCACACTCTAGAACAGATGAAATGGACTCTTGGCTGTGAAACCTTCTCTTAGCATTGTTAGAAATTGTTAGAAATCATTGTTACTCTTCATGTAGGTTTTCTAGAACTTAGGGAAAAAACCCATCTTGCTGGAAAACATCACATTAATCCTCTCTTCAGCTACTAGTTTGGCCTGTGGCCAGTAATCTTTCTCACTATTTACTCACGAACAAAAGTTACCCATCCCCTACTTTTATTTGTAGCTGAATAAGAAGATCTTTCTCTCAGATACCCACGTTATTAACTGGTCTCTGACTATTGTGAATTTGTGCTCAGCATGAAAAAGCTCTGCTTTCAACTCTATTTAAAAGACCATATTTTCCCTGAGAAGTGAGGGAGATGAAGTGGAAGATTGTGTTTATTTCCATATAACTTGCAGTCGTACTTTTTCTGCACGTCCACAAGAATGAACCTTTGGCACAGGTATACTTACATATGCTTTCCTGCATCAAATCACTTCTTATACTGCAGTACTCTCCGGGGAAAAAAAAAAAGGGCTTATCAATATGAAATGGGTTCCTCTCATATTCTCGTCCATACCATCCCATTGTTACTGGTTCTATTCCCATCAGAGAATAAACTCCAGTCTTAAAGTCAAACTATGCAGTTCTGACTCAGGCACAATTTCTTGTTGTTTCTATTATTTTTTAATAATAATAAAATAATAATGCATCAGTATTTATATGTTGTCTGATTTGTGTTTAGAGCATGAATACTAATCTGTAAGTCTCTTAAATGCAGAATAAGCAGAGGTGTGGGCCCTGCTAAGTTTTATAGCCTGACTTAAATGTATCTAAGTCCCATTCTAAAGAATATAGGGAAAGAGATGAGTGAGAAAGCTGTCAGAAGATTGCTCAACTGGAGAAAGTTTGAGTAATTTCTTTTAATTTTATCCTTGTAGAAAAAACCAACAAAGCATGTTACTTTTTGTTAAAATGTTAAAAAATAATCTGATTAAAATTTCCATTTTTAATACATGGTAAGTTGTATTATAAAATGTCTGAGAAAATTAAGATTAATGACCTGGTTTCTTTATATTACTAACTTAAGGAATAAGGTGCTTTACCCCATAGCTCTGTTACTAAGTTTATGCAAGGTTAGAGAGTAAGAAGTGCCATTAACAGTACCAGTTTCAGGGTCAACTGGATCATCTTACTCTCATTTGTGTAGGATTTCTGTGTTTATATTTTGGATGTTCCATATCTGCCATCTTCGGATGATAGAAATAATAGTATATCATTTATTTACTCTCCTCTGTTTTTTCATTTTTCGTTTAGGAAAAAGTTTTAATCATTTATCCGCACCTGTCCATATTTGTTTTGTTTAATGCCACCAGTGACAGCTTTGACAGCTTGTTCTATATTCCTGGTTTCTAGTGAGCTCTAACAATGCTGTAGCCCAGTTTCAGAAACAACCTCTGTTTCTGGGTATAAAGATGGATCAGTTTTTATTTCTTGGTTTATACCCAGTAAAAGGGCCTTGCAGTATTTCACTGTTCTTCATGGTGAGTCCTGGATCAGGTGTGTTTGAGTTCTCGGAAGGAGGACATCTACCTTTAATCACTGTATTTCTTTATTTGATTTTTTTCTTGTTGTCATGCACTGTTATTACCTCATCTTTTATCATCTCTTCTTTCTGAATGTTTAAAGTCGCCTATCTTAATATTTTCATAAGTAAGCATTGCCTTTCAGTAAATAGCTATGCCACTATAAAGCATTTGAGCAATCAGTTGACTGATCCATGGCCCAAACATCATATGATCACTGCCTTGACTTCCCTGACCTGAGAAGCCCACTGCTCTGAAGAGGCACATTGAGGATTGAAACTGAACCTGAGTTTCTTGCCTCATTGTTGTGGTTTGCTTTCTATTGTCTAGGTAGCCTGTGTTTTCTGGTTACTTCTTCCTAGGCAGTGGTATCCATATTCCATTAAGCACCTGCTGTGCCCTTCTTCATAGCCATGCAACAGATTTGATCAATGTCAAGCACACAATGGTAGAGCAAGAACAAACTTCTTAAACTTGATACCCTGTCTCAATTCTTTAAAGAAAAAAGTCTTTTAAAAATAATTTGGTCAAATAAAGAAAACTAACTCCATGCTCTGTGTAGCTCTAATAGCAACAGTAGAATTATACTAGCCAACCATTTTTGTCCTAAATATATGTTGTATGTTGTCCTAAAGTCACCATTAAAATCAGCTACCTGTAAGCAGAAACTTAAAAAACTAGCTTCAGTGCTAGGTTTAGTATCACTTAGGCTTCTCTTTGTGAGAAGCCAGGCTATGGTTTTCATGATTTCTTCAGCCAAGAAGCTGAAGGGCAAGGCTGGAACAGAGTTCCACTGGCAAAATCCTGGGTGTCATTGCTCATTTATCTCGTTTGAGGAAAGAACGTCAGAGCACTGCAGTGCCTCCCCCATGTGCCATCCCTTTGGGAAGGAAATAATTAAGCTGAGAAATTAGACTAAAATAAGATTCCCTTAAGCGTAATTTAACCTCAGGTTGTTGCCAGGAATGTGACAAGGAAATGGTAAGCATAGGCTGATGTATATTTTTAATTCTTCTTAGACTGTCTTCTAATCTTGTAAAGAAAATGGTTATTCACCATTTGTTCTTTCCTTTTGATCTCTGGGGATTATTCTATTTTTTGTTGTTCCCACTCTTTCATTTGCAGTAGCAGCACTGGCTAATCACAATGCAGTGTTCAGATTGCTGCATTTTGGTATTAGCCCTCATAACTTGTGGTGAACTCCAGCTCACAAAAGCATCAATGCTCATGCACAAGGCCAATTTCTGTTACCACGTGGTCTTAGTGTAGGTTTATTAACTTTAAGTATGGGCTTAAACTCCTCTGAAACTAAGACACACACACATGTTGAAATGCTTTGCTGAACCAGAGCAGCCTAATGAACAGAGTACTGTTTACAGACGGTTGGAACAGACTGTGCCTGGCTATTGAGCATCACAGAAGGGGATATGCACAGACGTAAATCCATCTGCAGGATTTGGAGGATGATTAAACATTGTCTTCCCATAATGAGCCAGCCTTGTACTTAATGATCATGGTGGTGAAAACAAACCTAACACACCATTCCATCTGCTAATTTTGCACAGCTCATTGTAATTGATTTTATGACCCTGTCATGTCTGACAAAAAAATTGTGTCCAAAATGCAAATTTACAAACNTAAGAGTGATGCAAAGAAGCAATTGGTTTAAAAACGTTTTTAGAGGTTACAGATTCTGTGATGGGATCCAAAGAGATAAGATAGCATATGGCACCTGAAACATATTTTATCTTATGGGTTGCTGAAAGGCACATACGTTTCCTCTTTGTGAGAGAAAGTTGGCTGAAAGTTCTCTTCTGAACGTCACGGTTTTCATTATTATTCCTAATTATGCTATTTATCTGATGACCTCATCAAACAGAAAAAGTAAATCATACCTCTGACTTTTAGCAAAGTCATAAAGTGCCTGACTGTCCTTGAATTTAGTATTTTCTAATTGCCAGTTGTTCCCAAAAATAATTATATTGTAGATTTATTTTTATAGCCTGAAGTTCTGTTCTAGGACAATTTCACCTTTTGAATTTGATGTAGATCTTCTAGGAGAATTTTTAAGAAGACTGGTTATTGTTGAATTATAAAAGATTTAATAAGCTACAGTGGACCATCTTATTCTCAGATGCAACCCTGAGAAGACAAAGAATTTATAGAACAGATTAACTTGATTTAGGATGTTTGAATACTGACATACTGGAATATCTGGGATGACCTTTTTTCTTTGAATGTTTAGAAGAAGAATGTTGTAAGTAACGTTAGTAATATATACTGGATAACTGCATTTCTCAGATGGCAGTATCCATGGGCCATGAAGTTTGCCTTGAGTGAAAGAGAATTCACAGGTCTCTGTCCTTTTCACAGATTGTATATGTTAAGTGCTACCCCAATCTGAAGTTTTAGCAATTGAACTCGTTGGTTATTCAATGTTTTGTGGTAGATTTCCAAAGTTCCTGGTAGTGCTCTGAATTGCTTTGGTAAGTTATTTCATGATATCCAGGAACCATCTTATTTTTTTTCTTACTGGGGGCTCTGATCTCTCTTCAGATAGCAAACTATTTTCTCTGCTTTATTAAGAAGTAGCTGTCTCATTTTTCTGGGCCTGGAGATCAGGTAACTTGTTTAGTAACTTGTTGTATTATAAGGCCTAAATATTTTAATCAGTTATCTAGCTTACATCTGTGTAGTGAAACATCAGCTCTTAGAGCAGGATATCACAAGCATTGCCCAGAGGGGACTAAATACCCTACAATGAAAGTGGAAGCTCATCTCTGGTCTCCCTGCAGCAATTCAGGACCAAGCCCTGGGAGCGAGAGAGTGGGCAGGTGAGGATGGTGGTGCTGGCTGGCTTTGATAGCCAGTATGTCCCACCAGCAGCCCCGCTAGTTCTTGTTGCTCAACCTGCAGGTACCCTGCACAGTACAACAAAAGGTAGTTAGGGAACAGGCATGGCCATCACCTTCCAACATCGTGTAACATATTTTCGTACAAGTTTCATGAAAAATGAACCTTTTTGCTGATTTTATCAGTACTTCCATCAGACCCCAAAATTTGTACACTTACTTCTGTTGCTTCAGAAAAGTCTCAGCTGAGAAGTCTATCCCAAAAGGAGCCTGCACAAGCTACTGTGCCCAAATCTTAATCTATCTCCATGTGATTAAACAGATCAGTATATGTTTCTCTGCTGTGAGGGTAGTGAGGTACTGGAACAGGTTGCCCGTAGAAGTTGTGGATGCCCCGTTCCTGGAAGGGTTCAAGGCAGGGTTGGATGAGGCTTTGAGCAACCTGGTCTAGTGGAAGGTGTCCCTGCCCATGGCAGGGGAGTTGGAACTAGATGATCTTCAGGGTCACTTGCAACCCAAACCATTCTGTGTTTTTGTGATTCTGTGTTGCTCTTGGTCAGAAGAGGAGATGATTCCTCAGGGTATGTACTTGTATGAAAGGGAGCTACATTTATTTGTCTTGTAGTCCTTTGGAACACACCAGGACAATTTCTGAGGAAAATTACTGAGACTAGTTTTGATCCCTGTGTCCTTGTCCAGTAACATTAGGTAACATTAGGAAAAAAAAAACAACATACAACAACCAAACCCCTGCAACAGAGGAAGTGATAATTTCTGAATTGTTTAAAACAGTGCATTTGCTAGTGAGCTTCATGAGAAATGAACTACTGTAGGAGATGCCTGGAGCTTTTTAGCAGATAACCTTGGAAAGAGTTTGGCAAAAAAGGATTGCTAATCTGAAGCATGGAATCTGAAAAAAACCTTACGGCTTTAGCATGCATAATTAGGATCCGGGTCCCTAATTATTAACATTTTAATAGCATATGTAGATGTTAACCCCAGAAGTGGGAAGAAGAGAACTATGCTATATGAAGGATTGGTACGTATAATTACATAATTCAAAAATGTACATGCCTCAATAGAATATAGTGAATAAGTATAAGAGTAAAAACATTAGGAGTTGACTTAGAATTTTTCAGCAGTGGAGTTCAAAGTGCAATATTTCTTGATTCTAGCTAATTACTGCTCTTGAAAGCTTTTTGTAATTGAAAAGGGGAAAACAAAAGAATTAGGGATCCAAATTTGAACAAAAGACCTATGGTTCATATGTTTCTGCAAAGATCAGGGCGGAATTGCACAGACTCATTGAGACTGGAAGACCTGACCCAAAGTTAGCCATTATTTCTGATTTTCCTGCCAGATATTTTTATTCCAGTTTGAGAACATGCTGACCATCTTCATCTTGCACCTGATATTGACTAGTTCTTGCATAAGGACTTGTTTTGAGTATTTTGACATCAGAAGGAAGTTTGCATAACTTAATCTGCTAGATCCGTCTGTGTATACTGCAAGACAGCCATTCTTAGGCAGAAGTACTTGATACTCAGCCTTGTGGTCAGGTGAACCTAAGCATTTCATTTGATTTTCAGTATATCTTTGCACATTAAGTTATAGAAGAGCTGAATGCAGCAGGGGGTAATAATAATCAATATTATCATAATCTCACAAGCAGGGGAGACAGAACAAAGAACTTGCATAAGATCTAGACCACTGCCCACCTGAAGTGACTTCCATCAAACCATTTCATTTTCTGATCCTGCATACTCTAAATGAAATATGAGCAATGATGCTGAAATGCTTTGAAAATAGTTTAAAAGCCAGTCTAAAGTGTACTCTAAAATGTAGAATAGCTTTTTCAGTATATGATGCTGCAGTAGACACGGAGAGAGGATGCTTGTCTTTCTTAGGATTGAAATTGCTTCAGACTTGAGGGTCTTTGCTTACTTCTCCTAAAACCAGGTTTTAAAGTTAAATATTGTATTAGGTGTCCCACTCAGTGCATAAGCACATTCATAAAATATTTTCATTCACATCCTCATCCTTAGTGTTATACAGAATAAGATGTTATTCTTTCAACGTTATTTCCAACCCTGTTGGAATAACCTGTTTCAGTTCCCTCTCCTCCTTTAAAAGCTCATACTCCATTCTGTGTGAAATTAATTTTAAAGCCCTGGGTACTCAGTTCGTCTCTTACATATACCCTAAATAGATGAGAGGAAAGTTGTAGCAATTGGGACTGTGTATTTCCTCGGTGTGGTCTCATCAGCAATCTCCTCCTGAAGTTTGCTGCTCAGGGATCTTAAATGTTATAATGATGGCATGAGAAAGATGAGGCCAGTGAGTTGGGGTCTGAGCAAAGAGTCATTTGGGGATTGCATTGGGCAGAAAACTGTTCCCAATGGGATATTGAAATTTGGTTTCTTCCTTGGTGAATAATATACAATGTGGGATTCTAAGTTTCCTTCCTCATTTAATTTTAATTGAAATACATCTGATGGCAGATGCTGAAATAAAAGCATAGGTGGGACACCCTGAGAGTAGTGAAAGGGACCTTGACAAACTCATTTCCCTGCTGATTTTGCTACCAGGATAAGCAGGACTTGCCTTTTTAAAGGTTAACATGAGCCCCATCATGTGCAGGCAGAGAAGGAGTGGGCATAAGTTACCAGCATTGCAAGCTTAAAATAAGTAGACAGTATCAAGAATGCGTCACTGTACCAGGATCATTTGAACCCATCTGATTTTATTACACACGCAGACAGAGCATTAAGGTCAAATCTTCTGCATGGAAATAATCCAAGGGTTTGGGTAAGTATCATATTCTTTAGTCTCTGCAATCTGAAAGAACAAATAAAAAAGCAACTAAAGGGATTACAAATAAATCACACTGGCTTCTTTATCCTAAAGCCCATTTAGCTGGATACGTAGGAGTATTCAGAATTGCAGGAACAATTCGTATACTTATCTAGCAAACTATTTAACTTGACTGAATCAATGAATTAAAGTTGATTAATTGCCAAAGCTGCTAAGTTTAGCACAAGCCACATTTTGCTTCCTCTTTTTTGAGTATATCCTATGGCTGAAAGCGGATTTTGTAAATCCTACACTGAGATTAATCATGTGTTGTGTTCAAAGACAAAACAGAGCCCTGAAATTACAGATTTGGGGGAAAATGTCTCTTGTGCTCATATATTAAATTTTTGCTACCGTATATTAGAAGTAGTCCACAACTAAATAGGTCTTGCTTTCATCATAAGTAGGGGGATTTCTTCACCCTTATTTGAAGAGTTTACTTAAGGTGTTTATGTCTGAATCTAAATCAAGTTCTATCTAGTAATACACATCGACTGAACTTTCGGGAAATCTGAATTGAAACATATAAGGATGAAATCCTTCATGACAACTCAAATAATTTAGGACAAATAGGACACATATGATGTTGACACGTGCAATTGTTTAGGATTATGATATTTTGGGGGATAGGTGTTTTTTTATTTTTTTTTGGCAAAGCTTTATTCATCATACTGTCTTTTCTCTCCATTTTCAGGAAGTTATCTATCTCTGCTCTGTACCATGGATTCAGTGAGCCACAAATCCCCCAGAGAGATACTACATCTCCTGAGAAAGGGAGAGGGTTTTTTTCTATTCATATTATGCTCCAATCAGTCTTCCCTGCTACTCATATTCTAACCATTTTATTCATATTTGGCCTCCCCTCACTAGCCCAGTCTCTCCAAAGCACTATTTGATACTTTCTCAAATTAAAATAACTTTAAAGTAGATGTGATTTTTTTCCATCAGTGCTATGACCATTCTTCACTGCTCAGTTACAAAACGAATCACCAGCAAAAACCAAAATTTGGTGCAACTACTGACTTTTTGAAATAGTTGTCTTTCATTAGTATTTGTGAACACATTATATACCGTGTTATGTGCAAACACCTAAATATGTTCAAGTGCATGCACACTCACACATATACCTTTTTATCTGTTTAAACAGGATGGTTAGAGGTCACTTTTCTATATAAGCTTGCATATATATACACAACATGTATGTATGTTAAATCAATTTCAATTTCACAAGGTTGCGAATAGTACAAGCGGAATGGTTTTCCAATACAGTGCTAGATGTGATCCAGTAATAATTTAACCAGTGTTAATATATAGTTTTGGAATGCAATACAATGCAGTGACAAAAAGGTTAACGCAATTGAATGTAAAGCAGAGAGTCATGGGCTAGATTTTGATTTGTAACCCCCAGAACACACAGGTTTAGCATCTTCAGCAATACTGTTTTCTGCACCCCAGATGACACTATGGCACAGCCATGCCTCCCAAGAGCCTGCTGGCCACATCAGCAGCC
Organism: Lepidothrix coronata; assembly: GCF_001604755.1. Taxonomy (NCBI): domain Eukaryota; kingdom Metazoa; phylum Chordata; class Aves; order Passeriformes; family Pipridae; genus Lepidothrix; species Lepidothrix coronata. The sequence goes on from NW_016690216.1 coordinate 3,225,102, forward strand.
CACAGTAGCTGGCAGAAAAGAGTTCTAATCCTCTGCTTCCTTTGGCACATCCTTAGACTGATGCATTCCTGGTGTTTTCCCAGGCAACGAGTTGTTTGTTTTACTACTGAGTTCCTTCTTAGTGGTAAACAACCCTAGAAAGAGAGGATTAGAGTGGGGAATTGAGGTTCTCATTGTTATTAGCACTTATCTCCACCAGGGAGATATTATATGGAAACTTTACCCAATAATTTCTATCCTATCTTCCCCAGCTGACAAGAATGTTCTAATTAAACACAACTGCTGTTAAACACAGCATAGTCACTGCAGTGAACCTGTCAACCTGAAATTAACAGGCAGAAGCAAAAACATATTTCTGTTGTAAAATTCTGCAAAATCTAAGAGAATAAATAAATGGCAAGATAAAAGGATTAAAAGCAGTGTGATTAATGACTAATTAATGACTAATGATTAATTAATTTTGTGTGGTTATTCCTGGTGTCTGTCCTTTCTTGATGGAGAATATCATACATGCTAAGTTAACTAAATGCACTGACCTATTTCTTTATTATCTTGGAACCACAAAGGAGAGCAAAGCAAAACTAAAATAAAATATTTCTCAAATGGGAGTCTAGAATTATTTGTATTTAAAACATACTAGTAAAAACAGTCCTGGTAGGAAATGATGGTACATCTCAACAGCAGAAATGTTCTTGTTTCTTTCCAACCATGAATAAAAAACGCAGAAGCAACTCATTTTGTCTGTAATAACTCTTCTTAGTGCATAACTTCCTGAAAAATGATACTGCTTTTCCTCATATCTCTTTCTCTAGGTATACTCATCCTTCAAGTGTGTGTTGACTTATTTTCCTATTTCCTCCTATAGCTTCGTCTCTGTTTTAGACAACTATGTTGGCATGATGGTGAGGTTTCAAACATTAAATTGAAGATCATTAGAAGTTTTATTTTTGTTTTATATAAGTAGTTAAGTTAAATAGGAGGGCTAAAAACAGAAGTAAAACTCACTCTCCAAGTACATTAAAAATTCTGTTGGAGTTATTACAAATCTCATGCTGAAGCCTACGGGAGATTTGTCTCAGATAAGAATTTAAGACTCAATATTTAGTAAGTGATAGCTCATGTCTGAAGATGAATAACAGAAAAAATATCTTTGTTTAAAGGAAAGAACACAAATAAACTATTTACATCATGAATGGAAACAAAACAAAAGACTAAAACGAAACAAAATAACCCCCAAAAAAACGCAAAACAAAACAACAACGACAACAACAACAAAAGAAAGTTGTTAGGGAAACAGGGAGTTCTGGGAGTTCTGTTGGCAGCCATATTTGATTATATGTCAGATAAATACATTATTCAAGACTCTCTCTGAAGGTCAGAAGTAAATCACAGCTCATCCACTCCCAATAGAATTATAGAGATCAGAATGAAGCATCTCAAAGAAAGGTAAGATTTTGGAAACCACACCATTTAGTTTCATCAGTGTTTTGACCTGCCCTGCATCACCTTTTCCCAAGAGCCCCAAACATCTCTGCAGTCACCTGCAAGGTGAGTGCTCCCTTGAACATGGTCCCAGGGACTCCAGATGCCTTTCCCAGGGACTGGCACAGTGAGTGGTGTATGCCCCTGGAACCGGCATTGGATATCCCTATGGAATGACAGAGGAGCCAAGCGAGGACTACTTGTTCCTCTTGGAGTTGTAGCCATGTGAGATGGTTCATTAGTCTCATAGCAATTAGCACCTCCTCTTTGATGACACTGTGGCTCTGCTCAGGTTGGTAGATATGTCAGGACAGATTTTGCTTTCGGGTGTCTGGTGGGATTTCCCAACTCTTACTCTTCTGTGTGGCACTTCTCAGTATGCCATCCAAAGGTGGAGGGTGCGAATAACCCCACAAAAAGGAAACATCTCATCACACAAAACTGCCTGTGAAAGCCATAAGATCACGTGTTTAAAGCCTGCTTGGGCTGGATGTTATAAGTATCCTTCCATGTGCTTTTGTGCTAACTGGCAGCAGCCTTGTGACAGCAAAATAAAAATGCTCTCTGCAGTGCACACTCAATATTTGTATGACTTGACCCTGGCCTTTCGTTCTGAGTTTCTTTCACTGTGTTCAAAATAACAAAATAAAAAAGAGAGAGCAAGTACTACACACCAGAAACCAATGGATATATAAGTGAGTTCGGTATGAAATACGCTGATAGAAATTTGGAGGTGTTGTATGTCACAATGACATGCGGCTATAAAACCACTCAATGGTGCAGCAGAGACAATTTATATCATTAACATTTACAGACTTATTAAGGAGGATCCTTATTCCTGTGCCACTCTGCATCTTAGATGTTATTAAAGGGCATGTTTGCTTTCTTCATTATTAAGGCAAACAAGAATTTTTGCACTCGTAACCTGTTACATAATCTTTTTATATAGAGGTACACAGGTTTGTACATTTTTATACATGTATATAGATGTCTTACTGATGTATAATGTTGTATATAGCATATATAATACTTTGCAAAATAGATGCAGTATTTGTTCTGGTACTATTACATGCATAGTATTTATAGGCATGTTGTTTATGTGTTTCATAGAATCATAGAATTATAGAATGTTAAGAGGTTGGAATGGACCTTAAAGATCATCTAGTTCCAAGCACCCTGCCATGGACAGGTACACTTCCCATTAGATCAAAGTGATTCTTGGATGAAGAACTCCATTCAACCTGGTTTTCAACACTGTCAGGGTTGGGGCATCCACAACCTCCATGGGCAACCTGTTCCAGTGTCTCATCACCCTCACAGTAAAGAATTTGTTCCTTATATCTAACCTATACCCATTACTTCTTGTCCTATCACTACTGTTCTTGATGAAGAGTCCCTCTCAGGCTTCCCTGTAGGCCCCCTTCAGGGGGGGGGCCTACATTCCCTGTAATGTTGCTATGAGGTCTCCATGCAACCTTCTCTTCTCCAGGCTTAAACAGCCCCAACTTTCTCAGCCTGTCTTCATAGGGAAGATGTTTCAGTCCTCTTATCAGCTTTGTGGCCCTCCTCTGGGCTTGCTCCAGCAATTCCATGTCCTTCTTATGTTGGGGACACCAGAACTGTACACAGCACTCCAGGTGGGGTCTCAAAAGAGCAGAGTAGAGGGGAAGAATCACCTCCTTTGACCTGCTGGTCACGCTGCTTTTGATGAAGCCCAGGATACGGTTGGCCTAAATTTGTAATTTGGAAAATTACGTGTAATTCTTCCAAATTATAGGAAATCTATATGGCATCTTCTAATGCTACATGGACTTAGTAAGTGCACTATTGTTATTTATAATCAAGCTACTCTGCCAGTAGATCTGCTTACAGCAAAGATGACGCCTTGCTTTAGAGCAGAGGGTGATGGGTGCACAGTCAAATAGTAAACAAGGAACTTCATAAGCCTCTAATCTTACTGGAGCCACAGTTTTCCTCTTCCTTCTGCAATAATCAAGTGCCGAAATAAGCTTGAGAAGAATGTGAAAACAATGGAATGCAGAACTCACAGGTTCTAATAAGTGGTTGCAAAAAGTGACCTGAGTTCAAAAGAAATCTTGAAAAAATGCAAAACCTTCTTGGGAAAGGTGAGAGCATGACTGCATGCAGTTTGCAGTATAAATATTATCATATTAGTTGCACAAACCAGTGTCCAGATGTTATTTGTACATAGCTTCACTGTAGACATATTTGAAGGAACAATACTGGTAAATGCCGTTCAGCTGATTAGAAAAATGGACAAGAGTTTCTGTTGCAAGAGCAACTAGCAGTCAGTGATTAGAAGAAAGGATTTTGCTTGCATGGCCTGACATCTTCCTGCTGTCTGTAGCAGAAGGCGATCCAAGACCACTGGTTTTGCTGCATCCCAGGAGGCCTGCAGAGAATGGGCTGCAAGCCCACAGCTGGAGCTGGCAGCCAGCTGCTGCAGTGAGTGAGAGCTGTGCTCCAGCTACAGATAAAGTTTGGGAAAATCGAGGAGAAAGACCGTCCTGCATCTCCTGTCATTAATCTCAGCAGCATCCAATCTGGGGGTAGATTTACCAGTGGGAAGGAACGTTTGCACCCTTTGCCCTCAGCACCACAGAGCACCCTGTGGTTTGCAGCCTGCTGAGGGTGCTGAGCACCCTCTTCCTCACCCCATCTGTACTGCAGCTCTTATCAGGGTCTGTGTAGAAAACAGTCTGAAGGCTATCTGGGAGGGTAAGCTTAAACCCATTCTGTCTGCTGGAGTTAGCTGGAATTGTCCCCGCAGTTGAGAGGCCAAGAATTACCATGGAAACACTTGCAGCAAACTCTCTTGTCAAAGCAAATACTTCAGTGTTAGTTAACAGAGATTTTAAAAGATGCTTATTGAAAGAGCAGCATGCTTTGTTACCTTTATGAGGTCACTTAGCTAATCTGCCCACTAAATCTGTTTGCTGCACATGTTGCTCTCTGCTGACCTTAAAAGTTCTTGTAAAAGATGATTGGAGAGTTTAGAAATAACACAAAAGACTCTCGGCCATTTTCCCTGACTACAAGATAGCTATGAAAAACAGGTGACCCTGGCAGCGTTTTTCCTTTGGAAGTTGTAATGTAAGATATGCCTGTCTAAGAACTGTTCTGGGCAGGAAACTTATGCCTGCATGGTGCCATCCGCAAGAGAGTCTGTCCTGTGAGCAATGCGATCATCAGAAAAGGCACTGTGTTCAGATCCTAGCACACTGGCCTTATGCTGCATGGGTCTGTGGTTTTTGTGCTTTCCCTGGCTTAGGATGCAAGCTTGGATGTGTCACTTTATTGCTTAGTGTCACTGCTTCTGCCCACTGTCTGTTTCTTGCCTGTATATATCACAGGCTCTTCTACCTGCCCCTTGTTTTGTTTGGCCCTATAGACAACCTGTGTACATAACATTCAGCTTTCCCATATTCCCTTTTGTCCAATCCCTGTTTTTTTTAACAACACTCAGTTCTTTTCAATGTGATATTTTAATTCTTACCTAATGGACATTACCTCCTATTTTGGTGTAATCAGCAATTTTCATTAGCATACTAGTATGTCTTGTGCTGCATTTATTAATTATAATGTTGCAAGATCTCTTGTTTTTAATTTGTGGACCATTCTTCACTCTCCTTTGTTGGTTTTTTTTTTCCCCCAGACATATTGCTTATAAACACTTTGGCAGTGTTAGTGCAGCATATGTTTTCACATGAATAATTTAGTAGTTGTACTAAGCCACTATCATCCTGGATATATCATTCTGAATATGCTGAATATACTGGGTACTGATTAGTATGGAAAACAGCACTGTGAGACTGAGTTTAACACAGGAAATCTTTCACATGCAAAATGCATTCAGTTTTCACAAAAATATGAATAAATATACTGCTTATTTCTTGAATGACTCCTTTTTAATCATGGTTCTTGTACAACAGTGTAGCAAAACAGGATTTAAATTTACAAGTAGTACAAATAGAAAATTTGCCAAACCATGGTTTTGTGCAGCACAAAATCTACATGGACTTGGATCAAAGTTGCCAAGTACTTTCAGTTGCAAACATGTTTAGGCTGTTGAGGAGGAGTCTTGTCTTGACAGAGGGACAGTTAATGTCCCTTCTGCTTTTTCAGTGTCCAGTGATTAATGTTGTAAGCAAAATATGTGAGAGCTGTGTAGTTCAATCCTATATTGATTTGAACTATAATTCTCTTGCCTCAATAGAATGCCTGAACCATCAGGGTAAAAAAAAAATCCCAATATGTGTTTCCTTGATATTTACAGCTTTGAAACACATTTTTGCAAATACTAAATCATCCACTGTCAAGAGTGAGAGAATGGCACAGTGGCTAGCCCACTACATGATGCAGATTGGAACTGCTTCAGTCAGAGCTGGGTCTGGAGCCTGGAGTTCAGGTCCCAGAAGTGTTCCTGTCACTGCCCATCCTGGAAGAAGGAAGCAGTGGTAGAGATGCAGCCAGTCCTTCATTTCCTGTTGTTTATTATATGTCTGCCACAGGACAAAACATTTTGTTTCAGATTGAAGAAATGTTCTGATGGAAAAACATTTTGATAAGAAAGTTGTTTTGTTTTACTTTGGGAGAACAAAATGAAGGGGGAAAAAAAGATGTTCAGTTTATTACAAATGGAAGAAAGAAAAAAGAATTGTTTTTTTATTGCCACTCTGAATCCTGATGTAGATCATGGGTGGGTATTGATGGGACAGTTGAGCCTTTGTCTATGCTGCTGCTGCTTAACATGGAGCAGAGAAGATCCATTCCCCTTTATGGAGTGAAAATGGAGAAAGAAAACAATAGAACAACAGCTGCCACCACTATCCAGGTGCTCTGTCCCCAGGGAAAGGCCAAAGCACAGGTAAAACAGGTAAACAGGAGCCTGAGTACTGGGGCAATAACTCATGCATGGCTGGAGCTGATTTAAGCCACTTCCTTCCAGTGCAGGCCAGCGGCCTGTGGCCTGGACTGCGGGGAGGTGGCCGGCCAGCCAGCCAGGCACTACAGCTGCTCCTCTGCCTGCCCCTATGTGGGACATGGGGCCTGAGTGCCCCTCCAGCCCCAGCACAGTCCCTGGCTGGCAGCTTCCCTGGGATACTGCTGCCAGTGATGTAACAGGAGCAACCTGCACTCACATATGGGTGGCCGTGCAGTCAGTGTGCAGGAAAAGGGCCAGGCTCTGTCAACATCTCCTTGGAAAGTCAGTAGCCAAAGATGCTGCAGTCAGTGGCTGCTCCAAGTGCATCAACCATGTGCCTTTAGGGATTGCTTTTCGAGAAAGAAGGAAGCTGAGGAAAAGAACCCCTGTCCCTATCCCCAGGCCATCCCAGTGTGTTATATGAGTCACTGCCCCTGACTTCACTTGGTTTCCTAACAGCCAGTTTCCCAGCAGGGTCGCCAGGCAGGGTTTCAGCTCTTCCTCTGACTGTCACTGTGCAGCATTTATTCTGGGGCCCAGGTGATGAGAGATAACTTGCATGATCAATCTCTTCAGCTTCAGTGGGACTGCTTGTCAAGGAGGCATGCTTTGGTAAGAGTAGGTTAACCTTGCCCCTAGAGACTATGCAAAGGAAAATATACTAATTAAATGTATATGGGAGGCCACATTTCCTATTAATGCTAAAGGGATTTTATTTGTTATTAAGACTATTGTTTTCATTGCCTTTAAAAAAATGCCAGTAGTCTTAACATTGTTTGTCATAGAAAAATTGTCTTTTTTTTTCTTCCTTGCTGTCTGTCTGGACTTAAAATTATGCCCACTTCTCTTTAAACTCTAAAAAAAACCCTGGTTCCCAGCAAAGAAAAGAAAAGAAATACTGTACCTTTCATAAAACAGCAAACACGCAAAACAAGAGAAAAACACCACCACTGCACAGACTCATCAAAAAGGAATTGCCAGAGTGATGGGGGAGGGTATTTCCACTCCATCTGATGCTTTTAATTGCAATTCTTATGAATGGTTTGACTCTCTCATACCTGAGTTGTGGCACAGAGCAAGTTATTTTTAGCAACTGTGGCCCAAAGCTACTGTTGCTACTCCACAGTGTCATATACATAGATACACTTTCTATCCTGCAGTTCCAGGCTCAGGAGGTAATTAAATGCATTACCTGATACAGCATCTTTAGTAGCAATTAACTAATATTAGACAAATATTAACTGAAAGGAGCCAGGAGGAAGATAAATGTAGCCTAATAAATTGCTTCCTCTTGTTCAAAGCCTCTGTAGATGCATAAAACCCATAAAGAGACTCTTTTAAAAGATGATATAGAGAAAAGCTCTTTGAGATTTACCTTTCTGCTAAATGCACACAAAAGGAACACCATTATTATTTATGTTTTTAAAGAAAAAGGAAGTTTTGCCATTTGCAAATAAAGGTTTAATTTTGTGTGGAAAGAAAAAAAAATCAGTTTCTGCTTGCACTGGGGATTTTTACAGTTTTCAGTACAAAGCAGTTGGTTGAAAAAATTAGTCTCTGCTGTAATGAATCAGACAGCTTCTCTGTTCTAGAGTGTGTTTTCATTAGAGTGAACAATGGAGACTGCTTGGTGGATTGCAAAAGGTAGCTTAACATCGAAGGACAAGCTGCATTTATTTGAAGGCACTTCATGGGTTTATAATGGACAGCAGGGCCTTTGTCTGTGCTAAGAATCTTCCTGTGAATAGCTCTGTGATTCATAGCCAAATTATAGTTGCTTCCTACTATCCTGGCTATTTTAATAGCAAGGTTCACAAAATGCTCTCTTCATATGGCACTAGTGGGCTTGCACCCTTTTTTTTTTTCAGTTATAAGAATCAGATTAAATAAATAAGAGGTCACATTTTTGGTCTTCCTAAGAATTTTTTTTGTGAAAGATTTAAGTTCAAAGCATAAGTATAATGTTTAGAATCTCTTATATTATTCTCACAATTAACCAATGATAGATGCACTAGAAAATCCATCTAATCAAGGATAAAAATCTCACAGACACGCTGTTGCAGATAAGCAGTTAAAAACATGTAAAGATTTCCAATGGACACCCTTTAAGTATTTTGAGATCCTTCAATGCAAATGACCATATACTTTGTGCATGACAGCATCCTGTTGGTGCTAATGGTTGATATTCCAGACCTCAGCTTCCATAAGAGATTGGAAACTTTGAGGTGAGTCCAAATAAATAAATAAATGCAAAATGTTAATTCATAGTAGTAGTAAATGTTACCTCACAGTGACATGGCAAGCCATATCAGAACTGAGATTCTTTTGTGTTATGCATCCACAGACAGAAAAAAATACACTCTATGCCTAAGGTTGTATAATTTCTGTTTAATTAACCACCTATTTTTTTCAAGTTAATTTGTGCAATTTCTGAGGCAACCTGACTTATGACTAATAGCTAGCTCCATAAGTTATTTGCCCCTGTTATGCTTTAATTAAAAGTGAGCTCTGTTTGCCTTGGAATATACAGAGGACATGTATGATGTTCAGCCGAACTGTTCACTCAGCAGATTGGCAGAAACTTTAATCTTCCAGTCTACTTAGAGGTAAAAGTGATTATTCCTAGTATATGCCATTAAATATATACATTTTTTTTCTATAAGTGGATGAGTTTAGAGTCCAGAGACTTAGGCCTTTTTTAAGTCATGCTGGAAGAAAGTGAACAAGTTGAAATTTCTCAGCCTCACTCTTTTTTCGTTTGTTTGTTTTCCCACGGTGATCTACCTTGAAGAGCATAGGCTATTCACTTTATTCTTATCCTGGACTTGGGTACAATGGGGAGGTTGTGAGGTGAGAAGAATAGCATTAATTCTGGTTTCAGTCAAATGAAAACTGTGAGAAGTGATTTTCTCCTTTTTCTCCTTTCTAAAGAGCTTGGTAGTGGCCAAGGGCATTCTTATAGCACAAGGACAAGATGAGAAAACCCAACACCCCACTAGGGAGTTGGTAAATTGCCTCAGATGGAGAATTCATTTCAGGTGAATGATTCAGCCTGGCACTTGAGCATGTAGCTTTGCAGCAGCTTGAGACAGAAGTGTAATCTAATGCTCTGGTCCAAATAGTTTCTTGCAGAATATGCATATGATAGTTTCCACCTTGTGCTTGTCCCTTGAATTGAAGTGGATTGTCCTTTTGAGCTGCTTCATGGGATGGACACAGAGGGCCAAGAAAGTCTACAATGGAATGTAAATCTCTGTACTGCCTGAAAGAAGCACAACTGTCTTGCATACCAGCACTAGATATGCCAAAGGGAAAAAACCTTGATGACTTCTGGAAATCACAGAATGGTTTGGGCTGGAAGGGACCTTAAAGATAGAATCATAGAATCATAGTTCCAACCCCCCTGCCATGTGCAGGGATACCTTCCACTAGACCAGGTTGCTCAAAGCCCCATCCAACCTGGCCTTGAACACTTCCAGGGATGGGGCATCCACAACTTCTCTGGGCAACCTGTTGCAGTACCTTGCCACTCTCACAGTAAAGAATTTCTTCCTAATATCTAAACTTACTCTCAGTTTAAAGCCATTCTACCTTGTCCCATCCTTACATACCCTTGTAAAAAGTCTTTCTCCATCTTTCTTATAGGCTTTCTTCTGGTACTGGAAGGCAGCAATTAGGTCACACCAAAGTCTTCTCTTCTCCAGGCTCAACAATCCCAAATCTCTCAGCCTTTCCTCATAGCAGAGACGCTCTATCCCTCTAATCATCTTGGTCCTCCTCTTCCCACTGATGAACAGTGAACCTTGCATACCAAACATAGATGGGTCCTACCTGTGGTAGGTTCCTTTTGTTCTGAGACTACAGGCGTTCCCATGCTCCTATGTCTGTGTCTCCAAGGGCAAAAATGAGCTTCTAGTTTCTTTTCTTAACTTGTCAGGCTCAACCTGACAGCCAGGTACTCTCACACTACCCTGTGCATCTACTCTACCATTTGTGTTCACTTTCTTATAATCTCTCATTCAATCTTTCTTGCTTATGAGTCTTTCTAATTCACCACATCCTTTTGGGAAAAACTATGCTCCTTTTCTTTCTGAATCTGTATCTTCTTCATCTACTTGTACTGAAGACTGTGAAGATATCTTGTTTTCCTATTAAAAACAACATTGGGAAAAAACCCCAAACTTATATTGTTGCATACCATGAAATGCTATAGTCTCGTGTTGCTGACAGTCACTAAGAACAAGAAAAATCAGACTTTAAGCAATGTAGAACTTTTCCACATCAGTATCTTTGAAACAAATGTAATTAAATAGCCTACAAGCCAGATAAGAGCAGGTAATTTTATGTCCCTATTAAATCTGAATTGGTGCCAACTTAATCGGGCAATATGAGCTATTTACTTCCATTGGCCTTTTGTCTATCAGGCACCTTGACTGTTTATTACTGGTAATGGTTACCCATCATTTATCATCATGCAGTACTGTAACCTTTTGGAAAGCAGAAGTCAGCATCACTTTGCCAGTTTTCGGAATGTGGACAGAATCAACAACAAATCAAACTGTCTACATCAAAGTGTTCTGAAGAAGAGGCAAACTGGGCTGTTTAGCAGAGGCCACTACATAATTTGTGAACTACCTGAACTTCACCTGAGATTCTCCTGAGTTTTCTCCAAAATATGAAAATTTAATTATTTCTGAGCACTGGGAAGGAGTCTTTGACACACACTTTTACACACTAAGACACCTTACATAGCTCTTAGACAACAGATGGGGCTGCAGTAACAGATGTGCTCACTTCCACTAATTCACTACTGGATATGAAGATTTAAAAACATTCATTTAAAAACATTCATAAAAATATTCATTTTTGGGTAGTTCAAATAAATAATTTCTGAATCATGTTAATTTTTATTCATAAGGACAATCAGTAGTGTTCTCCTTGGGTATTCTGGGGCAATGCCTCAGCAGCAGTTACCCCCTTTTAAGGCTGTTTTCCATCAAGCCTGTTTCACTTATTAAGACTTATTCTATCGTATTCATGCACGTACAACTCATAATCTGGAAATTATCTGCACACCACGAACTGCATGTTTAGACTAAAGTATTAGGGTATCTCACTGAATAGCTGAAGCCTATAAATCATTCCATGGACACACTTCATGGACTTAATAATGCAAACTAGAATAGTACTTGCAGGAGAACAAACCTAATTTCATCCTTCTACTTATACAGAAGCCCAGAAATGTTGAAGTCACTGGCTGTTGACTTCAGGGAATCTTGGAGCTTATTTATTGTAAATTCTGTGATCAGGGGACATTATTTCTGGGAGCAGAGGAACCATGCATAGCCACCAACTAAAACAAAGGAGGTTCCCTCTGAACATTGGGAAACACTTTTTCACTGTCAGGCTGATTGAGCACTGGAACAGGTTGCCTGAAAAGGTGGTGGAGTCTGTCCTTGGAGATCTTCAAAAGCTGTTTGAACACAGTCCTGGGCAACCAGCTCTATGTGGCCCTGATTGAGAAGTGAGGTTTGACCAGGGGTTGAGAGACCAGAGGTTTCTTCCTGTGACTTTCTGATTCAGATACTGCCTAGCAGGAGCCACAGCATCAGAATCTGGCCTTCAGTTGTTTTTATATAGGGGAAAATCATCCCATCTCTTAAAATGTCCTATCAAAAGGTACTTGTAATGGAATACATGGAAACTGAAATAAGGTTGAAATAAGCAATTTTGTTAACAACATTTAGAATGTAACATTTTGAACTCTGAATACAATTTCCTCAGCTCTCTGGAAATACCTGGTTTGACTGAAATGATTATTCTTCAGAGATAATGGAATCTTTGATTTCAGGCGCCACTTGAATTATACATCAGGATTTTTTTTTTTTAATCTGGTGGAAAAAGAAAAGCAATTGCATTTTTCTTTTCAGGAACAATCTGGTATTTCTGTCTTCAAAGCTGTTATTTACATATCAACAGCTTTGTTCAGTTCCTCTGTTCTTTGGCCAACTGTGAGACTATAATGAAAGGCAGAGAAAGAGGTGGCAACTCCATCAAGTCAGATCAAAAGAGGCAGAAAAGGAGTAAACAGGACTATTAGGAGGAATAAGCAATGATGGTAAAAGAGCAAAATTGTGTATTTTTTTGTTTTATTTAATTTAATTTCACATTGCTTTGTTAATTGTAAAATCTTGTCAGAAGTCTGAAAATAATTTTTTCCCTTTAACCAAGTTGGTACTTTTCCATTTGGCAAATACAACTTTGGGTTTATTTTCCCCTCCTGTGTGTTGAATGACAATAAAATAAAGATATTTGTTATTGGTTTTTTGTGTAGGAACAACTCTTCCTGTATGTTTTTCTCCTAAAAACCTTTTGTTGTCCCATGATGGCATTATGGGTAATAACGGCATTTCTAGTAAACTCCTAATGAAGTAAAAACAAGGTATGTCATGACTTACTAACAACCAGTCATGTACAAGAATAGAAATTGGCTCTGCCTTAGTATCACTTTAAGAATGTCAAACCAGGTTCAGACATGAATTAGGATAAAAGAAAAAAGAAAGAAAACACTAAAAAGTGGAAGACAGTGATTTAAAGGGCACGCCCATTGTTTTAAAGGGCATATCATTAGACACCAGTGCACAGTTCTGCTACTTCCGTGACAAAACAAAATGCCCTTTTCCACACCTTGTGGCTAAACATTTTAAGACACTTAATGGATTTAGAAGTACGCCTCTTATGGTAATGAAACCAAGAAAAGAATTTATAACTTTGAAACAGAAAGCTGTAACTGATGAAGGAAAAAGGGAAAGAGGATGACAAATCGAAGTGAAAGACTCAGAAAAACAGGACAGTGACGAATGGTAAGATCATACTTGTGCCATACTCTTGTCTTTCCCTTTGACTTTCCTCATATCCAGTCCTTGCACCACACATTAATGGTGACATAGTTTGCCTAATGCAGGGGTAGGCTGAGAAATAAGGATACTACATAGTACTTACTCCAGGTGGGATACTAGACATGAAAAAGGACTGAGGGAAAAGTTTTTTCTTTGGGAAAAATGATGTATTTTTATGTTCTGTGCACATCTCTCTGGCTGATGGGTGGGACAGATGTGAACTATTCTCTACTTTTCCAGGCAAGCTTACAAAGGGATGTTGTAGCAGTGTCTCTGGACACAGGAACTCTTTTTCTCTCCCCTTGTGCTTTCTCCCTCCTTGCTGTTTGGAAGGACTAGCTATCACCTATGTGGCTCACTGGCTCTTCTCTGCCTCTCAATACTGTTTGCAAAAGAGGGTAAGCACTTCAACACAAGACATGCAATAACAATTCTGTTCTGTAAAGCAGAGCAAAGTCTGAAAGAGAATATGAACTATGAGTACAAGGATTTTTTCAGCTATCAGTAAAGTACAGGTGTCTCTGAGGCTGGGTGCAGCTTTGAAATAATAGGCACCACCACTGAACAGTGTGCCAGGATGAAGAGAGAATACATTGCTCCTCTGAAAAGAGGAATTTGAGCTGAATGTAATTGCTCAGATGGACGTCAGCCAGTGCACCTGGGCTCAGTCACAATAGCAAACCCTAATTCCTAAACAGGAATTCAGGAGAAATGTTCTATGGCACTATATAAATTCTCAGAACTGTTTGTATAGTTTATATTTTCATCTTCACTTTCAAAAATTACTCTTGTTCTTATGTCTAGCACCTAATGATCAAAAAAGAATTTTCTCTCTTACTTTGTCGGGACTGTGCAGCTAATTGAGCTGAGACATCAAGATGACAAATACTTTAATCCTTTTATTTCAGATATTTCAATACTGAAAAACACAATGGATCACAAACTTAAGTGGTATACATTGACCAAAAAATATCAGCTTGGTTTATGTTACTTTTTACCTTCTGAGTATCTAATGCAGTAATCTGAAGCTTATCAAGTTGCTGACAAAATCTTGGTTCCTTCTTCTCACAGCTTGGGCAGAGGAATCTCAGTCCCACAGACATAGGGCTGGCTACTCACTCATGTTGGAGCAGGTAAACTGAAATGTTCCTGCTCATCCTCCACGGTTGTTGAAAGGGAGCCAAGGAAGCATTAGACCTAAAGCTAGTTTAGAGCCAAGTTGTGCCTGATAGTTCTTTACTGAGAAGCTAATAAATGTCTCTTGGAAAGAGTCTGGTGGGCATTGCCCCTGTTGGACATATTCTGCCACAAAAACACCAGGTCTTCACCTTCTGGACAAACAATGGCACCCTGTGCTTTATCCGTGACTACTCTCTTTCAGTGCTACAAGGATGTCCCAAATGGACAGGATCATCTCAGCTGCAAAAAAGAATGGTGATTGTGGAGATGCCTGACAGCAATACCCCAGCTGAGGAATAACATCAGGCCTTAGCTCTGAAGTAGTCCTGTCACATGAAGTTCTGGTACTCACGTGCTGAAGTCCATTCGTCTGGGGCTTAATTTTCAGGATTGATTATGACCATTCGTTACTGATAAATTTAGATAGATGGCTAAGCCTCTAAAATCCAGAGTTTAAAATCAAGCAGAAGAAATAGCTTTCTCTGGATAAGGCCCTAAATGTGACTGCAGTTGAGCTTGCTACACAGCAAAGGAAGGTTGAAAAGTAGATAAGTTTCTGAAATTTGCTTGTGAAATTTGTCACGAAACTTGGAGCAGCTGCTTATTATAGGATGCAGAAGTTCTTGTCCACTATAGTTATATGTGAGGTACAGCACAGGACATTAAATCTTGTTAAAAAATCTGAGAGTCCTCAAAGTCAAGTGAATGCCTTTTCGAGGCAGGACAGCATTAACTCTACTGCACTTATTTCCTCCATAATTGAAGTCATTAAAATATAGATATTTGGACATGTACTGGAGCATCAGATTGGTTTTTTAACCTTTTATGAGTTTTCCCTTTATGTTCTTTCTTATGATCAATCTGCAGCAATCGGCTTAGACTAGAATACCTTGCTGTGGCTTGTCCCCTGTGCAGACCCTATAAGCAGTGTTCCAGCAGTATTGTACTTTCATTGTGTTTGCTATTACTGTCCTCAGACTGAATATCTAAACAGGAAGAAAATTCAAACAACAAACTGAGAAGAAAATCTATCACGTTTAGCAAGGCAGCCAATACTGGGCTCTGATAACTATGTCAAAAAGAAGGACTCCTACAACTGACAAGGTTTAACCAAGTTTCTAATTTTACTGTATTTCATCAGCAAGTATTCAGACCTAACCTTTGTAGATGAATCATGTTACAAATTCCTGATACTAGTATGTGTCAAAGCAGTTATATGTTGTGTATTGATGATAGGTGTCCTAGCTTTTGGGAACTGTAGAATATTAGCTGACACAAATCTTTCTGTAGTGAGGTGATATTTGGATGTACTTTTCTGGCATATTATAATGAAGTGAGACTACTGTCTAGCCCAGAAAAATAAGGAAAATCAATGAATTTGAATCAAACTAATTCATTAAATTAGATGACTTAATGGATTTCGTGTGGATGATGACAATTAATCAATTTCCATATAGCATGCTGTATTTTCACTTCAGTAGTGTTTCTTACAAAGGTGGACATGCGTAGCAGCAAACTGAATTCAGATTGTGATGGCCAGAAAAGGATGTTAATCACACCAGCCTCAGCCTGCCAAATTTCATTTACAATTTATAGAGTTCCTCAATTTATAATTGTATCTGTAATACAATGGTCTTTGGTCTTGGATTAATTCTTTATCCATCTTTGACCCAGTTCTGACCTTACAGCACTTATTCATTATATTTTACACTATTTATATTTGGATTAACTTGATTTACAGGAAAGGAAAATGGAAAATATAAGAAGAGAACATTTTATGAAGATGCCTTGACTCACATCGTGGTCAATCCCTGTAATTTTACTAAAGCTGGTCAGTTTACTCCCAAGTATATTTTAATAAAATGCACACATTTAATTTTCTTTTAATACACAGAGCTTTCTATTTGGGAATAATAAAACCTGTTTGCAGTATACTTGGCCTAACCAGTATTATAGAGCATAACCTCCTGTTTTAGTATATGTATTAACTAACCATTAACAATTCAGGCTGATGATGTAACATTATGTACCATGCACTGCTTTCCGTCTTAACCACAGCATCTCTGAGTGTTACTGAATCTTTGCCTTGTAGAGAAGCTTTCCACCTGTTTGCTTTCAAGAGCGCAATGAATGTGATTTCAACAAGTACCTATTGAAAATCATATCTTATGTTTAAACTAACATATTTTCATGTTCTCACTCAACCATTGCCTCATCTCTGCTGTCTCTGAGTTACCCAGCATGATCTAGGTAACCATCTGAAGGCCTTCATATTATTACTCTTTCAATCTATTTATATTCAAAATTGTGTTGCAAAGCATCAGCTAAACATGAAGTATCCAGTTTGGAATATCTCCTGCTGCCAATAAGGAAAATCAGTTGTTTGCAGGTTGATAGCATTGTTCTCATGTCAGCCATTAGAGCAGCAAACTCACAAATGTTGTGTTGGTGTCTCATGTTTTCAGCTGCCTTCAGAATCAGTCAGTCATATCAGCTGGTTAGTTTATATCTCACAGGGACATTTTCTTCAGTTTGTCCTCATTGCACTTAGTACCACTCTGAATACTTGTGAGATCTTCTCTCTGTAATGGATTAAAAAAAACCAAAGGCATTACATAGCCATCCTTTGGGGGAAAGCTGAGTCTCCAGATCCAAGTTTTAAAACCTTCATTCACCTCTGTCATTAGACATGTTCTGAGAAAGAAATACAGGATTCATCCCACGCCAATTCAGAAGGCTAAAGCCATGGTCTAAGCCAGATGTCTGTGGTCTTGTGATAGTCAGCTGCAAGAGATGTGAGGCTCTGAAGGGTCATGGACTCAGTCCCACAACAGGTATCTCAAAGAGGAGCCCCCTCCTCTGACTGTAAGCATCACCTTGAGGATAGTACCATCTCCCTAACCTCAGAAAGCTGACATTAAGTAGGTTGAATCCTGCCCTTTATGATTAAGGTGTCTCTCACGTGGCTTGATAAAACATGGGTAGATCTGATAAAGAGAGCTGCCCTGTAGCAACCGGAACAATAATTTGTGAGTCCCAGTCCCACATGCAGAATGAGACTGTGCTCCCTGTCATTGCATTAGAAAGCTTTCTTTTCTAATGGATTTTACTTCCTGAAGAAAATCATGCTACACTGGAAAGATTGTTTTGCATTTCTTATCTATGAAAATTAAGTTACATGGGACATTTCAGGTTTTAACATATAAAGTTTATGCCTCTTGATGTGCTCATCTCAATAAAATGGCAGTCGAAGATGGCTCTTGTAAGATATGGGTTAATTGGTCATTTATGTAACTCACTATCCTACAAACCAAATCAGCTTCTATATAAATGTCTAGACAGCATATTAGTGCTTTAGCCCAGCCAGCCCAAAAGTATGTAAGTGGGAAAGATTAAGGATCCCTGCTTCCTAAACTCCTTGATAGCATTTACCACACTCCCCACTGTCATTTGTATTTTGGCAGATAAACTCCAAGCGTGCAGGTCTCAAATATTCCAATCTGTCTGTTAAACAGAGTTCATATGAGGCTGTATTTCCGTAAGTCCCATTGAAATCAGTATTTGTTTGTTCAGAGTGTTAACCTCAGAGAGATATCAGATGTCACTCAGGACTGTGTAAAATCAAGGTCTGCTCTACTTATTTCAAATGACGACTGACTGGTTCGTAGTATACTTAACAGAAGACTGCTCTATGGGTAAGATAATGTGTTCTTGGGTTGAATACAGCATTTCATGATGTAAATGGACTGAGTCAAGCCGTTTGGGCCAAAAGCTTGTTCCAAACAATCAAATTCTTACTTTAAGCAGCCCTCCTCTCCTGTTAAGCTAGCATGCACAGGCTTGTCACACACTGTGAACACCTTATGAAGTTTGTCATCTGGACAGGAAAGTACTAACTGAAGAATATGTGCAAGTGAGTGTCCAGGACCAGTCTGGAGGGATTCTCTGTGGCACAGCACTGACATTTTCACTTGGGTCCAGGATTAGGTGCCTACATTAAGAGGGGTCTTTACTTCTTCCTCATAATATCATTTAGTAGCATGAAAGCATTGGCTTGACTAGGTTAGCATTGACCAGATCACTGGCACCACTGTGGATACTGTAGCATTAAATTTTCTCAGTTGGACCTAATTCTTGTTCACTAAGGCAAGGAAGCAATGGATTTTTTGTTGTTTTTTAGAGTGTCCAGATCAAACCCAAACATCCAGCAGATCAATATGACATACAGACATTTCAGATCTTCTCATCCCAGCAGAGTTCTAGGTTCCATTCATTTCGAGCTGAAGGAAACATACTTCAACTGAAAATGGAACATGGGCTTTCATGTGCTTTCCATAAAAGCTTATGAAAAAGTTATGGAAAACCAAGCTGAAGTCACAAGAGTTCTAGAGTAAAAAGTAGTGATTTTACGCAAGACCCTTCAATTAGTTGTCCTTGCTTACGATGAAGGAGACTACAGTTCTGTACTGCACTCTCCCTCAAGCCCAATTTATGTTGCTTCTGATTGTCCATCTGGTAAGCAGCATTTTGCCTAATTTGTTCTCTTCAAGAACACATTTTCGGGATTAATAAAAAGTATCACTGCATAGAATTTTTTCAGTGGCAAAACAAAGAGTACAAAACCTCAGAAAAATCCAGTAATCTGGGAAATGGTAAATATTGACAAAATATGATTGCAACTCAGGAAAGGTTTAGCTGCACATCTGGAATTTTTCTTTACAAATTCTATACATGTCAGGCATTTGCATAACAGGGATCTATCTTCATGTGTCCTGATTTGAATAATTAAAATGATCATTAAATAATTTTTAAAATGCTTCTAAGACTCGGAGAAAATAGTGGTAGCTTTCTCTCAATCTCCATATGTAATGTCTGTACCTAGCTTTTGGGGGTTCAGAGGTCAGAAATTATATGAGAATATCTCCATTCTACTGGTGATTTGAAACATATCTGGATCAAAATTCTATTGCTCAGTGCTGTGTCTGTTCTTTCTCTGCAGATAACTGGAGAGGAAAAACTTGGCTATTTATTGCACTGATGCTATCCACACATCCTATTCCTATTTTGGAAGGCTTCCTAAATTCATTACACAGGCAAAACTTCTACTTAAGTTGTTTGTTTGCCTGTGCAGAGATCAAAAAACAGATCAGAGAACAGAACTGTCCATTGCTGTAAATATGTCAGTTATTGGCTTGCTGAAACTGTGTGCTTTTCCTCACTCCTTGAGCCAAGTCCAGACAGATCTGAAAATTCAGGGAGAAATTATAAGTCAAAGCCTTCTTGCATATTTAGTAACCACATTAGAATAATCAGTACTGCCAAGGGCTATCAGTTTTCTAGACTGAATGTGCCTTCAAGGGAAAAAGAAAAAAAATTAATCTGAACTTTAGCCTTCAGCTGTCAGCACCAGAATACAATGTCTACTGGAACAAGAGATGCCTTTGACAAACCTCACCTGCTCTGATCAGGCCTATTTGCAGTGTCTTATGCACAGATCTTTATAGGAACAAACCAATGCTCACCAGCACACTCCATTATCTGTGAAAGCTGTTGCGTTGATTTCAGAATACAATGCTGCAGCAGAAAAAGAGCAGTACTTTGGTATCTTTGCTGTTCACTATACAAGGTTTGGTATTGATTTACTTCACAAGAAATATTCATCTCATAGGGTAAAATAAGCACATTTATGTGATAAGTCTAACAAGCTACCACTGTATTTAGGAAAATAGTGTTCTCAGATATTGCAGAAAATCAGCTGGGCTGCAGTACCAAGGCTGTGACTGTGATTCTTGAGCTTGTAATTTGATTTTAAGCTGTTAAAACTAGAGAAGTATGAGACTAAGGAAATAGTTCTGTTAATGCTTTGTGGGACACAGGGAACCAGGCTGGCAGCAGACTTCAACTTCTCTACGTTATTTGAAACAGAAGAAGATAACTTTAATCTTATACTGGGTTTATAATAGAAAGAGAGCATAAATATTTTGCTTTCTAAATAGTGAAATTTCCAAAAGGCAGCGGTAAACTTCAGCTGCTTCACATCATCATAAATTTGGGGGTGAATATGTCAGTCCAGATACTCTGAAATAATGAATCCACCTGACTAAGGCTTGCTTCTGCAGGTATTGGAAATCATGCTTGGAAACTAAAGATACATGTCAAAATAGTTGTATGAACCACACATCTTTGTTTACTGCAGATGACAGCCACTTTGTTCCCCTCCTCCATGCACTGTGGACTATGTAAGATAATCAGGTCCTATATGAATTATATTTATTACAAGACTTAGAAGTTTTTGTTCAAATTATTTCCATTTTATATTTTTAATGAAAGACAGGTTTTTAGCTTTTTTTAAACCATTTCTGACAAGTTCACAATCTTTGGAAGGGGAATCTCTTGGTCTGTCATAAGGAAGTGTTACTTTGTGTTGCCATTCACTCAAATGGAGAATTAAGTATGATTAGTAAGACTGCTGTTTGTATACCACTGCTTCTGTCCCTGTGAAAGCTGGGATGTGCAGTGTGTGGGACAGGGGAATGCTAGATGAGGTAGGGTACTCATATAGTTAAGATGACTCTGGTCGAGGGAAATAAGGTTCTTTCCTTAGGTCTTGCTGTTCCTGTGCTTTAGTGAACAAGTCACACAAACCAGCCTTGACATAGCCTTTAATTGTAGGTTTCTCTGTACATCGTCTGTGCCTTGCCTGAGAGCAGCACGATTCTAATTTGGAGAAGTATGGGCAATGCCAGGCACGGCTTAACTTAAGAGAACTGTTCTCAGAATATATTAACTTTATAATATAATATTATAATGTTAATATATAATATTAACATAGTATATATTTATATATATGTACAAAAGTTACCTGTGCTGAAAATTCAGTCCTGGGGCACCTCAAAATGAGTTTAAAACTAGTAGGTAGTCTTAATTTTAATCTCTATTTGACTTAGTATCATATGTGTAAAATGGTGCTGATATATATTCTCCCACCTTACAGATTTTATTTATTTATATAAATAAAATTTGAAAATCACCTGGTGGTTCTGTGTGTACAACAGAACAATCCAGGAGTGTATCTATTATATTCATGAGAAGCATACACAATATGTTGAGCAAGGAGATAACAGAACACCAAATGCTATTTAATGCATTGACTCAGTGAGATAGGAGGCATATGGAGAAAATCATATGTGTTCAAGTCTTTAAAAACTATTCTAATGCCTTGAGGGGAAAGAGTAGATAAGGACATGCTGAATACAAACCACTAATTCAAGTATTCCCTAAGTTCTCACTGCTTGATATCTTTACATTTTTGAAATACTTTCAGTGAAGCAAGGAATGAGTGTGCAGGCATGCCTACTTTCCACATTTCATATTGCCTTTCCTGCCTCATATTCCTTGTTGACATGTCATGCTGAGATCTCTCCACCTCTCAAGCTTTAGGATGCTTATATTGCAGCTTGAATGAAGCTTGGCAGTAATTACACCCAGACAGTACTGCTCAGTCACTATACCATGTTGTCTCTGCCTGCACCCAATTAACCTTTCCCCGTGAGTCCAGAAAGCTGTATAATAATTTTTGTGGCATTAAAAAAATCCCATGACATCGTTTTAATTTTGTTAGTTCCCGTGTCCTAAGTCCCATTTTTTTCTAATTACTTGCTATTATATTTTTATTACTTATAATTATCTGAGAAATGGAAAAATGTATTCATTGTAGGTTTTACTGAAAATGTCATGAAACACATTGAACAACATATTCAGAAATACATTTGTGAGTGATTCAGCTAGGTCTTTAAACTGGGCATATAATGGCAAGAGGTTTTCAAAAGTGTTGTAGAATTAATCAAAAAGGGCTTTTCTGCATTCCATGTATGAAATTCCCTCTGGAGTTCTATCAGAAAGGTGAAATATTTTTGTTTCCTTCTTCTCTAACCAGTTCTGCAGTGTTGGTCAGATTGTCCAAAATTGGTATGATTGTCTACATTACTCCTGGCAAGATTTCAGTCCCAGGGAAACTACACTCATATGGGAATCTTATCAAGTATCATTTTCTCAGCTTTATCCCCCCCTTATTCTATGAGCAATCTGAATAATTGCACATTAATTCTTTACTATTTGTGTAATTCTCTGCCTCTCACTAGTTCAACAAACTTTGAAATTCAAATTAAACTGCTGACTTTTCCAAATCACATTGGAGGCCTTCCTTTTCCACGTGTGATCTGTGGGTGAGCTTGGACAATCCATTCAATTCTATACAGAGCATGACGAGCTCCAGGTGAAGGACTGCAAAGAAGAACCCATTTTTAGTGCACAATCAGGACTTTTATTGTTTTTACAAATCCCAGATAATCCACTACTCTTAGCTCTTTCTATTGATATTTTATGAGTTAACCTCTTGGAGATTCATAGACATTTATAGAATTCTTTTATAACATAGCATTTGCCAGCCTTGGGTAGTCAATGCACTGTGTTATTCCATTTTTATATTTCTACAAATGCATTAGCAGACCCATTTTATAAACGAGGAAAAAATAAATAAAATATTGATCCAGGCAATTACTTCCTATCCTCTTGTATCTTCTTTCAGGTAGCATTGACAAAATGAGTTCTTCATCTCATTTGCTTATGGTGATGGTAGGCATAAATTACTAGAATTGACCAGTCTAAAATGAGTTTTGTGGGAGTCACTGTTCTGTGTAATTGCAGTGTTCCACGTACTGACGTATTTAATAGCACTGCTTGACTGAGACTTAGAGTTCAAATCTTCACCAAATGTCTATATAGTAGCACAGTAACATTCAGAAGCATTTTTTCTTCTTTTTTTTTAACAAAGATTGTCTTTATCCTAAACAATAGCATTTTAAATTTATTATCCTTATGTAAATGTGTTATCCAATATAACATTTTTACCTTTATGTCCTTTCCACTGCACAGTTATTTCTTCCTGAAGGGCCTGAGGTTTAGGTAGCCCACTATCATTTTCAAGGTTAGTGCAAAATCATTTTCAGTTTCATAAGGATTCCTATATGGAAATTAAAACATACCATGTCTTTTCATGAAGTCTTTGCTGTTGTTCTTTCTCATTGATGAATGCAAAAAGAAATGTAACTTAAATACTGTTCTCTATGAATAGAAACTATACTTTATTAGATGCTCTTTCATCAAATCAAGATTAAATTTTATGTTTTTCTACTCTAAGAACAAAAGCAATGACACTTGATTTTGCATGGATGTATGCAAAACACAACCATGAGTTTATGTAGAAAACTTACACTATCATCAATTTACATCAACAGGCTGTGTTGCTGAGAAGAGTTCCCCATAACTGCTATGAAAAGGAAGCAGTATCATTTCTTTAGGATTTGAGCATTAGAACTCAAGAGAAGTTTTATTTGACCAGAAATAGGGCTTAGACATTAAAATTTCCATATGGATTCCTTGGAAAGTGATGTGTGGTGGATTATGGACAACATCCTCTCTGTGACCGTACAGCGGCTGTTTCACAAAAGAATGTCTCAACGGGGGTGGTGGGTGTACCACCAAATGTCATAATATTTGTAAAGAGATTTATCATCTCTGTGAGCAGGATTTATTCTGAGGTTTTCCCTTCTGTCAGCATTTAAATGCCTCTGGTGTGCCTACCACCTTCATTAGTTGTTGTTTCGGGTCACTGCTTAGTACAGCCTGTTCAGTGAGGGACTCTTCAGACCTGATGGCATAGATTATTCAGCCACAAAATTCAACTGCCTTTGGAGACTAAGCAAACTGACACTGAGTAAAATGCCCTGGGCCACAGAGAGGGATCACACAGTAAAGTCTGTGTCTAAGATGTGCTTGTTTCGTTTCTGCTTTTGTCTCTGTCCTTTCCTGTACGTAGACATGACAGAAGTCCAGACACTGTTTTTCCAGTTGACCTGTATCCTGCTGCCCTGGTAACAGCTGCTCTAGTATTGGTATTCAGGAACTGGTTTTTGTATCACTTTGGGAGTATAGTCACCAAGTCAGTGACATAGTGGTTTAAGAAATGAAGTAGAGAATCAGGTCTTCAGTTACTGAAATTAAACTTTCCTTATCTGGCCACAAGTGAGACTCTAGAAGCCTTGATTCAGAGTGCTTCAAACTCAAATTGTATTTTACTGTCAAATTGCCAACACATATTTGACCCATGTGAGAGCCTCTTCCAAGAGCTAAATGAAAAAATGAATTCTTGTAAATACCATTGAAATTGTTCTCAGGTTCTCCTCATGCTCTCAGCCATTAGCCCCTTCGAGAAAATGGTTTTCAGATTAATTTCCATCCCTCCTACAAATATAGTGGGTTTTCAGCCTCTGAAGACATTATGAGCTGTCTTTATAAATATCTTTAAAATAACTTGGCAAGTCATAATATGAAATTTCATATAGTTGAAAAAAAATATAGTAGACCATCCTGTATTAAAAAAATATGGGACTAAATGTGAAATATGTAGGCTAAGTTGCACCTAAGGTTGCTTTCTTTACATATGGTATACACAGGGTGAAGTGTCTAAAAATACCCTAATACTTACTTCTTACCAATAGTAAATATATCATGATTTGCAGCCTCTAAAATAGAAGTCAAGCCATTAATGTTACATGCAAAAGAAGTCTTTGCTGATCCAAAGAGTTGCCTTCATGCTACACAAGAGACCTGAGAAAGATTTCTTTCTATAAGACCTTATTGCCCATAGACTGGCAAAGTGTTCCTTATACTGTACTCCTCAAGAAAAGGGGAATTGAGAGCTGCTCCTCTGAAACGAGCTTAACCAGAAAGTTTAGAGTTTAGAAAGGTGGGTACTCCTTCCAAACCAGAATTCAAAGATACTCCATGCTGGGATGTAATTAAATATACTTTAGGCAAGGAAGAAAATGGAATTTAATGAGACAAGATCTGCACATTCCCCTTGCTAGAACTGGAATTGTGATGTGTATCTCTGTTTATGTTTAAACGCATACACGGACACCCGAAAGTCCATTTCTGCAGCTCAGAATAATTTAACCAAAACTCTTGTATTTCCCTGAGGGGGCTTACTGTTCTTTACTTTACAGATGTTCAATTTGTAATTTACATTTTCCATTTTGCATGCATCTATCTGATAACTTTTCTCACAGAAGGGGGAGATGCAAGTGCAGAAGTTGACATCCATGTCCTCTATAAATTAGTCAGAAGATGTGGAAGGAAGGGTGAACATTTTCTAGGAAAAAAAAATTCCTATTTTCCCATTACTTAATTAATTTTTATTTAAAACTGTTAGGAAAATGAATTAAAACCTTTTAGATGTAACTGGAAATGTAGTAGACCCTCCTTATTAGCACAGGAGATACAGGCTTAACATAATTCTCTCTCTGCATGGTAACTGTCAATCAGTTTAACTTGATTTGCAGTAATTTAGACAAAATTAAGCAGCTTTGAGAAGAGAAACTAAGGGAGGCTCCTCATTGCCTATACTGCACATACAGTCTGATGGCTAGGATCCTGTCTTTGGAGAAGAGAGGTATAAATTCCAATTGCTCTGCTGAATCAGTCAGACAAGATTTGAACAGGAGGCTCCCATCTGCCTGGGAAGTGACCTGCTCATTGTTGGAGAGCTTGAGTTCCAGAATATGGTAGGTAGTGTGCATGGTTTGCACAGATGCATCTTCCTTGGTGTTTGAAAGGCAATTGACTCTTGTTATGAAAGTAGTCCAGAATTTCTTTACTTTTCTTACTCTTATCAGAAGTACCCCAAAATTATTGCGATTCTCAAATCTTCTCAATCTACCAAAGAGAACACATAGAAAAATTATTGTCTGCATCAACTCAAATGAAGATTTTCAGTTGTGTTTATTTTTGTTCAGCTGTGTGGTTTTGACTCACACAGGCCTAGTCTCCATGGGTAACTAAGGATACTCAATGCCAAGAGCTCCTAAATATGAGATACCATTTTAGGCCTGAAGAAGTTGTATAAGTTACTGCTTTTCCTTCTTTCACACCCGGATACCTTTTTTTCAGGCAGTAAAGCTTTCCAGCAGTGGCCATAGTACTATAGCCTTGCAAAATGATTCGTAGCTTTTACTCTTCTCTTCAGGCGGATCAGCTGCAGAAGACATGTGGTACCATCACAAATGCTAATTCAGCCTACCAGCTAACAGGGCGTTAATGGGAACTAACACTGCCAGAGTCAGTCCTCTGGAGAACTTAATGGGAGACAAAGTGGTGCAACTTGATTTCTTTCTTCTGTAACACTTTGGTTGTGCTATGAATACCACTCAAATGCAGGGGAGGGTTTAAGTAGAAATCAGTGGAGATGAGACATGGATGGTGCCACAGCAAGAAACTGTTACTTTAGATGAATGCTTACAGTTGTAGTGGGATTTGGGCTGGATTAAAGCAAATCCCTGCATCAGCTCCATTTAGTATGCTCTGGTTCAGTTAGGAACACAATTTTGGATTTTAAATTTCTTTCGGAGGAAGATAAATTGGAAAATTCCCTCCAAGTACTCATGACTGCATGCCAGCTCTGAGGAGAGTCCAAAACAATGACTGGCCATGGACAGCATTGAGCTGCAGCAGGTGGAGACTTTCAGTCTCAGGAACCAGACAAACTCTGCTTCAAAGTAAATTCCTCCAACTACATCTGACAAAGATGTAGGAACTTCAGACCAAGTCTTTTTGATCTACTCCTGTCATGCCAAATTATTTGCTAATGAGATATGAACACTGTGTTAATTCAGAGTTGAGGTATAGACTAGCTCTAAATCTGCATTTTAAGCAAAGTCTTAGGTCACTAAGTACTAACTGAATAAAAAGTTCTGATCAAAGGCAGATGAGCTTGCTTCTGTTCAAAAGCTTGACTGAGTTCCAGAAGAAATAGGATCTTCTATGCAAGTTTATCAGGGCTGCAGCCTGAAAAGTATTTATCCCCTGTATTTACTGTTTGATATCCTTTTTGAAAGTGCTAGAAAGTACTTCATCATGCTCTTAGAAGCTTCATTCTTCTGAAAACAGAAAAAAATAGTTAAACACTCCCATCTGTGCATTATACACCAAAGGGATCTATGCCAGTCATAAATTTCTCCTACTCCTCTTTTTTATTTCTAATCAATTATCTATGATTTTTTTCCCATATATTATAATAACC
Source organism: Lepidothrix coronata (assembly GCF_001604755.1). Lineage (NCBI taxonomy): Eukaryota > Metazoa > Chordata > Aves > Passeriformes > Pipridae > Lepidothrix > Lepidothrix coronata. The sequence goes on from NW_016690216.1 coordinate 3,252,745, forward strand.
TACTCTATCAAGGTCTTGCTATTTGTGGAATCATGACTGGTTTGTTTTTTTCTTTCTGCCTTGTTTATTATTTTTTAAAGTTTTATTTCAACTGTTAACTTCATTTTGACACTGAATTTTGGTGTGTTTTCCGCAAAGATTGTCCCTTTTTGCACCTTAAGGTTTCCTTTAGGTTAGGTCTGTTCCCAGCATTCAGCATCCAGAATAACAAAGTTCTTATTACAATCTCGCACACCAGCAAACGTTTAAGGGAAAGTACAAGGATTAGTATTTTGCACATTGCATTGTGATATTCTGCTAAACACTATGTTATCTGTACAGGATGAAAGTTAAATTCTCAATAGTCAAAAGGAAGGAATTATATGATTTTTTTTTTGCTTTCCTAACAAATTCCTATTTTTACCAATCAGTGGAAAGAAAAAAATTGGATGTTTAGTTATTGTTGGCTTTCATGTTGAAAACTGTCTGAATCAACATCTCAACCTGTGAAAAAAACGTTCTTTTTTGGATGGTCCCTCCCAGCTCTTTGAAAAAGTACACAAGAGGCTGAAAATCTCTCAAAAACTCATTGAATCTAGAAATTATTCTAATAATAAAAATCACTGCCCAGAAGTGTATACTCTTGATATCTTGATAGCATTAAAGCTGCAAAACGAGTCTTTTTGTATTGGCAGGAGTTTTGCTTGGCCTTGTCCCTCTCTACAGCTGATTTATCAGTCTAGAAGGCAACCAAAAATTTCACCAGTAAAACATTAACGAAGTTTAAAGTAGAGGGGATAATGTGTTTGGGAGGGTCAGACTGAGTGGGAGTGCTACACTGACGTGATGAGTGGCACCTGGCTGCATGGTGTCTCCTACCCTATCATGAGACAACCAGTTTTTCCCTGAGCTGCTCCATTATCTGTCCTGAGCTGCCTCCAGCATGTAGAAAATGAAGTAATCAATGAAATCTGCCTTTGCATTAGCCTTCACAGCTGTTCCACGAGCCCAATAAATCGAAGGGGAACTGATGTACAAGTTCATTAATATCTGTTAGCCATAGCAGATGTCACACACTTCATATGGTGAAATATATTCCCTTGCAGTCAGCATATGCAATAGAAAATATGGAGTGAACATCTATATTTTAAGGAGACAAGTATCATGCTTTATTTCTCAACACCTCTGCCATGTGTCAGTGGTCTAAGCTATGAATTTAGCTAGTGTTTTTAAAGCTGGTTGTATATTGACAGAGTAGCAACATTCACTTGAATAATAAGAACATAATCAGTAGAATTCACAGCTGCATAATAGACAACAAATTCAAATCAAAGGCAGGAAAAGACAAAATATCTATTATAGATGATAATCTTCAGATATAGTCTCAGTAATCATCTAATCATTCACAATACAACTGTTTTCCTAAATCAAAGTTAAATGAATACTGATACAATTATTGTGAAGAGTCACCAAAGATTTTTATTGATCAAAAACCAAATTTCTCACTTAATACCTGAGAATACTTAAATGTAGTTTCAAAACAGCCTTGACTATCCCATTCAAGGGCTATTCTTGACCAAACTTAAAGCAGGCAGCTCCAGTTATGCCAGACTGACCTAGTTAAACATTCAGATTATTAAAAATGTCAAAATTACAAAATTAAGCCCAGAGAAAGCACTTAAGCTTCAAAAATAGACAACTGAATAGCATTAAGTCTAAATAGGTGAGTATAATAAATGCATATATTTTTATATATTTACCTGTCACTCTCTGATTTTTGGATTTCGTTAGCCTAGCATAAAGTTATCAAAATGATAAATAAGGTGAAATGGAGCAGGAAATGCAGGTTTTAACACAATTTCTTCTAATTGAAGTAGGTTTTCCCTGAGGGAGGACAGCATCATTTAATCAGATTTTTCCTGACATTTCATTTTACAAGACTGGGGTTTTATAGCAATTCATGTAATGAATGACAAATGTGCTGGATTGTACTCGTGTTTCCATGAAATGTGAAATATATTACACTAGAGCTTATATAATTCAGCCATTTTCAGCTACATTAATGTCTTACCTAAAAACTATTCTGAAGGTAGTGTATTATGCAGGATTTCTGTAATGAAGGATCCTTTTCCTTCTTGTGCCTATCTTGCAAGACATTATTACTTACGAGTCCAGGAATGAGAGTCTAAAGTGGTTCTGAGAGTTTTGTAGATATGAAGAGGCAAAAAATGCAGCTGAGTTCAAGTGAGGTTTTTTTAAAAGACTGGTCCTAATGTTTGTATGCCACTGGTTCATCCAGCAGTGTATTTTTCTGAAAGCTAATTGCAGCATGGCCTCATACCTGATTGCACCGTAGGCTCTTGTATAATGGGTTGTGCTCACCATCCTTCAGGGCTGTGGAGCAAGGCAGGGAAGAGCTGGAGGTGGTGGTGGAGTGGGCTGGCTTCCTCACCCAGGGCTGCAGTCCAGCCAGCCCTGCTTGTCTACAGAACTCTTTGGCCATGTGTGCTTTACCTTTAGTCTTCTTCCAGCTTTCTGATCATGTTCCTAGAATCCTGCAATAATCACTACTTGTGAATTAGCATTCTTTGAATTAGCATTAATTAAAAAAAAAACCCCAAACCAACAAACCAACTCTCGTTTGTTTTCTGACAAAAAAGTTGCAAGCTCCAGCTCTCTATAAGCAAGGGTAGGTTTAGCAGAGTAGAACTAAGTTGCTCGAGCTGCATTCCTCCTCCCTCACTGTGTCATCATCTCTCTGCTATTGCAGCATGGGCTCTGGGTCAGATGAAAGGCTCTGCCTGAGCTCAGAGCTCCGTAGCCCAGCTCTTCCACTGAAATGACCTGCTAAATCCAACTGCTAAATGTGTGCCCTGCTCATTGGTAGAGGATTCAATCACTTTGACTGACCTCATCTACTTGCATTGTCTCTTGGCAATAGCTGCATACCCCTCTTGCTGCTGAGCCTTGTCCCTCATCCTTCCCCTAGTAGAACTGTTTCTGCTCCTTGATACTTGTCCTGGCTTCTCTAGGGGACAAGACAGCCAGGCCTTCCCTCTTCCTACCTTTCTGGCCTCTGGACCAGTGCAGCCCTCAGCATCTTCAGCTGTCAGCTCTGGCTTGCTTTGCATTTGGCCCCTCGCTGTGGTTTCTGTGCTTGATGGTGCATGGGCTGGAAGACACTTACTGGCAAGTTGGGCAGCTCAAAGAACAAACCTCCCCTGTGCTCTTGGCTCACAGGGCAGACTTGCCTGATGCTGCTGCAGATGGATTCAGAGCAGTAGTGTACTGCCGTTTTACAAAGGATTTCTTTGTCTAATCTCTGGCATGTTCCTCTGGTGCTCACAGCAGCATTTTGGCATTCTGGCAGAGTCAATGGTCAAAACAGATTGAGTCAGGGCTCTCTTTGTGACAAGTAGGATAGGATACAGACACATGCATTGCAACAGAAAAGGGGCAGCTATTGCTTCATAAAATGCTGATAAATAACAGGCAATAATATGCTGAGAAGAGATCACTTTGTTAATTTATTGTTATATATTCCTATTAAATAGTTTTCCAATTATGCTCACCGCTCTTACTGGATTCTGTTGTAGAAAGGGAAAGGAACTGAAATAATCTCCAGTCGAGAGCTTGATCTTTTTCCCCTGAAATACAAAATGGGGCACAGCTGGCAGAAACAAATACCAGAACATGTGCTGTAGTGCTGTTTTGCCAACTCTAACTCTCAGCATTAGCAATGAGACCCCAAGGCTGCCCTTTACCAGTTCTGTAGGCTTTGATAGCTACTGATCTCACAGCACAGAGTTGCTTTTTGTTGCAAGGCTTTCTCCATTACAAGCCAAACTGGACAGTGGAGCGGGATGCATTCCACAGACTTGAGGGGTTTTAGCTTTTTGAGGGCACTGCTAAGCACTGTCAGCAACTACTGCCTGTTGCATCTCAGCCTGCCTCCGAATCTGCTCCTCCCAGTCCACATGTTTTTATAGACTGGATGCAGTTCAATCTGAGGATTATCTTGCTTTCCACACATGACAGGTCAACCAGAGGACACCAGCTTATATGAATCTTGATTTGTTTGATTTCCATATGTCTTAGGACTAAAGTCTTACTTTGGATATTCACTTAGTGAAGAAGTAAGGGAAATCCATGGCTGCAAAAATAATCCCGGAAAAGATACGTCACTGTCTAGGATAAGAGATTTATTTTAAAGAGTACATAAATCATACAATTTGCCTCTTGTACAAATCTTTTCCCATCTTTCTTTTGTACCAGGGTATCTTACAGTGCTATTTCTGAGATCCTTGAGGAGGGAGCTTGCTGAGTCCTGTCGTCCTCTCCTGAAAATCAATGGCAGCAGCAGCAGTGGCTGAGAAACTGCTGCAGCATGTCTTTCAGGATCTGGCCCTGTTCTCGTTCTCCCTGAAAGTACCCAGGTGGGGGGAAAGCATCCTACCTTGTCAAATGCACATACTCTGCCTTTGGGCATCAGATTTAGTTCTTCATGTGTAATGTGGCAGCAGCAGGCGCTCAGAGCCTCAGGTAACCCAGGCTTGTTCATCTGAACAGCTGCTGCAGTATGTTTCTTTCTGCCTTAAAGGTCTCTCACTTTTAACCTCTTCCAATACCTTATTACTGGGAACTCTATCTCTAGGTCTCGTGGGCAAAGCTTCATCCCAATTATACTAATGGTAAGGGGAAAGAAATAGAGATAGGGAGATGAACTGTGTTTTTAAACCACATGGATTATGTTACTGTAGACAAAGAAACAGTAACTGGATCTAATGAAGAAAGGAGGATATTCATTATAGATGAATCAGAAAAAAAAAAAAGGCAGTGATGGAAGGTAAATAGGATTTGGGAGTGCCTGAGTTTGCCTGTCTTGACTGTCACCTACACTGTTTTTGTTCTCTTCTAAGAAATCAGACAGGCAGCTGGTGATGTATGTGAAAACTGTGTTAAGTTTTATTTCTCTATTTTATGAAGGAAATCAGTGGGCACAGACATAAAATTGGCATACAGTGCAAATATGTAATTTACAATGTTTATATAAATTAGTGTAGGATATCAGTTTGAACAAAGACATTATCTTAGCAGTAGTCAGAGAGTTATTCATACCACAAAATCACTGAGTTTCAGAAAGAAGAAATCACATCCAATTGCTGTGAATCAGCGCTTTTCACAGGGGATGATTCTGTGCTTTTCATCCCTCTGCTTTTCTAATTTTGTACAGATTTCAGGGGCCTCAGGACTGACCAGGCAGGTGCTGCCCCTTGTACCATGCTGGGTAGTGGATACACTGATGGTCTCCAGCTCCTGAATGCTGGGCCAGCCCCATCCCAGCAGTGCTACCACTGCTCCTCCAACCCTGAGAACCATACAAAACCTATAACCTGCAGCTCTAACATCAGCATGATGAAAGTCTCCCACAGTGAGGGGGAGCCTCAGAAATACAGCGCCAGTTGTGTCATGAGCTGAAGGCGAATGCCTTTCCCAGGGTGACTATAGCTGAATCTCTAGGATGTTGGATTTGATTGCCAAGGGATTATATGCTGGGTTTCTAACAGGTATGAAGTTCCACTGACCTGCATGGATCTTTGCTGGAGTTACATCCTTTAAGGAGTCCCTTCCCCAACAGGAACATTTGGTTTAATACCTAGTTCCAAGGCAGCTTTCTCTGTTGCTTGCCCTACAAAGGCTCTTTTCGATTTGCTGAGAAAGTAAACCGTAAGCAGCAACTCTGAACTTTGCTTTAATACTTTATCATTTCAATAAAACTTCTGCACTTCCACAAAATAGCTGGGTTTCATACCATGTTTTTATCAGAGTGTCTGTAGCACTCTCAATTAGACTTTTACATTACTGAGTTGGGACGATTTCTATTGCTTCTCAGGGTGCCATCGTACAAGATGTAAGAGTTCATTTCTGCCAAAATTCAACAGATAAATTATTTTCCCAATAATCAGAGATGGAGTTAATTCCATGCTAGACCAGGATATAGCTCAGAACAGCCATTTGAACTTATGTTCCCCTGACCCAATGATGTTGTGTGTCTAGCATAAATTTAATTCTTTGCATAAAGATTTTAAAACTCTATGGAATAAGGACTTGACCCTTGGTTTCCAGTGTCCCAGATGAATGCCTTGACTGTACTGTTACAGAGTGTGTTTCTTGCAATAGCATCTGTTGGAGCTATTCCATGTTTAAATAATTAAGTAGTTACTAGGGCAAAGCAAGAGGTACCAAGTCTGTATCCTAGTAGTCAGGAATCCCAACTGAGCTGATAAAATAGAAATCTCTGGCAGAAACTAGGAGCTAAAGGAAGTTCACATGGGTATCTTCCAATTCAGAGGAAGATCCTAACTTCTTATGATATCCTGAGGATTGGGCTTTCACTGGAAAGGTCTTGATTTCAACCCAGATGTAATAGGAAAAATCAGAAGGTTTTAAAGAACTGGAAAATTATATTCCACCATGCTCTAGGAATAATCATAATCAAATTATAAGGAAAAAAAAGAATGCATATATCAATAGTGCATATGTTTTGTTGCAAAGAAAGAACTGCTGCTGCTTCAGTGTTTCACAAACTCTGCTGTTAGTTACCCACAAGGACCAAGCATCACACACTCATCTGACCTGAGCTAGCTGGTGGCGTATTGTCGGTGACAGGATCATGCTGAAAGTTTGTGGATTGCTGTCACTTTCCTGTTTCAGGCTGTCCTTTTGGTGTACACAATGCAGACAACTTAAGCAAGTGGTGAGATCCAGGCCTTAAAACACTGCCTTAGCTGTGGTAGTGCTCCCGCAATCTGTGTCCGGTGAACACTTTGGAACTCAGCTCTCATTCAGGTCCCCTCCTAGAAGGTGCACAACAGAATGAGGAGCAGGGCAGGCATTGTAAGCTCAGTGATGGAGTCTTCTTTAATAGAGCCAGTTCAATAAGTAAATCAAAATATCATTCCTTTTCTTAACTTAGTGCTGTCTGCTAATAATTTCTCCATTAACTAGGAATGCAGAGCAATAGGCAATGTGCTGCTCTGCATGTTCATAAGATTTCCAACTTCAGGAACTGTTTTCTAATACTGTTTCAGAGGGTATTGTCAGGGTTTCTCTCTTTACACTTAGACAACCTTGAACTCACCATGGTTGGTAATTGGCAGGATTTAGTCCCAGAACTAATCATGACAGACAACTTTAAAATTAGTAGCTATGCAAAATGAAGATAATAAGACCTCAGCTTGTCTGCAGAGCAGCAGTGATCACCAGCCCCTGTGAAGAAGCCAACTTCTTCAAACTCACATAAGAGAAACAACTATTCAGGCCAGGATTCATCATGCTACACATGTAACATGCTACACACATAGCATAGTCATCAGAGGCTAAATGACTAGTGCAGTAGCTGTGAAGTACAAGAGCTGAGAGATTAAATGCTTGGAAAGCAACAGACAAGTATATGAATTCAGACATATTGCAAAGCCTGAAAGGACAATGGCAAAAAAAGCAAAGTTTTGATGCTGGTGTATTTAGTGTCTGCTTTTGCCAAATAAAATCTTAGAAAGAGACGTGGGGATAAAAGGTGTCTGGTATTGCCTTCACGTTTCTTGGAACTTGTCCTCAACCTGACTTGTTTTTAAAATAATTATTTCTGTGTAAAACCTTCGATTTTAAAATGAATTAAAAGTATATTCCTGTTTTCAAAAACAGTCAAAATTCCCCTTGCGGAGAGCTTAACATTTTCAGTGGGAAAAAAAAAAAAGAAAACATAAATTTTAAGAAAGTTGAATGAAAACACAAGTTATTTTAGTAGCCATGGTATTCATTATGCTTTTGGGGGAAAAAAAAAAAAAGTAGTAAAAAAGGCTCTGCATCAGTGTCCTCCACATGACCCTGTTCATCAGTACAGTCTGGTTGCAATTGCTCCTGTGGCCAAAAGCATCAGCAAGCGTGAGGAAGGTAGCCAGAGCCTAGTCTCTGCTTCAGCCACAGAAGACACATCAAGAGAGATGCTTGCATAGCTCTGGGCACTAACAGGCACCAGCTGGGTGGTCAGTGCTGGGAGGGTGTACTTTCCAGCTTCTTGAAGCTACAGCTGAATTTACAAGTATGTTGCTAGCAGCACCCTGGGAGGGATGCTTCATCAAGGCATAAAGGCTTCATCCAGACTAGCTGGTGTTACTACAGGTCTCTCTTACCCAGACTTTAAAACTGTCTATTACAATTGCCTGAAGCAGGAATAGTGGAAGTTGTATGTCTGGATCAATCATGTAAGCTAGATAGGATCTGACAACTTTGGGAAAGATTAAATTTAGATATATCAAGTTAAAACACAAGACCACATCAAAACCAAGTAATTTTCGAATAATTTGCTTCTTCGGGTCCTCTGAAAATTTCCTGTGGAGAGGGGTTATTCATCTGGTCCCAGTTTAGATATTTGCTGATCTTTTTTTAAAAAATTGCATGCCGTGCTATTTAAACAGCAACCTTTAAGCTGTTTAAAGGAGGAGAGTGCAAAGCACTGGATTAATCTGCTTACAGCCCATATGGCCAGATGTTCCAAGGACTGTGGAGGAGCACAGGTCACAGTTAACCCACACTCAAATGGCTTTCTCAGCAAGAGGGCTTTATTCCACTTGATAAATCAAACTGGATAGCATTTTTATCTTAGAAATTGATTTCAATATTCTACTGTCAGGAATAAAATCAAGATGCAGTATGCTGTTCATGGGCACAGCCTTGAGGTGCTGGGGAATTGTCTGGTACATTATTGCATTACTAAAAGTCAGGAAGATCTAGGCGAAAATACATATTGTAGTCAAAAGGTGAGGAGGAAAATAAATTTCTGCTTCTCTCTGGGAGAACAGGGCATACAAAACTGAATTTTCTAATCTAATGAAAAGAGTCAGAAGGATGATGACTGAGCAGGAGTGTTATTATAAATTAAAATGGGAGCCTTTACAAGCTGATAAATAGAGCATAATGAATAACATTTTTAAGCATCAGCTAATTTATGAATGCTGTTCAGTCTTTACCCCAGCCAATTCTTGACTTCCTTTTTGGATTTGACCGATTGTGTATTGTTTTTACAAAACCACCTTCTTGTCAAGTGGGATCTTTTCTTTCTGTATAATCTTACTTGTTTTATTCTTCACAGGCCCAGTCAAAATACTGACTACAGTTTCTTTCAAAGTACAAAACAAACAGATTTGCTCTTTCTGTGGTCTTTATTTTTTTATGTTGGTGATAGACACAGGCTACAAAAACTAGTATGTCATTACTTTAAAGATGACATAACACTAATACTCCTGGTAAAGCCTTTTAAAAGGAGAAGAAAATCAATACAAAGTTGTAATTTCTCAACCCATTGGACTTCACAGCATCCAGCATAAAATAGATCAACATTTGAGTTTGCTGTTACAGAAATGTAGAGATTTCCAAGTCACCCAGAGGAATATAGATGACATTCTTGCTGCAGCCCTGGCTCTCTGCTCAAGTTAGGTGACACTGGCATTTTGTGTGCAAAATTGCTTTTGTGGCTTAGATTGTATGCATTTGAAAAGAAACATTTCAAGCGTGGAGTAAAACCACAGTGTGTATTGCTCATCATCACAAGATCCATCATAAATGGCTCTAGTGTATAGTTACAAAGTGTGGGTTATGAGGACTGATGATAATTACTGTGGTAGCTAATTGGGATCAAAAGGTTTATGAGTAAGCAATCAGCTGTGGCCAAAGAGATGGAGTGGAGGTGAGAGCGCAGCCAGCAAACATTTTATCAGTGCATTAGCAATTAATGAAGAGTTCATTCTCAGTTTCTTCTATGTAGCTAGCATGGACATCCTACTGCTCATTTTAAGCTACTTGAGAAACTTTCTTTCAAAATTTTAGAAACTTTGGATTTCCTTTTAGTGTTTGGATAGGCATTTGCAAATTGCTGACAAAGCAGCACTGAGCAGTGGTGAAGTATTGTCCAAAGATAAACAAGCTTGGCATGGAGGTGGTGAAAAATTGCAGCAAAGGCAACCTGTGATCACTAGATAACAAGGCTATGTGAAAACAGAAAAAGAGCAACTTCTGGAAACCCAGATCAGTAAAGCCAAGACACAGGAAAGAATTTTAACCATTTAATACAGGATGGGAGTTGTGATAATGAAACAAGACAAAGACATATGTAAACTTTCAGATAATTACTGATGAAAATATAATTAGGGTTAAATATTTTCTCTGTTGTTATTCAGTATATTAGGAAATGTAAATAGTCATTTCATGCAAAATTTCCATAGAAAAAGAGTACTAATCGCCATGCAATTTTTATGTACTGAATTATTAACTGAAGTTAATTAGGAAATGTGAGACAGAACATTTTTCCATTGAAAAATATGAATGAAAGAAAAAAAAAGATTTTTTAACCTTGAAAAATTTGGAAAAAAATTTATTTCAAAATAATTTTTTTAACTTTATGCAATAAATAAGAATTAGAAATTAAAACTAAATTGTTTAGTTTTGTCTAAATCAAACATTTCAAATTATGCTGCTGTATTTATCAGCATGCAGTTATGAAGTCACTATACATTAGACAAGGATATTAGTACTTTGACCTTACCATTACTGAAATGGATAGATTTTTACAATTCACTTCATCAACAAATGCTCTCTGGAAACATGGAATGCAAGTTATACAAACCACCATGTATTCAGGACACACACAGCATGTTCAGCATGGAGGATGTAATGAATCACCTTGAAATCACAATAAAATGCCTCTGATTTCCAAAGGAAGCAGATATGGATAGCATACCATCATAGCCAGGGTGTCACAATGTGTGTAAAATTGACCAAACTAGTTAAAAGTTATTGTCGTAGCAAGGTGACTCAAAATTTTACTTTTATTCTGCATTTTTCTCTATTATTAACAAAATGTGTATTTCTGTATATATGTCCTTTTTTCCTTCTGAAAAAAATGTACTATATGTTCATAATTAGCTTTATAATAGCAAGTTGAAGGTCAAGCAAAATGAACCATTTTGGGTTTTATATAACTGCAGCTGCAGTTTAAACATGGAATTAAATTGTGGTCTTTTATATTCACACAGAGGACAAAAAAATGCTTAAGAAATTTTAGACTCTTTTGTAGCACTTTAACTTTACATTGTTACCAAAATATTCCTTCTTACTGGATTTTGATATAAAACCTCTTTCATGGGAGGTCATTATAACAGGATTCAAATCTCTTCAAATCTCTTCTCTAATGGTGTTCCTGTAAGTGCAGGGAGTGAGTACAGAGTGATAAACTGTACTGTACTTAATGTGCACCTTTCATGATGTAAACAACATTTACTGGAACATTTCTGAGACTGTGTACCAAGTGAACTTAGTAATTAAAAACTTGTTATGTTCACAATTTACACTGTTTTGTGTCCCGTGGAACAACATTTTCTAGTTGTATTATGTTGCTAAGTGAGATCTACATGACATCATTCATTGAAACAACTGACCCAGATGGATAATTTGACCCCAGTTTCAAAAAATATTATCTTTCCTCCTTTATTCTTCTGTTTTCCTTATGATCTTTCAATTGTGAACCAGAGTCTGAGATAAGAATGTAATGAAACATTGAACAAAACCTTTGGAACCAGTAAGAATGGTGGAAAACTTGATTGAATCTTGGCAATGCCAGGATAAATGTGAACACTCCCTTTGATTTTTAATGTTTCATTTAATGATTGTTCTTATTATTGCTTTTATAACATAATGCATTGCTAAGTGATCTGTAGACTTAACTATTGTATTAACACAGGATAGTTAAATATCAAGAAATTGTGGTCATCCCTGGGCAAATATTTTTTATTTGTAGCAGTTCTTAGAGGCTGAAAAGAAGGTTATGCTAAGTAATCAGAAAAAAACCACTTTTTTTTTCAATATATTGTCCTTTAGTTCACAGTGTTGGTTGATCTAGCAGAAGATACCATCTTGACTGCAAACTCTGTGCTGTGTATCTTTAGATTGTCACAGTTACAGTAGCATCATTGCTCTGTTGTGTAATATTAGTGATTTCATGCCTTTAGTATCTCAGAATAAACTGCTCTGAGAGAAAAAATAAATTAGTGGTGTGGAATTGGGTGTTGGTGTCCTTTTTTTTGCCAGGAATCTAGAGCATTTACTGGGTAGAAGACCGTCTGGGCTTAACAGCTGAAAGTGCCACTCCTTCCATTGTCTGATGTATTTTTTCTGCCTAAAAGAAAATTCTGAGAGAATTACTGATACTAGAAGTGCTCTTTGGAGCAAGCAGATATGAAGTTTGTATTTAAAGCCTGAACCCCCCTATAACAGCCAGGAGCGCTGGGGCACTCATGCAGCACACCGCCACTCTGCCCAAACTCACCCTGTTTTTCCAGGCTTGCCTTTTGTTTTGCAGGGCAGTGATTTGTTAGCTAATTTGGTGGAATGAGGGCGCTCAAGGCTCTGTAGGTATTAGATGTCTTTGCAAACATTACAGAGACATGTTTGTCCAGCTAAAACTCATTCAGGAGGGTTTGCATGCATTTCTGTGGACAGCAGGCTGATGCATTGGTATCTAAGTGCCCGCTTTTAGGAAGTTCTAGAAAACGAAGAATACCTGTTTTTTGAGCACAAGTATTAATAAACATATGAATTGCATCTCCAAACTGCTTGTCATGGTTTAGAATAAGCTTTTGAAGCTGCTTCCACAAAATGTTTTCAGAGGCAAATGCTAGAACAAATCCCTGCCTCTGGGATATAACAGGTTTTGCTGTATTTTCAGTTGTATACTCTGTGGAGATGTAGTTTTTGTAGTAATCATGGACTGAACTTCTCTGGTCCTGCCACAGGTTTTATGAGAGAAACTAAAGGAGACTACCTTTCATTTTCTTTACTGGGCCTCAGACCATCAGGACCCATTTTTAGTTGTCCATTTGACTTGAAATAGAGGGGATGGATTATCGTTTCTTATAAGCACTGGCTAATGGTATCCACAGAGCAGTTCAGATGGGTGTGGTATAAGACGTAATCAAAAATTAGTTACAACGAGAAAATACAGCGCAAGAACCATTATTTTCTTTCTTCAGTGGAAGAAGTAAAACCGACCAATTTGCCCAAAATAAATGTAATGGAGATGGCCCAGATCCATAACTACTTTGTAGTAAGGATTGATTACTGTTCTCTTGCTGTTGCATAGACTGATACAACAGGACTCCATTATTATCAATTCAAAATTCACATTGCTATCATCATTCCCATACCTCATTTTGCTGCTATTGCTGCTAAGAATATTTGAAGTAAATTACATTAAAAATGTAATCATATTAAATTGGAACTGAAAAACAGCATTAGAAAAGTAAAGAATGGCATATTCAATGACTTGTTAGATCAAAGTGCATAAGTGTTTATTCTAAATGGAATACCAAGTTCTTGTTTCAAATGTTTGGATTCCTTTTGATTATGTTAGATCCCCACAGCTGCTCAGACATTGACAGCGATTCACATAAAACAAGGGAATGAACATGGTAAAGCTCAACGACTCACAAAGCAGTAGTTGGAGGTTGACTTCAAGGTGAATGTTTGTACTCTGAGCTTCATTCCTGAATTAGGTAGTCATTGTCACAAATCTCCTACCTTCTCCACCTTGGCTTATGTGTCCAGAACATATTGTCTCAGTCACCTGCTTCCCACACATTTTCTGCCTACAGACAAAACCTTCCAGTTTCAGAAGGTGTACTAGCCCTCATCTGTGAATGGACAGATTTTAATGTGAAATTGGAAATCTGCGTTTATAGAGCCTTCACTAGGTCTTGACTTCGTTCCAGAGCTATATCTGTTAAGCTGCATCACAGAAGTACTTCTGAGACTGATTTCTATTCTGTTTATCAAGCATTTAACCTATGACTGACAAAAGAAGAGATAAAAAACAATTGTTTTTGAACCATGAAGGACCCATATGCTTGGTGTAGCTTGGGCGAAATGCCACTGGCTGTGTTATAAGAGTAGACAATTTAGCCCAAACTGAGTTCCTACATTTGTAATTGAGGTTATGACTGATGTAGCACTATTATATCCTGCAAAGTTCACATAATATTACTCAAAAGGATACAGAGAACTGTATTTTATGGAGAGGGTAATAATTGTGATAAAATAAGGTTTTGTGTGCTAATGTAGTTCCACATAAAGTGTTCTCTGTAACTTCTGGGAAATTTTTAGGGAAGGAGGAATAAAAAAACTTTCACAGAATATTCTGAATTGGAAGAGACCCACAAGGATCATCAAGTCCAACTCTTAAGTAATGGCTCATACAGGGAATTGAACCCGTGACCTTGGTGTCATTAGCACCAAGTTTTATCCAACTATCTACTCTGCAGCCTTTGTGCCACTTCTACATTCTCTCTCTGTCAAAAAACCAAGACTTTTTGAAAAGAAAAGGGAATTTGTAATTTACTTATGGTGATGAAAAATAGAAATTTCTGTAACTTGTCTAATAACTCAAAACTCAATTCTAGATGACGTTTTTGAGGGTAGTTCATATTTCTTCAGATTCAGTAATTTTCATAAGTCCAGCTCTACATTTGGGTTTTGATCACCCTAAAATAAAATTTCAACTTGACCTATTCTTATTCAGAATTAAAACCTCATTGTTTAGATTTTCTTATGTGCGGCAAACTAAAGAAACAGATACATCTCAGAAGTCTTATCCAGGAAAGCTAATAGTTAAAAGGTTAAATAGGGCAGTAAATAAATATGGGGAAAGGAATCATAATAAAAAAAATTGTTACTGATCTTGATTTTTTTTTATTCTTTTTTTTCCCCTGATCTTTCTACTAGTAAAATACTGGTATAGGATATTTTCTATAATTTTATATGTAGTATATAGAAAAATCACAAAGAAAATACTAAACAAACTATGCAACAGGATAATTTATGGGACCTGTAGTTAGGATCACACTTCTGTATCTATTATAATTACCCACAGACCTTGGGAGTCTTGGAGAGCAGCCAGAATACCAGCATACACTCTTGTATACACAGAGAGTAATAAACATATTCTTGGCACTAATTGTCCATCCTTCCCCAGCAATTAAGGGACTGTTTTCTAGGTTTTATCCATATGCTCACCAGCATAACATTTGCTCTTGCTGTGCTCATCTATCCGATGACCTAATGCTTCATGAAGGGGGTATCAAAATACCACTGGATGACCAAGCTGTAGGTCTGTGCTTTGCAGGCGTCTCATCTAGCACTCATGCTGATAGCTGGGGAGTCGAGCCTTTGCTCTCTAGACTACTGTGAGCAAACTCCACTTGGGTAAGGAGTGAAAGTGTGCCAACAGGAATCCCATATGGTGTTTATTATCTGGAGAGCGTCCAGGCAACGCTGCTAATGCCTGCTGTTATTACTACCGTAAATACTGCATTAAGATGGGTCAGATTCTTAAGGAAAAAGGTTATACTGGAATGGAGAAATGGTCTTCTGCATGTAAGAAAGGAGACAGAGGCCATGTGCTGATGTCTGTAAGTCTCTTTTTAGCAGGACCCTTGAACTGGTCAGTGTTCACCACACATTGAGGAACTCTGAGGGGCCTCTAAGCTGTGGTGTCTCTGTCCCTCCCTGAGACTGCAGGGTGAGAAGGTCTGTGCTACCCTTGGTCAGGAATAGTGAACAGCAGGTTGGAGACGCGATTTGTTGGATTCATTTCTGTGTTACCAAAACGAGCATCCAGGAGAGAGTGTTGCTTATGTAGAAGCAATCTGAGGTCAGGTTGTGGTCACTGACTTATTACTTCAGTAGGACATTGCATGTCCTTTCATAAGACTGCTGTCTCACTGCCCTGCCACGAGATTACATGGAAGGAGAGCTAAACTTACCCAAAATTGATTAAATTCTTGAGTCTGGTTAAATTTAGGTCTTCCTTCTTAGCTCTAGACTTTCTCACTAAGATTAAGAAGTAAAGGGGATTATTGTTTTCTGTAGACATGCTGTGTGTTCTGCAAACATATTCCTGTCACTTCTTTGGGAACAGCACAGAGATCACAAAAAAGAAGTTTGCTCTTTTTTTTTTTTGGCCAGGCAATAGCCTTTACATAAGGCAGAGGTTTGAGCATCTTCTTTTTCCCAGTTTTCATCATGGCAGAAACAGCATGAATATGTTCTCTAAATATGTCTTCTTTGGGAGGTAGTCATAATTTCTGGGGAATAAAAATTATAAGTGAAGCAATCCACCTAATAATTTAAAACCCCCACATTTAAAACAATTCCTTATTTTGAAATCTGTGGATCACTGCTGCTTAATCACGTAAACATGTTTCAAGATCCCTTTGTTATGCTTTGCCTGTTAAATTATGTTTATTTCTTATTGTACGAGAAAGCTAATGATTCATAAATTTAAAATAATAGTGCTGTAAGGATTGTACTTCTTCTTCAATTTCATTAATTTTGTAACTTCTGCCTTTCCCCTGTAGCTTGTAACAACCCATTCCCCTTACAGTATGCCAACACAAAAAAAAATTTCAAAGCTCCTTACCATAGCTATATCAAATATAGATTGTGAGTCTAAGCAGGCAGGTTGTAAACCATGGAAAGATTTTACACGAAAGAATTTACATATATTAAATCCATGATTCATACTGCTCCTAGCAGAAAGTCCCATTCAGTACACCAGTCAGGAAAGACTAATACCTCATGCTGTCAGAGCCTCAGGAAATTGCTATATTTAGATCCCTAAATTATAGAATGCAGCTATTAGCACGATCTTTATTATCATTAACATTATGATTAATACTAGAAGTTAAAACTGCTGAAGAATTTAACTTACTCATCAAGAACAGTTTTCCCAGCTCCAGCAATGGGATATATGAACAAACTTGCCTACGTAACATCCTGTGTCGTGACATTGCATTTATAATATAATTATAATGCTAGAGCCCCCACAGAAGTGAAGTTATTCCCCTCTCTCGCTTACCTAAGGCACTGCTTACGCCTAACTCATCAGGATGTAGAACAGGGATTATACAGTGCTTTTTGCTTTGTGCTTTTCGCTTTTCTGACTGCAGAGTCTTGGAACAGATGTGACTGTGTTGCTACATACCCAAAGCACCTCTCACCACAGGACAGCCCTGCCAAAGGCCCTGTAGGACTCAGTGCTGTCAGAGGCCCTGATGTGTTATCACAAAACAAAATGTCTCATAAGTCATGTCATTTATCAGGGCCTATATATCTATTTCTTATTTCAGCTCTGTGTGCTCCTGGTATGTTTTTCAAAATCAAACAGAAAATTTTCCCGTGCCATATAGGAGCTATAAGGAAATAAGCTTTGTCCTTCTGGGATATGATTCTGGGCCCAAAATTAGTTATTTAACCTGTTGTTTTCTTACCATTTGAAAAAAATTCTATTTGAAAGTTTGTAGGATCTGGCAGTAACCCTGCCAGAGATTTGTCCACATCATTATTGAAATGCCAGAAGCATAACAAAAAATGTCTTTTCATTTAAGCAGCATTTATCAGCTGAGGCTTGGTGACTGCCCCAGGCTCTAATAGCTATGAGAAATTCATGTTTAATCATGAGCATTATGCAGTATGAAAACAGATTGTGTTTTTAAAGCTAACTGTATCCTGCTCTGAGGAATGGGCACTGTCCTGTGAAAGCGTGTCGTGATGTGTTCCTGCAGCCCTGATGTTTGTGTCGCACTGACAGAAAAACTTCTAGATGACAAATTTAAAGCCTTTATCCCTTGGATCCAGGCCCATGTAAGAAAAAGTGTCTTTAATCCATAAACACCACCTCTGGAGCTGCAGAATATCTATCATTAAAAAGCCATTCAGGCCAGCTTGCAAGCTGCACTGGAACAGAGAAACATTTCCCAGGGTTCCCCTCTCCACCAGAATTAAGATCCTTTTAGCACTGGATATCTGAAAGAAAGTGTAGCCCCACTGCTCTCTTCTATCTGGGATACAGGAAGACTAACGGAGGTCCTAAGCAGCATGAAGCTGTCAGTGCTCTCAGCACAGAACTCCTCTTGGAGGAGAAAAAAGTTCTTTCATTCTAGTCTTCAAGGTTAACAGTTTTGATCATCAGAAAGGACGCAGTATGGTTCTACATTTACACCTTGGGAAATGTTCAAACTTTGAATTCTGAAAAGTTTTCTGTTAATATTAAATGCACAGGTGTATAAAAATGCAAGAAGTCTATAGAGAAAGGTTGTAGAAGAGAGGAAGGCTACTGGTGGGTACCATGGGGTAGTCTGTGCAGTCTAAGACACAGCCTGTGTCTTGCTGTGTCCTGATGGGCAGGGTCTCCTACAAGCAGATACAGTAGGTCTGCCCATCACAGACAGGGTGGACACACATAATCTTGTCCTAAACTTAATCTAAGAGTGATGAAGATTCTTCAGAGAAAGCCACTGATAGATGATCCATGTATACAGCTGGCTGCCAGCCTCTGAAAAGTCATGTTCAGTTCATATCCAGATGACTCACAACTCCAGTCTTCTGCATTCCCCTCGATTTTAATTTTCTTTATATAGCAGCATTACATAGTTTTAACCAAAGTTTTTGTGTTCTGAGACCATGGACACTGAAGGGGTTTTGTGAGAAAGTGAAGTTTATTTCCTGGCCTCCCTCTGGATTAATAGTATGAAAGCTTTGAATTCCAGTAACATGACAGAAGTGATTATCCATTGGGATCATTTCATATTAAACCATTTCCAGGATGTGAAGTTCCCAAATAAATACCATATGAAGGTGTGGATGCACTCTGCTATAGTTTCAGTAATTATTAGTAGTTTAGAGGTTCTTGTCAGGGCAGTGCAAGTCAGCAGGGCAGGGCCTGGCAGCTCATCCCATCTTGCCCCATCCAGGAGCAAGGAGGCACAGGGGCAGCTCCAGATATCAGCCACCTCCCTGGGCATGCTGTCAGGACAAGGTCTTGCTGGGCTGTGGGCCCATGGGTGGACCTGGCTCAGCAGAGCCCATGGCAGTGCTGTGGGGACCTGGAGCCCATTCCTGCTGTAGCAGCACTGGGGCAGGGCTGATGGTCCCAGTAGGCTGACATGGGGTCCTGTGCCCTGGGTAGGGTGGGGGGAGCCCTGGGGGCTGACATAGGCTCCTGGGTCATATCCAGGGGGGTCTTGGGGAGGCTGAGCGGGGATGTGCAAGGCTGGTAGTTTTATTCAGCCTCTCTGATAAGGAAGAAAGCATGAAACTGCCAGAATCTGAAGTAAGCAGAGAAATTTTCCTGTAAAACTTAAGATGAGAGGAGCCAAAAGCAATGCACTTCTTTAGCAATTCTAAAATTTAAGAAATCTGTATCAAGCTGTATTTTGCACACCCATGAATACTGAGCAGACACACCACTGGTTGTGTGCAAGACAAAACACAGTCTCTGCATTCCCCTCTAGACCTGCCCAAAGCCCGGCTCTCTATTGCTGCTGCAGTAGAAGACAGTTCATATTTTTCTGTGAATAAATTGTCTGTCAAGAGGCCATCAATGAAATTGTAAGCAGAAAAGCACGACATGTTGATGGACACATAAAAAAATTAATGAAGCAAGCCTCAGCTGTCATAAACACCATGATGGCATCTACACCTGTGGACAAAGGATGTAAGATACTTTTACAACAGGAGCTTCAGAAGCAGATTTCACTTTTTGCTAGCATATAAAATGACTACAGATGCAGGACAATTACACTTTCAGACCATGTTTCTTTTGGCTGATATGAAGGCAGAGAGCTGGTGAGGAAAAGCTTTAGTTTCCTATACAACTAAACCTTAATGTGTGGGCTTGTGCAGAACTAATGAGTGCCAACAACTTTCAGAAAATTCACAGCAGAAAGTGTCTCACAAGGCAAGATTGAAATCCATTTTATGGGAAGGGGCTGGGTTTGTCAAAATACTTCACAGGAAAACTTCTGAAATTTTTCCTTCAATTTTATTTTTATCAGTTTGTTTTAACTCAACTCATATCTCCCCTTTTGACTCATCATACCTGTCTCTTAAATAGCCCATAAGATTGGTGTTGCCAGTTTTTGCTTTGAGAAGGAAATCATTGACATCTTAATTTTACACAAGGTACTGGGAAAGAAAAAATGAGACTTCATGAGAGTTTAAAGTTTTGAAACAAAACCATGGGGTGTTTCATTTCAAAATCAGATCAAGCACTTTGGTTCAGATTCTGGGTGGTGTGAAGTGCCAGCATCTCAGCATGTCCCATAGGATGCAACTCAACCCTCTCATAATATCTTTATTCAAGAGAAGACCAGAAAAGCATAGTCCAGCCATTTTTTATGTCCTTGTTAGCAGCTGACTGTCACCGTGTCAGAGAATAGTTTGCAGTGAAAAATATTCCATGCTAAAGAAAGCCCTGAACCTGGGTCTTTTTCTCTCTAACAAATGGCAAAGCTGCCAAGCTTCCAGTCTGGGTTTATTTTATCAACATTTCCAATTTCCCTTTCAGTCAAAATAAGACTGTAGGACCATCTGAGTGGATAATTATGTAACTGTGAAAGTTCAGAGCATGCTGAACAAAACAAAATATGTTTTCCCTCATTTATGCAGACTAAACATATTGTCAAGGTTTTGAAGCAGTCAGTCCAAAATTTTCACAAAACACTGCAGTTTCCCAAGCAGCCTGATAGTAAAAGAATTGCACCAGAATGCTTGTCCTTTCTATAAATGCTCATCAGAGGGAAGACTTTGCTGAATACTCCCAGTGCCTAATTAATTGCAGACGTGAAAAATCATTTTGCATACTCCAGTATTGCCAGCTGAAGGATTCTGAAATCACTGGTGAGCTGCTCATAATTATAACAATTTAAAAGTAATTATGGATCTGAGAAATCAGTTTTGGATCCTTTTGCTTGTATTCTTTTCACATGGAGAACTCCATTCAGTTGCCTAAATATAGATATCCAGTATAATTTGAGATGCCCAGGCAGGGTATCCAGGGTGTCTGCATGAGTCCTGCAGATGTGACGTTAGAGCAGTAGAAGACCCTGTGCCCTTCTAGAGCAGTAGCTGGAGGGCAGTCAGGGTCCTGTAGGGCATCCAAAATGACACTAGATGCCTGTGTTTAGGTCACTAAGTCGTGCTCTGACTGTCACATTTCCAAGCTGTTTGTTACAGTTGTGAAGGTTAAAAGCCAGTGAAAGCTGACACTTGCATATATTTGACTGGCATCAAAAACTGCATCTTTACACTGAATATCTTGAGATGTTTGATAATCCCTGCTGCTCAAAGCAACAGTTGCAGGACTGATAGACCCAAAAGCTGACCTTTCTGTGAAACTTTCTGTAATTATTCCTGTGGTATACCCATCACATACTTGCATCTTAATCCTTATCTTTCAATGAGAGGACAGTCTTATGGATGTGTTTCTGAACCAGAAACTGATGTGAACAGGTTTCAAATCCAGCCTACTGGATCTTCTTCCGAACCTGCATTTTAAACATTCGTGTCTTGTATGTTTCATACCCAAGACAAAATCCCCTCTTTGGAATTTCAGAGCTGATGGAATCTTTCAACTGCAATAGCAAGATGAAAGTGCTTGTACCTCTGCAAATCGATGGTTTCTATGGGGGCCTGAGAATAAGCTTTTATACTTTCACATTCTAAAATATTATACTGTATGGATACTCATGCCTTCAAACTGTCGGCCTTTCAGATGACTCTTCACTTTTACAGTTTACATTGAATTTTATTTCAATATAAAAGAATAAAAATATCCACAATGGGTTTACAAACTCATTGACCACAATCTTTCATTAACCCTCTGGCATTCTGCTGACGGGAGTATGCTGGGGATGGAGACGTTTGGAGGTTTTCTCCATTATTTCTGGATGATCATTCATGTAAAAAAAAAAAAATCAGTTCTTGCATTGCAGCTTTTGCATATAGCTGACTTCCAGTTCCAGAACATTTTGATGTGTAGGGAGGACAGGAGAATAATGAGAGGGGTTCAGGATACATTTCTAGTTGTTTGTTCTGATAATTACATCTTAATTGTGCTCATGCTTCAACCAAAACTGAAATGAAAGTTCAGTCAGTGACCAATTCTGTGCTGTGCTTCTTTTCCTTGATGACTTCTGTAATATTCTGAATGTTATGCCCTGGTACAAGGCAGACTCCAGCTCATGTTTACTAATCAAGAGGCCAGTAAACTACCTTGAATTTCATTCACAGTTGAGTCAGTTACAGAACTGTTGGCTTCAACATATCCCATTCAGTGCATATACATCTCTCTTAAAAATTTTCTTCCAGGTTCTAGCCATCCAGCCAGCCTCTGGCTCATAAGTTTTAAAAAAAAAAAAAAAGTTAGTTTTAAATCAAATTTTATTATATTGACGTAATTAGGCTCAGAGAAGATGAAACCTTGTTAATTCTATTTTTCTTTCTCAAGTAGCTAATATAAGGTGGCATAGTCTTATCCTCAGTATAGTTGACAATCATTATTCTTAATGCGGCGAAATTGGCCTCATTTTAAGCACTCAGGGGCTTTGCCTTTGATAAAGAGGTAAGATAATAATGATAGAAGTGATATCCCTTAAAGGATGTTTAGGAAATTCAATTAATTTGGGGATAATCTTTTTTAAGAGTAAAATGTACTGCATATTCAGCTTAAGGCTTTTAGTCACAGAACTCTAATGAACTAACATTAGCACTTCTCTAAGAAATACTTACTTTTATCTCTTAGAAGAGAATATAGTTTTTCCACTAAGCCAAGCAAGTTAGAAGTGTTAATATCAATACAGTAACTGGGACATTTTGAATACATATTTTTTTATTTAGTAACTGTAGATTTTTCAGTTTCATCTTTGAAATTATTAAAGTGAAAAAATTCATCTTGAATAAAATAGATGTTTTGTTCAGCTTAAAAAGATGTACCCTCATTGTATATTTTTTATTATTTTAAATTGTAACTTCCAAATACCAAATTAAAGAATTTCCTTAGAAAATGTCAGAAATAAAGGTTTTCAATTGCACGGTTACAAAACCCATGCAATTGAATTAATATTTCACGAGTCTTGTTGCCGTAGTTCTTGGCAAACGAGAAAACTGGAAAAGATATTTAGACACAGAAGGGTGTAGATAAATGTTTTGTGCTGTTTAAAAAAATGTGTGAACAAGTTATGTCTCCAATCTGCAATTACAGTTATAATAGCTACCTTTTAAAAACAGAGATTCGTCTGCTATTATCTGCTTCTTTGTGCATCTACACACGGGTTACTTTGTCTACCCCAACTGTAAGATGAAAAAACTTTAAAAAAAAAAAAGAAAACAAATATTTGTTTCCACAATGGATTAGAGATAATCTGAGTGGGAATCTCAGACTCTGAAGCGTTCAGGTTAAGTAGGTCTTTTTGTTGCTGTTAACCGATACATTATTCTCTTTACTCATAATTTACATTATTCGAGTGCATTATTCTCAACATATACTGAGGCACAGAGAAACACCTTTACCTTGGTATTTTACAAATCTTGTTAAGCAACGAAAAATATACTTAAGGTCTGTTTTTGAGGATTTGGGGCAATTCTTTCATCTTTGACTTGGCCTGCATTGGACACACCACAATGGGTATTATTTTTTTTTTTATTGCTGGCACTTGATTAGTGCAGCCCTCCTAATCTCACTGTATTTTATAAGAGAAAGAGAAGATTTAAAGCTTAAGGGTTTCAATAAGTAATGCTGGACATATAACAAAACAGCATGCAGACCTCCATCTGCCTACCCTTTCTGTGGATCTGTTTACCAAGAGGATCTTACATATTTATTATTTTAAACACTATGAATTATACCTCAGAGCTAATGCCAAACCATGATAATGTTTAGGGTGAATCACTTATTTTTATGTAGAAATAGTCTTTGTAGCTGAAAAACATCAGGCAAAAAAGTGTTTCTCTCCTAGTCTTCCCTCTCAGGAAGAATTTCACTTTTGTATCACCACTAATACTAATTACCTTTCACCTCTGGGCTTTTAAATGAATCATAACCTCTGGTAGTAGGACGGACTGTCTGAATATGTTTGGTTCCCCAACAGCTGGTGCTAGCAGAGAGGTTTGGGGAATTTCTTGAGGAGCCTAACCAGGATCGAGCAGAGGTGGAGTCAGCACAGCTCTCGGGGCAGTCTGTGCTGTGAAGAAACGTGCCTAGGCAACATGGTTCCAGCTGCTCCCTGGTGTTCCCATGGCTTATTGGCCCTACCAGACCCCTGAAATAAAGCCAAAGAGCAGCTGTGCCCAGATGAATGCCACTCTGAAATAAGTTCAGTTATGTGAGGAAAAGTGACTGACAGTACTCAAAGCAAAGAGCAGGCTGCTTCAGTGGAAAGCATGTACATGTTAAAATTGCAAGGGAGGCAATAAAAGATATTTTATCATCAGAATTAATTATTTTCCACCAAGTCCATAGTTTATTCTTTTACTTCACATAATGGCTATCCATGTTTTTCCAACACCTTAATACTTAAAAAATGAAGCCTATGAAGTATTTCTATTGCTTTTGTCTCCCCTCAATTTTGCTGCTAATATTTGGAAAGCATTGGACTGAAAAGTTTGCTAAATCTGTTTAAAGTTAGCCAAAATGTCACAGTCTTGTGTGCAACAACTAGACTCTCATCCTGTGCATCCTGAAAGTATAATGTAAGCTTATTGAAGTCTGGGAAAAAATTTATTTTCTGTCTTGTGTACAGTTGAACTTGAATTTAAAATGTGAGAATTTAAAAAACAGAAGAGAGGCTGTTCTTCCATTAAAGCTATCCTGTAAACTTTCACCTATCCAATTTTTATCGCAATTTGATGGAAGCAAGCACTTGAAATAAAGATTTTACAGGATCTCTGTCATTTGACTGATTCAACCTCTGAAGAATCACAGGTTCCTCCAAAGAAGGTGCTTCATTTTTCAGCATAATTTTCTCTCTTGCCTCATTCACCCTTCAGTAACTGTTGCTCTGAGGTAATAAATTCTTGTTGGGAAATATTCATCACTTTAGATTTCATCTGTCTAGTCTTCAGAGAGACATCTAATGCCATAGATCTTCCCAAATATTGAGATATTGGTCTTGTCCTAAAAAATGTTGAGTACCTTCTACACAGTCGTATGTAAGCGAATTAATGATCTGCAATAAATCTTACATGCATTCACTGTCATTTTTCTATCAGTAATAATAGAATCAGTTTCTAAGTCCTCACTGAGTAAAGCCAAAGATCACCTTATGTGCCCTCATAACAAAGAGGGCTAAAGCACAAGGTTATGATCATCTGCTAAAAGCACAGTCCCACGGAAGAGCAGCTCCCAACTCCTGGGAATGTTGTTGGTTGGTCATGCAGAAGCTGGGATTTTGGGAGGAAATCTACCTCAGAGGAGGGATAGTTGCTATCTCATTAATTATCAAATCTTTTAAGTACCATGGAAAAGATTTTGGCATCTTTTGTCAAAAAATTCTTTGTTTACCTGTAATGCTAGACTAGCAATCTGCCTCACCATGGTAACAAAACCAATTCAAGGTTAAGACAGAATTGCTAACTGTTCAGAGCCATCCAGCCCTTTCTTTTAAAAGTTGGGCTATGTGTTAGTAAAGGAAGCAACTTTTAATAGAACTACCTAACAAGAGATGGCAAAAAAACTACCTACTTTTTCTTGGTAACTGATACTGAAAAACAGAAAACAGACATAGGTGATTTCTGCTGTTGAAAATGGCTCAAGGGCACATCTCTTCATTCCTCCCATTCCATTTTCTACAAAGTCAAATGATTCTTCTGTCAATTAAAAGAAAGGCTAATGGAGAAAGCAAGAAATCAGAGAAATACAAAGAAGATATTTAAAAATTCATTTCTCAATCCCTTCCTTCATATTTTTTCTTTCCTCCTGCTCTTCTCCTTCTCCATCCCGACAACTTTGCATGTTACTGTTTTCCAAGAGTTTTAGATCTTAACCTCTGGTTTTTGACTGGTTTTATCATTGTATTGAAATCAGTATTGAATCACAGAATGGGCAGGGTTGGAAGGGACCAAGTGGGTCATCTGGTCCAATCTCCCTGCTCAAGCAGGGTCATCCTAGAGCGCATTGCACAGGATTGCTTCCAGATGGTTCTTGAATATCTCCAGTGAGAGAGACTCCACAATCTCTCTGGGCAACCTCTTCCAGTGAGCAGTCACTCACACAGTAAAGTTTTTCCTCATATTCAGGTGGAACTTCCTGTGCATCTGTTTCTGCCTATTGATACTTGTCTTATTGCTTGGCACCACCAAGAACAGCCTGGCTCCATCCTCTTTCACACCCTCCCTTCAGACACTTACAGATGTTGATAAGGTCCCTTCTCACTCATTTCTTCTTGAGGCTGAACAGACCCAGCTCCCACAGCCTTTCCTCGTAAGAGATGTGCTCCAGGCCCTTATTCATCTTTGTAGCCCTCTGCTGAACCCGATCCAGGAGCTCCGTATCTCTCTTGTACTGAGGAGCCCAGAACCGGACACATACCTTATTATCTTGCATTAAGCGCTGTATCTAATGCCTGACAGGAGGTGTTTGTTCTTGTACCCTTTCCCCAGATAAAAAAAGTGAGTACTTGAGTGTTTGGGTTTGAAAATTTATATACATTAACTAAGCAACATCATTAGCACTCATATAAGAAGACAAGGTAAAAGAAATGTGCTTTCTATTTCAAGTTGGAGGTGTCTGATACTCATTTAAATGTCTGATTGCCGGTCCTATTCTCTGTAGAGATGAGCTTTAGACATATAATTCCATTCCACCTAAGAAGAGTTGCCAGATGTGTTTTTACACTGCTGTAGATATATATATTATAGACTGAATACTTCATTTCAGTGAGGAGGTTGAAGATGAAGGCTTAACCTTCACTTTGTTCTGCATTGTACGGGGAACAATGTAAAGTACAGCAACCAGACTTGACACATTTGCAATGGCTGTAATGCTGAGGAAAACATGCCTCTGCCCCCTGCTTTAGCTGGCATCCTTCAGTGCTAAGTTTGTTGAGGAAGTATCAGACATTTCCCTAGTCAGGGCCTATGGGAAATGAAGGCTTGAAAGCTAAAGGTGGACTGTTAATCATAGGCCAGGCACTTAGGTCTGCTCAAAAACTTGCACTGATTTAACTACACAGTTCATTGGATTAAGGCTGAACTATATCAAGGCATGCTTTTCCTCACAGGTTTTCACTGTTTTAAGTAAAGTGATTTTAAAATAAACTCTTAAATCTAACCAGTCAAAGTTTGTTTTTACAAAACAGGCTGCATCTGCCATTCCACTAACATATTCACTGTTTTTAAAATTCCCTTTGCTTTCAGCTCAAATATTTGATTTCCACATGGCACTTAGTATTTTCTATTCTTGATATATCCTGCATCACCACCAGACTGAATCTTGACTATTTGTTAGTTTTGAGAAAGCTGTTACATAGTCAGTGGCATACATACTTCTTCATCTAATGGACTGCAAAGGAATTACATTGTTCTGATTTTCTTTATTTTTACTGTTTTTCAGTTAAGAAATACAGATCAAATTTTAAAAGAGAAAACTAAATGGAGGTCTCATCCATCTCAGTTCAAGTTTTGTGTTGATCAAATTGCCGTACTAAAGAACAAGGGCAGTGTGCCAGTGTTATGAAAAGGTCGTAACCGCCAAAAAAACTGCTGTTTCTTTTCTTTATTGTTGTGTCACATATCCCAGACAGACCCATAAGGACTATACATCGGAGGAACAAAGAAGCAACAAACTCTTTTCCCAAATATTTTCATTATCTTATTTTTTCCATCATGCCCTTTGTTCCATTTTGTTCGAAATTATTTCTTGTGCTTGTTACCCTAGGCATAAAGCTCTAAGCTTATTCATAATTTATAAATCATATATCATCTCATTTTCATGTTGTTTAATATTATGTGAAGAGTTTGGATTAGTTCTATCAATCCTCATTATAATGCTAAGTACAAAAATTAGATACTATAAGAACTTCACATGCAATGAATGTAAGCCCTTTTCCTCAATCTGACAGTTGAAACTTAAATATTTGAATCCAGTTACCATCCCGATCACATTATAACTTGCCCAGTTAAAATATATTATGCCAACTTCTTAATGGGTAACTATTGCAGTACAGTGTTACTTTAGATGGCTGTTTTTGCTGCTAGTCTCAGGAAGAGGTGAGGAGGAGAAAGAATACAGAATAAATACCCCAGGAAGAAAAGCTGCAGACAAGCTAGTTTTCATATTTTCAAATAGTCTCGATGCATAATTTTTAATATAAACAAATCAGGCAATTTAAAAACATGTATACCTGAGAGGGTGAATAAGGGCCCTTTGTGCTCCTCATCTTAAAAATGCTTGATTGGTAAACTGTTTTATTAATTAGTCCTTTCAGCATCTCTGCAATATAGATACAAAAGTACCTTTTTGTGTTCTGCAGAGTGGGAAGCAACAACGGGTGGCTTGCTGAAAAACAGAGAGGCTGTGTCAACAGGGAACAGAATAATACTTAGAGACTTTGGTTGGGGCAGCTACTCTGTGAGATGAGCACAGTTTATATCTCATGCTGAGCTCCCACCACTAGAAAACATTTCTCCTTCCCTCTGTGGAAATTAACTTCACTTGGTAGGCTGGCAGACATTTTTTCTAAGAATTTTTTGTGGTGATGGTTTATATATAGCTGATCTCCCTGCATGGAAGAGCCTGCTGGGCTGTGTCTCGGAGTGCATCACAAGGGTACTCGGGCTCTTCACATATGGATGGCCCTTTGTCCAGTTACTTGAGTACTTGGACTAGAGCAGATGAGCTAAAAGAGGAAGGATATCTTTATAAATTTTTGCCTTAAATCAGGAGAAAAACTCACTAGGCAAATTTAGTATATAGGCAAGATAGAGAGCAGCTCTTTTAATGGCTGCTCTCTGGCTCACAGAGTACAGAGGTGCATGCCCACATACAGAATTCTTACACTTTTTTATCTTTTACTAGTTATCATATCTAATGGGGACATCCAATCCTAAGACCCCTTTTGCCCTGGTACCAGCCTCAGAAGTGCCCCACTGGAGTCCCTCCAAGGGTCTTGAGCCTTCTGTCTTCTACCATATGTCTTGTTATTTCGGTCCAGATGCACGTCCCAGTGGAATGTTCTTGAAAAGACAGTTAAAGACAGTTAAACCAAAGCTTCAGGAATGTGACACACAAACTGTGAGAAAGTAATGGTCTAAAGTGAAAGAAGGCTCCAGCTACATTAAAATCTACAAAAGCTAAAAATCTTAACATTCTAAGGTATCAGTTCCCCCCTTTAGAGACTTGACGAAACCAGTCTCTACCGCCTATAATTAACATCATACCAGAAAGATGACCAAGACCTACAGCATTGGTTCATACAATGAACTATTATGTAGATACTAACAATATATACAAGCAATATGAATAGCTGTTTTATTGCCTCTTATTTTAGCATTCAAGAGTGAAGCAAGTTGCAACAAAAAATGTTTTAAGTTTCTGTAGATTTTGGGTTGTCGGTGTCTTCCAGTATAACCTCAGACACATCTCCCGTCTTCAGCACCCTGCCTCTAGGAGCATTTGGAAACTTCACCCAGTCTTGTGCAGTGGAACACAAGTGCCAAATTTGCCTTTGTACTATTTGACTTTGGGGAGCCTTTGAGCTTTCAGTAAGCATTTCCTTTATTTCTAGGCAATAGGCTGTAACATAGCAATGTAATCGGGATAATTTTTATTTTATTAATTTTTATGACTACATTAAGTTTATATGAAGAACTCTTCAGTTCAGTACCTGTTGCAGTTTTAGGAATTTTTTTTTTGTAAAGTCCTTTTATAAGTAATATTAAAGCATTTATTAAGGTGCTTTAAAGGTAATGAACAATGAACTTTAGATAGAAAATCAGAAGTGATGTCTTCAAAAAAATGTGAAAGGGATTAAAATGGTCCTTGTATTGAATAACCAAATAGAAATTAAGAACATTGCAAAATCTGATCTGTTTATTGATTTGTTTTTATTTTCAAGGGGGGAAAATGAGATTTGTGAGTATTTGAATGGTTAAAAATTGTGAAGCAAGTGCCTTTCCTGTGGGATAAACATCATGACATTTACTTCAGCTCTGTTATTGCTGTAGGGATTAAGTTATTTGTAATGCAGAAAATGCTCTTGGTAGAATAATTAGCTTTTCAGGGAACACAGCTTACACCTTTTTGGAGCCTGTGTAATTAGGACTGAGGAAATAGGTTCATTACTACTGCTGCTATTTCATTACTGAGTAATCATTTGTATCTAAACACACCACTCTTCAGAGAATGACTGTCTGTGGTCAGATATGCTAATTTGTCTCATTTACATTGCAGTGTGTTTAGCAGCATACTTTTTAAGATGGGCGAATAAGTGCAGCTGAATTTTTAATTCCTTGCCTTGCTAAGAAGGTGGTTTGGTTTACAAAATCAGAGGTGTAATAAGCAACCCCAAACCATTTCATCAGATTCTAAACAAGAGGGCTTTAAACAGAGAGATCGCAACAAGGGACACATATTTTCT
This sequence comes from Lepidothrix coronata, assembly GCF_001604755.1. Lineage (NCBI taxonomy): Eukaryota > Metazoa > Chordata > Aves > Passeriformes > Pipridae > Lepidothrix > Lepidothrix coronata. The sequence continues at coordinate 3,283,242 of NW_016690216.1, forward strand.
GCTTTATAGGGTTTGTGTATCAGAGGACATTTCTCTTGTTAGAATAATGAGAAGGTGCCTGTCAGTCTGGACCTCAGACTGCAACTCAGCTATCAGATGCAAAAGCACTCTCTCCTGCCCTCAGGTTCGGGTGTGCATCCCAGCTACATCCTGACTGCATATCAGGATGTGACCAGGGTGCCCTTGGTCTTCCCCATGTCAGAGGTTCCCTGTGCCCTGGTTTCTACTAGAAGAAAAATTTCAGTAGGTCTCTCAGTCACAGTTGGCAGAGAAACAGGACAGCAAGGCACATTGTGACACTCTCATCCTGGTCTTGCTGATCTTAAGCTTTGGTCTGCTTAGTTTCTTTAGAGGCAGTTTAGTGTAGCAGTTCACACAGGATCATTCTGCCCATGTGCAATGTCTCCAGGGAGACTTTGAAGTGGAAGGGAAAACAGCAAAAGAATTTAGGTACCTCCAGGTACTTCCTTAAGCACTGTATTTTTTAAGTAATTTGAGACTTCAGTGACTAATATCTACCTAAATCCAGGTGCAGGTAGATTTTTTTGGGTTTGGCCATATGCTCTAAGTCACCACTAATATCCACTCTCATTCAATACTGCTGCATAAAACTCCTGAATTCATTTCACTTCAGAAAAATCCTTATATCCCACTGATTTAAGAGAGGCTTATGCACCTCTCTCACACCAGATGTGCTCAAGTGTATTACTGAATTGGTACTCCATCATAGTGAAGCACAATAGCAAGGATTAGTTTAGAAATAAAAGATAAGTAACGCTTACTGAGATAGCTACAAACCAGAGGCTTATGGCCTTTGCTACAACTTTGTAGGGTGTGAGTAGTTTAAAGAGACTGAAAGGGGAATTTGCACTTTGTTTAGAACCTTTTATTCATACACACAGGTCTTTTACCTAGAGAATCTTCTCTTCCTTGCCTGTAATACTAAAAGTCTGTCGTGACTCTGGTATTACACAAAATAGAATTTAGTATTTATGATCCCCAGGACCCTTAATCTACTGTAAGTAGTCAGCTTCACTGAATAAAAAAAATTAATTTTGTCCTGAAAATTATAACACAAACATGGGAGGTTGCAGTGGGTAAGAATATTTTTCAGTTGTGAGACACAATTTTGGAAAGGTTTGCTTTTTTCTGTTCTTCAGTATAATGTCGAGACTTCAGATACCTTCTCCATACAATTACTGATTCTCCTTTGAGAAAGACAGGGGATAATCATGATATTTTTACTAAGTGGCTACTGAGCTATTTGTCTTGTGGCAACTGTGGAGTCAACTTTCACCAGAACTTTTGCCACACCTGACTCAGATTTGTTCCATTTTCCTAGAGGTTCTCTCACAGGTTTCATGTAATTTTTTAAAGCTAACAGGATACCATGATTTAGCTAAAGAAGCAAATCTGATTACACAAAGTAGCTGAGAATCTGTTGCACCCGCTAAGTAAATGAAAGCTGTGCTTTCTTACAATAGTGTGTTTCTCACCACCTTCACTAAATAATCCCCAGAAATCAAAAACTTATGTGCATAACTGGCCCAAGCTTTGAATTGCACTTTGAAAGTGAAGAGGAAGCTCATTAATGAGCTGGCTCATGCAATCTTGCATTACTTGTGGTTTTTGTCTTTTAAGCAATTATTTCTGTTCTCCACTCTGCTGAATAGTAGTACCTGCTGATGGAAAACTGAGGAGGTGGATATTAAGGCTGTTAAGGAACCTTAGTAAACAAGCAGATTAAAACTCTCAATTTCATTTTATACATGAAAACAGCAAAAAGCTTCTAGATGAAAATGTTGAACACTGAGGACCTGATTCCTTGCTGAAGCAAGAGTAATTGAAGGAAGGGCAAGGAAGCACTACTATTATAATCTGAGCAATAAGGAGCCTATTCTATTGCAAGAGATTAAGGACTTGCATAGCTTCCAAAAGGCTTGCTCAGCCTTCCGAATTGAAGGCTATCCATAAGTAAATATCAATAGGTGTAGCAGGTGATCATACTCCGTGACTTTGGAGGTGTTTCAGTTCTGTAGCTGAGGTTCTTTCATCCCTGTGAAGCCCATTCAAATCAGTCAGCCACTTCTCAATCACTTAAATGCTGTCTGAATTATATTCTGAAGTTTGTTCTCCTTCCTTCATTTCTATCTCACTAGGTTCTATTTTAGGCATAAATAAATGGAGTAGTGTGATAGTGCTTTATAGAAGCACATAAATGTCCACTCCTTTGCTTATTAACATAAAAAACTGGTCTTCACCATATTCCACTGCCTGCAGGAAAAGTTATGTCCAAAACAATTTTCCTGAGACCTTAAGTCAAACAAGTTTACAGAAATGCTGAGAATCAGCAGTAAGTGTACGCCTTCTGCTGGGGCAAGAGGAGAATATGGTGGGGCTGGGATGGTCTTCCTCAGCAGAGCTAGCCACAAAACTCCTTACTCTTGCAAGTCAAAGCTCCCCATAATTTATTTTCACAAACAGGCGTATAGATTAAGTGGTTGATTTCTGCTGCATCTTGTAAAGACATAAGAGCTCTTTTACTGCTAATGTTTGGGAAGTACTTCAGGACTATTGGGATGGAAGACAAAAGATTAAATAGAAAGGACTTCCTCTGCTGTAGTTTTCACCTGTAAAGCAGCAGTGTTTAGCTTCATGAAATAGTTCTTATGTGCTTCTAAGCACATCCAGGAAGAAGGTAGTAGTGCTTTTGCAGATGAAACCACACCCATGTGTTCTGGATGAAACCCACACCTAGTTCCTGATCAATGACCAAAAGCTGTTCATCACCTGCCTGAGCTCTGCCTTGAGATAAAGAATAACAAAGACCAGACCTGGGAAGAGCTTCTTCAAGCCTGAACTTCATGTATATATATATGTATATATATATATATACATATTTATATATGGGAGTTTTATGTTAGTTAATCCTGTTCTGTGAAAAGCAGTGATCCACTAGAAATCTACAGGTTATCAATTAGTACAAAAGTTGGCCTATTTTCAGTTGGAAAACCAATGTAGCTCATTTACAGCTATCGTCTTGGATTTACGCTTGGCCAGGCATGTATTTTACCAACATAGCTTGATTTTTGAAAAATAGGTTAAACAACCCCCCAAGTGCCTAAACAGAATGACTGGATTCAGAAGGAAGATTAAAAAAATGCAATTTATTGGCAAAGGTCACATGACTTGTTCTTAGCCATTAGGATAGAAAAATAACAGACTGGATGCCTGCCAGTGTGGAAAATTAGATGCCATTTTGCACACAAATCAATACCGTAAGTGGGAAATTTTAGGTCTCCCAAACTGTCTGCAAATCTAGCTGCTAATTGACTCAATTAATCTCTGATCCTGTTTCCACAAAATGATATGCTTAGAATAAAGAGAGACTGGCAGTGTTGTAGATGATTAGAGTATATTGCTTTAATGAGCCTTGCTCAGCCATGAGCAGTTAACTGACCATTAATCTTCAGAAGGAAAGGAAGAGGCTCTGCACTTACAGCGAGGGGAAGAAAAAACTTTGTCAACAAAGAAGCCTTTTAAAGAACTGCTAAAAATCTGATTAGATGCACTGGTGATCATTATAACCATTATCCATCTGTGGCATGTGCTAACATTCCTTCACTAAAATCCACCCTCATTCCTTATGCAGGCTATGAATTCTGCACAGATTCACTTTCCGGAGGTATTATTGCTGCCTCACTCTTTTCTGAATACTTTGTACTGCAAACACAAGATGTGTCAATGGAAAATACTCTGAGCAGCAGTTCAGTTGTTAAAATGTAAAAATAGGTACAGCATAAAGAACTATTACTGCACATACAAAGTGTGAAACAAAGGTAAAGATGAGGATGAAAATACTACACATTTGCTTAGAAATTGACTATACCCTAAAAGTGGATCAAGATTGCCTTTTCTTTTTATATAGACAGACAAACCCTGCCATCTTACTGTATTTACCTATGGAGGTACAGAGGACGCAGAGGAACCTACTACAGGAAGGCAAAGGACAGTTAAGGGTAATTGTAATAGGATTTCTATATATAGAAAGGATGTGAAGCCACTTTTAGCACTTACTCATTCTTTCCTGGTACAGGATAACAAACTGTCTGATGTTTCTTCAACGGTATTTTAGAACAGAATCATTTTTAGACTTTATTAGATTATTAGTTTATTAAATATCATGCATTAGGTACTAGGCCATTAAAACAAACACAGATCATAGATATTTTAAAAGTTTGAAAGCCTAAAAGAACAGAGGTAGAGAGGTAAAACAAGACTTCTGTACAGACTATTTTTTTCTGTTACACAAACCTGGAAATTATGTTATTTATGTATTTACTCTCAAGTGTTTAAAATACATCCTTCCACTAAACTTATCCAGGTTATAGTCTGATCATTGGCTGTTCACAGCAATGAATACATAGGGGCAGATTATGATTTTAGAAAATTTAGCAGGGAGAGTTTCTGCTGTGCAGCAGCTAGAGACTAGGTGATTTTTATTTATTATTTGTATAGCTCCAGGAATATGCATAGAGTTTTCTTTAACAAAGGAAAAGGTCCACTGCTGATCTGAAGAAACTAAAATAGTAATGAAGTGCAGCACCCTAAAGCCATGATAAAGCACAGGAGAAGAGAGTACAAGAGGACAAGAGTTTCAGTGGTGTCAGTGCACAGTAATATATAGCTTACGGACTGCTTTTTTACACAAACACATATAAAAATGCATCAGCTAATGTACTTATGGATTCTTCTCAGCATTGGATAGAACCATCAAAGGGAATACTCAAAAGACATGAAGGAATCTGTCGTATTTTATTATAGAGGAGGATACTTCTGATTCTGGAAGAAGTGAAAAACATCAGTTTGGCAGCTAACTCCTTGCTGCAGGTGTGCTTAGTGCAAGCCTGGAGGAAACAAAGTCTGATTCTAAGTGTTTTATTTTAACTGGGTGTGTCTGTCCTTTCAATGACACTATTGCAGGACTGTTAATATTATATTATTTGTTTGTTCTGTTGAATAGCAAACCATATGACATAGGGAGATCTATTTGATTTGCATGGGCTATTAAAATGGCATACACTTCTATCCATCACATGTATATCAAATGAAATGCCTCTTTGGTGTGAGTAGTAATATACCATTTCAGTTTCTCTTTCCGTATCATCATGTTTGTAACCAGTCACGTTTTAGTTCCAGACCTTCACAGTACCATGAGGTTGCACTAAACACTACCTACCACTCTGCATAGGTTTTCTGGCAGAAGAGGTAGTTGTAGGGATGTGATCTGTGCATGTGCACTGAAGTTACACATAGAGAGGTGAGAACATCAGGCAAAAGCCTGAGGATAAATTCCCATTCAGGACTGCTCATTTTGGCTTGTAACCATAATAGACTTAAAAAAACACCCCAAATGTTTATGGTCTGCTGTTGCTCCTGATCTCATCAGTTGTCCCACCACCACACACACACACACATGCTGTCCATTGCACTGCATTCACTGGCTGCCCAACATCACTTTCTCCCTCTTGCCTTGCCTTACCTTGCCTTACCTTTTTAACAAAAAGATTATCTAAATATGTGTCATGTGGAAAATATTAATTGTATGTTTTAAATAGCCATCCAAATAGCTATCAAGCCTATGAGGAGGCTTTTTCATTATTTAAAAATTTTGTTATTCAGCTCAGAGAAGACTAAATCCTATAGGATTCATGCAGCCCTTTCCTCTGCTTTCTTGCAGACCATCCTTGCAAAAAAAAAAAAGGAAAAAAAATCAAACAAACAAACAAAAACCCAAAATAAACAAAAAAAAAAGCACACAAAAAACCAAAGCTTATATTCTGTCTAGATAATTTACTACTCCCTTCCCATGGGGACTAACCACTGCAGTGTATTTTCTCATGATATAGTGTATGTCATATCTGAGGTGTATGATAGGGCATGAAAGTTTGAGATACCTCCTGTTCTTGAAAGAAGCAACCAAGAGAAGGATAAGGGTGTTTTTGCTAAAGGATAAGGGTGTTTTCTCTTGGTTGTTGGAAACAGAGTCAGAAGCAGGCATGATGAATGGCAACTGTGAAAAACCTATCTTCAGAGGTTCTGATTAATTTGATGGGATTTCTCTACCACACACCCTAATAAAGTCTGAAAATAAATGTGAGCATAATGACATAGATTTAAAGTGAAGTACAGTATTGTATTTTGTAAAGGTAATTTTTTCATGTTTTTGCCAAATTTTGTCACTAAAAATTTGCTTTTAAATCATCAAACCAAACATGTATGCCCAATAATGACAAATTAAATCTGCAACTGAAGGTGGAAGGTTTTTTTCCTTTTGAAGATGAATTAATTGCTTTGGGAAGACATTGGACTGATGGATCTGTTTATTCATAGAACAAATGAAAAGTTTCCCTTCATTGCAGCTTTCTTCATATTCTCAAAAAGAGCAGCCCAGCAAATCTACTTACAGCTATGATAAATATTTAAGACACAAGGTCAGAAATATACTGTAATTTGTCTGGTGACAATGTTCTATTCTAGTAGCTTTATATCTTTCATATGAGATGATTAATGACCTTGGGGTTTTAGGTATGTGCTGCAGTGACAGTCCTACGATGTAAATATATTAAAAAGCTCAGAAAATGAAGCACATGCTCCAGCCAATGGCAAGGACGATCCTTTCTAAGTCCATATGCTATGGGGAAATATCCTACTGCACCAGTGACAGTTCAGAAACATCAGGTACCTATTCTGCTAGCCAGAAGTTGCTAAAAGGAGCTGTTTAGTGAATGCAATGGTAAGCAAGTAGCTTTTAGCCCTGCTTCAAACACAGGGTACTGTAATCAAGCCCCCAGTTTTCCAAACAGGGGCTTCTGTCAGTATCTCAAAGAAAAATAGCATGTTTTTCTAAAAGATGCCATCTTTCTGCCCCAACATATCTCCCTATTTTTTTCTCTTTTAAGCCTCAGCTGCTCCCGGCTCATACTTGTCTCTGCCCTTCAGCAAACACAGTCAATCCCTCTACTCATCCCAGGCCGCATTAGTAGCTGTTATCTGCTGGCATTAACCACCATTGCTGGACAGCGGGACTGAAAGGGAAAAGCTTTCTGTGACTGTGCAGAAGCCTAGAACCCAATTCCTTTGATTTGTGCCTGCCCACTCAGTGAACCCTACTGTGCAGCACTGTCAGCACAGTTTCCCCAGTTCCCTTCCACTGGCCTGCATACTGGAAACTTCTGCATTCAGTTGACTTTCTAACTATCCTTTGGGATATGGCCTCTAATTTTTTTGAGGTTTGCCTATCAATGTTTTATTTGCACTATATCAATAAAACATATAAAAATGAGCATGCAAAAGTTTGTTATGATAAGAATTTTTTCTCTTGTTTAAACTTAAAAAAGTTGTAAACAAATGGGAGTTCTAAACAAATTTTCTGGTAAAGAGGCATTTGTTATCAGATATAAGATATTTTCTTTGCAGTTTTCAGGTAGCAACAGGTGTCTGTAAGAAGAAGAAAAAAAGTTGTTAGCAATCAGGCTAGTACAGCATGGAAAAAACTACAAGACAGTCTTGGAAAATTTCAAACAATAAATATTTCCGAAGTAGTCTTTTTTATTATAATTGTGTTTTATTCTTATTTTCATTCTGGCCATTCTCAGTTCCAGGAAACCCTTTCAATAGTTACTCATCTTATCTGCTGAATTGTTTGATTCCAAAGTGTGTTTGAATTTATTATCCTTATTACCACTCGACACACACAAAATAAGAAATGGTGGTCTTCAGATGCAATTTATGATTATGATAATTTTGCTGTGGCTTTTTAGTTTCTTGGCTGAAATCAATTTCTGCCAAATCTAGCAAGTCAGAACATGAGACTTTCAGTACTTTGTGGTAGCAATATATTGTTTTACATGGAACATAAAATTGGTCTTCAGAGTGGAAATTTTCCAGCAGTAAAATAAAACAAAAAATTATGGTAACTGCTTTCCATGGGTTATATTATTTATTTATGAGCCACTCTACACCTTTTATCTGTTTATTGAGGGAATTGTGAAAAATAATAGGAGTTACTGTTGCATGTACAGAAATTGCTGAGCTTAATCTAGATAGTTCAGAACTAATATCATTGCAAATGTGGTAGCATGTGATTAAGTTTACCGAAGAACTATTCCTTCAAAGCTGAGATTCCTAGTCCCACATCTTCACCACAATGCTTTAGAGTTCTGTATGCAAATCTCTTCTGGTAGAGAAAAATAAGACTTCCCTGGCTAACAGCTGTTTAAAAAATGAGCCTAGAACGTAAATGTCAAGGAAAATGATTTCTCACCCATCCACTACTAGTGAAAGATTATACAATTCACATTAGCAGCACTGAAGCTGCAGCCTGAGCCACCACAGAGGGTCTTTACTGATAAGATCAAACATCAACAATACAAGATCTATGAGAAACCTGGGAAATTCTGGAGCAAGAACTTACCCTTGGTTGAAGGAGAATGAGAGTAAGGAACACTTAAACAAACTAGGGATACACAAGTCAGTGGGATCTGATGGGATGAACCCACAAGTGCTGAGGGGGGCAGGTGATGTCACTACAAAGCCACTCTCAATTATCTTTGAAAAATAGTGATGATCAGGAGAGGCTCATGAGGACTGGAAGAAAGCAAATGTCACTTGTGTCTTCAAGAAGGAGGAGAAGGAGAAAATACAGACTGGTCAGCCACACTTCAGTCCCTGGGAAGGTCATGCAACAAATCATCCTGGAAGCTGTTTCCAAGTATATTAAGAACATGAAGGTGACTGAGAGATGGATTTACAAATGGGAAAATCATGCTTAACTAACGTGATATCCTTCCATAATGACATGACTCTTGATGAATGTGAGGAGATTAGTGAATGTTAATAAGGCTTTTGACTATGTCTGTCACAGCATTCTCTCAGACAAACTGATAAAATTAGGTAGGTAAGTGGGCAGTGAAGTGGACTAAAAACTGGCTGAACTGAGAGCCTCAAAGGGTTGTAAACAGCAGCAGGAAGTCCAACTGGAGACCAGTCACAAGTGGTGTACTCCAGGGGGCAATAATGGGAACAATACTGTTTGACATCTTCCTTGATGACTTGGGTGATGGGAAGGAGCCCAACTTCAACTGTGGATGATAAAATGTCAAATTGTTTTATACACAGAGGGTTGTGTTGCCATTCAAAGAGACCTTGACAGGCTGCAGAAATAAGCCAACAGAAATTTCTTGAAGTTCAGCAAAAGAAAAATGCAAATACCTACATGTGGGAAGGAGCAACCCCAGGCACCAGTATGTGCTGGGGGCCAGCTCTCTCAAAACAGTTTTACAGAAAAGGAACTTTGGGTCCTGGTGGACACCAAGTTGAACACGAGACAGCAATGTACCTTTGCAGCAAAGAAGGCCAACGGCATCTGGACTGCATGAGGATGAGTGTTGTCATGAGATTGAGGGAGCCTCAGGGCTCCACAGCCCTGGTGAGGCCATACCTGGACTCATGTATCCAGTTCTGATCTCCCCAGTGAGAGAGAGACACAGACAGACTGGAGTGAGTCTTTCAAAGGGCCACAAAGATGACTGAGGGATTAAAGCAGCTGTAAAACAAGAAGAGACTGAAAACTGGGGCTGTCCAGCCTAGAAAAATGAAGGTTCAGGGGTAATCTTATCAATGTGTACAAATACCTGTTTGGTATAAACAGTGTGGATAAAGAAGATAGAGCCAGACTCTTCTCACTAGTGGCAAGTGACTAAATCCCAGGATATTACATTTAGATTTAAGGAAAAAAAAATTTACTGTGAGAATGGTCGAACACTGGAGCAGGTTGCCCAGGGTGGTTGTGGAGTCTCTAACCTTGGAGATAATCAAAACCTGACTGGATACAGCCTTGATCAACCTGCTCTAGTAGACCATGACTTGCTTTGAGAATGGGGGGGTGATGTAAACTAGATGATATCTAGAGGTCCTTTCCAACTTTGTAATTCTCTGATTCTTTAAAATCATGATTCTGACATAGGTTGGTGACTTTAGTTTTCGACTTCATTTTGGGAAGTATGTAATAGTAGAAGCCACTGCACATATCCAGTCTGAGGATACCTCACTGAATAATATGAAATTCCCTTGCAATGAAAGAAATTAACTGTACTCTCCCCATACCTATTATCCATACATATTAACCTATACTGTATCAATTATATTATATACAGGATAAGAGAAGGTTAATATGCTGTGGTTATTATTTAATATTAATTTCCTTATAGAATCATATGCAAATTACTGATTCTATGAAGCATCAGGAAATATCATGAACATCAGAATTCATATTTGTTCCACCTAAACTTCACACCCTTAACTTTGATGAACTCATTCAAAAGTTTTGCCACAACGGCATCTCACTAAATTCAGTGTAGAAGGAAGACAGGCACTCTTCCTTCTGTGCCTCAGCATGTGTAAGTGCCTCAGAATGTGATTTTCTCCACATCCTGAGTCAGCCGTGTTTTAAGGGATTTGGGTATTACTTTGCTGTGCATTGGAACACATCACCTTGTGATGGATCTGTTAAACATTTGTGCTGAGATTCACCTACCTAAAGCAGAGTGGCAGTTAAATTGGGAAAGTAGAATGTGACCATTCCAACAGGTGACCCAGATTGCAAGTAATAGTGATGCAGTACCCCCAGAATATTCTAGTGTTTTGTACAGATACGAAAGGCTCAATTCATAGTTTCCAATGGAGAGAGTCAGAAATTTACTGTTTGAAATTTGCTTAGAAAAGCTTTTCCCTCTAAATAAACGATCTTCCCATTTGTAGTGGATATTTGAAACATTTTGGTTTCTAAACAAAATACTTTTTTTTAACCATTAAAACAGAAGAAAAGGCATGAAGTAAATATTTCCTTTTCTTTTCTCTCAAAATTTTCCTCGGTAAAGCCTTGCCCATCTGTTCTAATGATCAAAATTTATAATAGATAATAAACTGGTGAAGTACCTGCAGGATTCATTCAGTATTCTGTAGCTACTCCTAATTTTGACATATCAATATTATGTGGTTAACTGTTCTAATATGTCAGTCTAGAGACTCTTTTTTTTGTTTTTTGTTTTTGTTTTCCTGAAGAGAAGGTCTAATGTAAGGTCCAGTAAAAATGTTATTCTTTTCTTCTTTCTTTCAATTCTGTTAATGCTTGGCCTTGCTAAATGGGTATAAATCACAGTACAATATTACATTAAAAACATTTCTGTATAACTGAATTTGGAGCTGAACTGACTGTGTTAGATATTTTCCATTTCATCTTCCCCACAAAGAGAATTGTTGAAATGAGATCAGGTTGCTGAAGCAAATCAGGAAATACTGTGAATTGATTAAAAAAAAAAAAAAAAAAAAACCACAAGGAACCCTGGGAAGGGGTGTTCCAGGTATTTCATCATATAGAATTAACAAAGAATCACCCTGTATGCATTTGATATACAAGAATCTACCTGAAATCCTCAGAGCCCAGGGGTTTTTACCCTCAGAGCCCAGGGGTTTTTACCATGGTACATAAGCATTTTCATTGTTATTTTTGAGCTTTCTTTCTTCCTACTTTCTATTGGTGGGATTCTCGCACTAATCAGTGGGAACTGAGAACACTGACATAACCAAGATGAATGTCTTGGACAGAGCATTATGCACTAAAAAAGAAAGGAGCCCAACATGACACAATGCAGAAAAGATATGCAGCAAGCTTTATTTTTCTGTAGATTATTTACAGCCCAGTTCAAATGTCTCCTAACTGTATGCTCTTAATTACTTTAAAAAGCACTAGCAATCCAAATTAAGCCCCAGGAATATGATGTTTGATTCAGGCTTTCATAGCAACATAAATTCATTAAATCTTCCACATCAATCCGCTTTGTTACTTTTGGCACATCTGCAATTTTTTGTGTAACAAAACATTGCATAAAGGGCTTAGTAAATTGAATTTAGCACCTTGCCAGCAGTGTAGCCCACAACTCTGAATGCTCCTAAATTAAGCCTTTGTCTTTCGGATTTGTAGATATTTAACAGGGATCTCTCTCTGTATATGTGTACCTACATACATATACACACATACATATATGTAGATATGTGTGCATGTGTGCATGTGTGCATGTATGTGTGTATATGTGTATATGTATGATATATATGAATGCTGACAGGTGTTGCATTTGAAGTATAAGTGAAGCGAAGCTTTACTTGTTTGTCACTTCAAAAACCATACAAAATGAAATGGAGAAGATACCCAACTTCAAAACCAATTTCACCTTTTGGAAATAATGTTAGAATTGTATTGGAAGGATACTTATGAGGAGAGCAAAAAGAATTCATTCTACTGGATGGAACACAAATGAGTTAGAAATGAATTTTCAGCATCTGCTGCTCTCATGTAATCTAGGGATTTGTAAATGGCAGTTTTGAGTAGGAGTAAATCTGAGATTTGGTGACTTTTCTTCCGAGTCTCTAATCTTGAGACAATGTTCTGCTGTTTTAGATGTACATTTTGTACATTTTAGATTACTCAAAATATCTAAAAGCCTATGAGAGGTAAGTAGTCTGAGCAGATATCTTTGTCCTCCTCATCTATACAGTACATGAATATAGGAACAGCTGTGGAGATCTGGAATTACATCTTTGTAAGAAGGAGCTCAAATGGTAATTGCAGGTAGTCACAGCCAATACTCCAGTCTCTTGCTTGTGATTTAAATGTTCCCTATCACTGCAAAATATTATCCCTTACAGTTGTAGGGAGATGTCTTTTAAAATTAAGCTCACACTGGGGGAATTATTTTACTCTGCTATGAGAGGCTACTGCATAATCTGCTATGTGAAGCAGCTCATTATATGTAAAGTTTCTGCTTCTGTGCTGCATAGCCTTCTGCCCACTGTTCTGAACTGCATGGTTTTGTTCTGAACTGCATGGTTTTATCTGTTGCAAAATACAAAGTCTTTCAGAAGTCCCCAACTTTATTCTTCTCATGTACCATCTCTATGGTAATGCTGAGAGCAAACAGCAGCAGTTTCCAGTTGTATTTTTGCTCAGAAGGAAGCTGTTGTCTTCCTTGGCATTATTTATGCATCTTTCTTGGCAGTTAAGTGTTATGCAGTTAACAACCCCTGGACCAGGCAAAGTCATTTTACTTCTATTCATAAAGTAAACATATTATTTTTATTGTTGTTTAATTGTTGCATTGTATTGTTGTTTGATTGTTGTATTCCTAACCAAGCAGCATATGTTAGCATCCAAGAACCATTTTTAAAGTAGGATAATCAAACCTAACTTCCACATCTGTGGAGATATAGAAAGATGAAGGTTCTTGGTCAAAGGGCTTGAGATGCAACCTTCCCTAGACCTTGAAGCAGCACAGGGATATTTCATGGACTGTAATACAGCCCAGATAATTTGGGATTTGGTGACTGCTCCAGAGAGAAACTAGCAGAGAAAATCCGCTTAAGTGGCCATTAATATTTAATAAACTTTATTCAAGTGACATCTGTCAACCAGATGAGCTTCATAGGCATCTGTTATTCCCTCAGTTGGCATTCAGTTTGGTTCATCTATCTTAGATATGGATCAGATACCAATACTCTTGGTTCATTCTTCATCACTATAAATAATCATGCATGCAAGGAATTGCTTAAGCTTTCAGCAGTAACATATGGGACCCTGTAAAGATTTGACCTATTGTCTATCAGCATATCAGCTGTTCTCATATGTTACAACTCATCATTCTGAAGATCAGCTGTAAAAGGCATTAATAGGGCATTTGTATTGAAAGGACTCAGAAGTTCCTTTCCTAATTGCATTAAGGTCATTAAGGTTTGTGCTTTTGTAGATGCTGTAGTTAAGATAGATAACCACACACAGATACATGCACATACAGGTTATGTCTTCTTATAAATTTCTGAAGTGGAAGCTTATAAATTGGTGAACAGGAATTGTAATGAACTTACAAAATGTAATGAAAGGGTAGTCCAGTGAGAATAACTAATAATGTCAGTTTTCCACCTTGCTGGGCTAGTGGAGAGCAAAGGAAAAGGATGATTTTTTTTTTCCATTTCATGTTTTTAATAGACTTTTCTTCAAATGGGATACTTACAGCTTCTTTCTGTCATGGAAGATGTATAAAATAAATACATTATTCATATATTCATGGTTTTGGCAGAATTTCTGCGAACAAGTATCTTTCAGGAGGCAAGAGAAGGAAAAGCCAATGATTTGTTGGAAATACTATATGATATTTGTTAGATATGGGAGAAGGTGAACAGAATTAATATATGCCACTCTATCCAACTGAGCTATATGAACTCTGCATCCCTAGACCAGTTTACCCATTTCAAGCCTTGCCCTTATCTGTAAGGACTGTATTTATTTCACTGCGAGGAAATGAAAATTATTCTTAAGGTGACAACCCAATTTTTTTTTAATCTTAAGGCACCGTTTGCTTTTTGTATTGTTGCAAAAAGGTCTTACATATATAGATTGCATGCAAAACTAAATGATCATTGAAAATAACAAATTGTATTTTTATCCATGTAAAGGGTGCTTAGTGCTACATAGTGCCCAGAATTCAAAAAGGTCCCCATTCCCCCTAAAGACACTCATACAGGAACCATATAAAATAAATAATATGTGGTACTAAGCTTGGACCAGTAAAGATAATGTTACCATCTTTCTATCTTTCCATTTTATTTATTGTGTTCATTTGGTATCAAGTTTAATCTAGATCCAGTCAAGAGCCTGCCAAATGTCTGTAAAGAGTCCACCTCAAAGTAAACTGTGTTCTTCCAGCAATGCAATGTAAACAGTGGTAAATGATTAATTATAAAGAAAACAAGCTATCCAATGCCACAAAATCATGTCATGAAAACTGGTACTTCAGAGAGGTAGCTCATTTGTGGTTAATGCTGACTATTTGGTCCAGTGTGGGATCATTTCCAGAACCATTTTAAAACCAATAATAAGAATATCAGTGCGGGTCTTTAGGCTATGGCCAGCAAACCCTAGTGCCAGTGTGGCTATACATGAACAACAATAACCTCATCTTTCATTCCTATGTAAGAAAGAGAACCAGCAGGATGCTGTGATTTAAGTGAGAACTGATCTCTGAAAGTTTATCAAATGCCAAACATAATGAATTGATCCTCGTAAGACTGATGTAAAGTTGGTAGCTACTATACAGTAGTTTTTATGTGGAAGTTTTACACAATAGGAAATTTATAGCTAGGAAAAGTGAGGCCATAGACACGATATTGCACAGCCTTCCCCAGGAGCCCTTTGCATTTGAATCTCTTGAAAATGAAACAGCTTGTATCTAGAAAGCCCACCTGGCTTTCAATTTCAGGACTTAACTGCAAGTTTTGATACCTCACAGGTCATCAAAGCTTAAGGCAATAATAATGCAGAACAACAATTTCCATTCATAACTTTATTCTAGTGAAACTTCTGACAAGCTTAATAATAGAAAATGTTGGCATTTTAAATAAGGTATCTATGCCTTTATATTTGATACTTCTTTTCTTTTGCTGTGATGTCTAAATACTATTTGAATAATGAATAAAAGATAAATGTTTATCCAGATATCTCACTGAAAAAAAAATCATTCAGTCACTAAATTTGAAATTCTACTGCTGCTACCATAATTCTACCAAGTAGATTTTTAAAGATTTGGTTTGGGGTTTTTTTAAGATTTCAGTTTAAAGCAATGGGGTTCTTACAGCTAGGATTACTATGGTGATCAGATTTTGAAGCATATCTTGATGTATAAATTACTGATCAGAAATGTTATGCTGGTAATATTACAGCAACACAAATATATTCTTGTTTTAGCTATTTGAGCAACTCCAGCATTGTCAGCCAGCAAAAGGCATATTAATTTATCTGACATTATTAGAGCAGTATTCTTTGTGCCTTAAAAGGTCTTATCAACCTCTATCTTCTATGCTTCAGAGCAATTAAATTTTTTGAAATTTACCACCTCCTGCAAAAAAACCCCCAACACTGAATGATTACTGTATAGAGTCTAGAAAGAGAAAATTTAAGAAACAACTAAAGGCTCACTCTTCTAAGCTGCTTCTAAATATATCAAGTTGAGGTAGGATTTTAATCCTTGACACCTGCTTTGCATGGGCATTTGGCTCATGAAGTTAGTGAGGATATTCCAACTGAGTCCTGTGGATCTGGATAAGGATTTGTGCACTTCAGAAAATATGTTAGACCAGGTATAGTGAATTCATTCACAGCAGGCACAGCATGCTGCAGTTTAATTCGTTGCCATCAATGGGCCAAGGTTGCTTAAGTGCTAATATGCTAATTCCAACTTCTGGTACCAAGAGGTTAATATGATGCATCTGCTTTAGTAATTCTTCCTTAGACTGACTTGCACATTAATGGAAAATTGGTGAAACTCTTTAGGAATTGTAACACCCTCTGGAAAAAAAATACAATTCATTCCTAAAGTTAATCCGATAAGCAAATAATTTAAGTCATTTGTCAAATTCAAAAGCAGTTGGCAACTCCAAAATAAATAGTGCTTTTCTTACCAGATACAAAGCTAGAAACTAAATGAATTTTAATAAAAGAACAATGCTTTGTAATGGAGAGGGGAATGCAACTTTTTCTTTTTGACAGGGTATTTCAGAGAAAACACGTTTTCCTTTGATGTAAAGATAAAAAAACATAAGCCCTTTCATCCCAGCTTTCAGATCTGGTGTGCAACTAGTGACCCTACTAACATTGCTGATGTTTAACACTTTCAATGCAACTTTATTTTCATGTTTTGATGTTAGCAGTGGTGTTCATCATATTGAAAGACTAACTGTAAGTGGAAAGATCAGACAATGAAAGTACATCTGTTCCTCATTTTCTTTGCTGGCACCATTTTGCTGTTTGGCTCTCTGATTTCCACTGAGAGAGATTTGGAAACTGTATTCCTCCTTTATGATTTCACGTGCCTTTAGGGGAATCTCTTACCCAGATCACGCTGCTCTGAAACAAGCCTCCTGCAGATAAAAATCCACAGAAATTGCTGTTTATCTTGTTGAGTTACATATAGTAGGCTTCCCCCAACAGATGCATTAAATATGTGCAGTAACATCACACAGTTGCTATATGAGCGCTGTCTCTCATAAATCAGATTTTGTGTCAGATTGTAGCTACAAAATGTACATTTAAAAGCATGTTAGTGATAGGGATGAAAATGTCTGGTTTCGCTCGGTCCGAGCGCATAGACAGGTCACTCAAAAGTCCCTCCCATTTTGGAAGTGTCAGTAGGGGCACCTGTGCAGAGATGCAGATCATGAGCAAATCTATTCTAAACATCCTTGCTCCTGCTTTTAGACTTCAGTGTTCTGTCCATGTTATTCTTCTGCAGTGTATTATCAAGAACATTGATTTCATCTCAGACAAAGGTGATTATGTGCCTCCAGAAAGAACCAGGAAGTGAACCAGGATGTGAAAATGAAGCAGGGAGCTAATTGTTTGAGCATAAATGTATCCATAAATGGTGATGGAGGATGGTATGTTTCCCTTAATCACTGTGAGTTAGTACAGTCCCATATTTCTAAATAATTCCAGTCTCATGTCAAACTAGACTCTCATTTTCTGTCTTAATGGAAATATTTCAAAAGGATATTATGGATTCTGCAATATAAACAGGAGCTCAAAGGTGAGGAGTGTTTTCTTAGATGCTGAAAATTCAGTTCAGGAGTCAAGATCCCAAATTTTGCAAAGCACCTCAAATATTCTTTTGCTTTGACTCCTTAATCTCCACATCACATGCATTTCTCCATCTTGTACAACAGCAAAATCAGTATTGCCACTTATTTCCTTTCAGGCTAACATTAGCTTTTCTGTCATAATGTCAAACATATTGCACTGAAGGCAACAAATCACCCCCGTCCCAATTCTTGGCCTTCAAAGGAGCATGGGACAATTATAGGAGCATGCACTTCCATGACTAAGATAAATCATTTTGAAAGAAAAACAAACCTCAGCCATGGTGCCGTTGCTGTGTTTCTATTAATAGCAGTGAAATACATCACTGTCAGTTAGCTTCTCGGTATAGTAAAACAGGTATTTTCCCATAAAAATGTGTTTCTCATTAGACTCTTGCAGAAAAATAATTGGGCACAAGGGACCCAGAATAAAGCAGAAGCAGTTATAATCTGCAAGATCAATAATATATAATCCTTTTGAAAGAATATAGCTGCATGTTTATATCTCAGAGAAACCATATATAACAGTATGTAGAATATCACATATATTCCTTATACATGGTGGTTACAGTTTATTCCAGGTGTAGCTGATTGGTGCCTGAATTTTACTGTCCTCTTCCAGTATTGCCATGAGTCTCTGTAAACTACTAAAAGCCACATTGTTTTGTCATAAATATTCCACAGTAAAAGACTTTTCAAAACTATTCACTTAGTTTTGATTAGCACTTATGACTGAATAATGACACAAATCTTTTTCTTCATTACTTTCTCATGCAGTGCTATCCCTTATCATAAATATCTTGCAAAATAAAGAATCACATTGCCCTTAAATCAAATTTTTGGTTTTCAGATGATGGTGAGTTTTTTTAATGTGGCTTTCCAAAACAGAAGTATATGTAATCGGTGTGTAGATAGAAGCAGTTGTAAATACCCCAAAGCCTCCATTCCAAGTCTTTATTGTAAATTGTCAGATGCTAGAAGTTAAAAGAAAAAAATATATGTATTATGAAATTGTCAGCTAGGAAAGATACTTCCTGGAGCATAGCCAGAGTATAATGTATTTGTTCCATGTTCAAAGGTTCTTTGAAGATGAGTTTTATTGTCCATAACCTTGCTGCAGATAGGTGCATTCATACCTGACATATTTGTTTTCAGATTTATTTCTTGTCTTAAGCCTGATGGAGCTGTAGAAACTTTGCTGTATAGCTGCAGTCATGGAAACCTCTTGCGTTTCTGTGGCCTGGCCATCAGTTTGACAATCAGAAAGATTCGACAGTTTGGTCCTTTTGCAACTACTCAGCGCTTACTTCCCCTTCTACAATCAACTCCTCATTGTTCATACATTTGGGGAAAAGCTGTGTCTAATAATAAGTCATTACAGGGTAAGGCCTGATATTTCTGCTATGTGTTGTTCTGCTTGGCTCCTGGGAAGGGCCGCCCTCTGAGGAGGCAGAACCAGTGACAAAGGACTGATGACTCAGAGACTGGCCATCTATGCCTCTCATTACAGTGCATTTGGAGCATGAATGTGGGCAAAAAACCAGCTCACCTGGTGAGCGTAACAGTAGGAGAAACAGCCACAGTGCGTGGAAGTATGAACATGCAGGGGAAGTCTGTAACAGATATTTGTCCTTGAGACAGAATGCTCCCTCCAGCTGGAGAAGCTCTGTTTCCAACATTGACTTGGGTCTCAGTGGGGAAAAAAAAGCCCCAATATACTGCTTTGATTCATGTGGGAACAACTGTCATCTAAAGTAGGCAACATTTTTCTTCTCTAAGATAATATGTTTATGTAATTTAATTAGTATGAGGCACAACACAAATCCTAACAGTTTCTATAGGGATTTCTACCAAGGGAGCATCTGACCAGTATGGAGCAACCCACAGACAAAAAAGTTCTGATGCAGTTCAGGGCTCAGTATAAATCCAGTCTAGCAATTTTTCTGATGACCTAATCCAGGATCTCAAATATAAAGATACCCAGGAAAACAGAGCAAGAAAACTAGGTCCTAGGATTTTAAATATATGGATTATTGCCATAGGACAAGAAGAATAAAGTCAGAAAACAATTGATAGAAAGCTATCATGTTCTTAGTCAATTACTAAAATTCAAGAAGTTATAAGTTCTGAAATTATATATCTTCATTTTATATATATTTAAAATAATAGAATTTGAACATAATGTTAAAACTGCTGATCTTTTCTGTAAGATTTTAGAATAACTATATATTCTATATGTTTCTCAAATGAGGAAAATACAGATGTCTGAATAGAATTGCATCACACTGATATTTTCAGTTAGGTATGAAAGTTTCAAATAATATACATTACTAGTCGTCATACCTGTAGATGCAGAAATAATATCATCTTAAACATTACTTCATTCGACATTCATGAAGCAGAGAAGATAATTCATCTATCACAACTTGGAATTTCCTGAGGCATTATGAAAAATCAAATACTCCATACTGTTCTGTAAGCTGCTTCTGAGAGCCTTGCCATGGGATAAAGGAATCTGTACTAAATGCATTGCATTTTTTAGATTAATATCCATAGAATCTCACCAATTCCCCTTTTGTCCTCTTAAAATCCTATGGGACATTTCCATAAAGATGATTTTCAAAATTGCTTAGCAGCCAGTGCTCTCACCAAAGCTTCTGGGGCTTAGGTTGATCAGAAATCAACAGGTTATGCTGGGAGCATTAAGTTGGCATTTTTACACTCACATATATTCATTTCATGGGAAACAAATGGGTTTTTTACTAAATATGTGTTGTGACAACACTTATAGTGTGTCCTTCCCAACAACTGCATGATAAAACAGAGACATCTACTGGTTAAAATACAAAATAGGAAAAATATCAAAACTTTTGTGGAACTCTAGACTAATGCTTGTCAGACTGTCTTCCTTTGCTCCCCAATAGAGCTTACCAAAATATACTAGATCCACTTGTGCAGTCTGAAAAGGCAACAGCAAACTTCCCTTTGGTTTCTTGAGAACTAAACCAGGGCCTGTGATGCAGATAGACCATAAGTGTTTGAAGCCTAATAGATGTTTATTTGTGATTGGACAAAACCAGTCTTTTCCGTAGAGCAGGGAATATTCAGCTCTTCTTCTGTCCAACCCACAGTTTATGATAAAACAGACATTCCTTGAACACCCTGTTCAGCACCTGCCCTAGTTATTTGTGCTAAAAGCAGAGTCTGAATTACAACCCTAAACTGGAAGGTTCGCGTAACATACAGGCATTTTCTCATCTAATATTGTGTTAGTCTGAACTCACAGCAGCATGAGCAGTACCTTTTAATAGTATTTTAATATATTTTGTGCATCAGATCTTTACTCAGTTACAATTTGGCATTGATAAATACGATGTGAGGACATTTATGTATTTGTTTGAAGAGCATTGATACTCTGTGGATATGTTACAGCATACATCACACCTTAATAAGGGCTTGAAACTGGAGTACTACAGATGAAGTTTCAAAAGTAATTTTGGAGTGGCATCTAACATAAGGAAAATTTTCTAACACAAATTCTGGACCTGGACTCTGTTGCTCAGGATCCAACCTGGCCAAAGAACTGTTGTCAATCTAATGCCTACCTTTGTGAATTTTGGCTGTGTAGCCACAGCAGGAGGTAAAACTCCTAACAGCACAGCTTTAAAAGTCACTGAAGAAAACATTCTTACCACATGAAAGACAAACTTGAAGAGGAGGGTAAAGAAGTCTACTTGAAATGTGTAGCTTTGTTCCCAGATCTATCTTGTGAGTCTTACCATAGTAGCTCTACTAGCAGCGTGTTCCCGCGGGTTAAAAAAAATCCGGAATAGGAGCACTCCAGTAAAATGCAAGATGAATATTTATTGCACCTTCAAAGGCTGTCCAAATCTGTGTCTGGTTTGGACCTTTCTTAAAGTGTTTCCCACCAAGCTCTCTAACACACTGAGTGCTATTTTAGCTGTCAGCGTCAAAAAACATTCTTCCTCCACAACATCCTTTCTAACAGAAACAAGATTAAGGCAGAAATGTTAAAAAAGATCCATCACTCAAATGATTTTTGTTTGGCTAACTCTCACCCAACTACTTTAATCAGTTCTCCAGCTGCTTTTGGATCATGGTAGGGGAAATCAGAGGTTGAGTTCCATGCAGACTGCTTTCTGCTTTAGAATTATTCATTTGAGTTCTCCATCTGATTTCTGATGATGTTCATACTTAAGCTGCTTAAATATTTTATGGAAGATTCACAATTCCTGTGCTGCAACAACTACATTGGCTTTGCTGTCCCTGATGGTTTATTTCGAAGTACTCTAAATCGGGCTTCACTCCACCTCAGTCTACAGTGTAGACATAGCCTATGAACCCTGCCTTTTACTTTAAATTTACGAAATGCTTTGGCTTTACTAGCTATTTAGTTTCCCTTCCTCTGGTTTCTCAAGTTGTCAGCTTTTCTTCTTCGTAACACCATCTTCACGCTACTGAAACTGGTGGGAAATTTTTATAACACATCTACATGTAACCAAATCAGTTTTCTTTCTTCATTGATTGAGTTATGGTGAATGAAATTGCTGCAGATTTTCTTTTATCCTCTAGAATTAACCTTCCCTATCATTGTATTTAACTTTTAGGGTTTTATTTAAGAAAACAGTTTCTAAAATTTAGAAGTTAATCAAGAGTGATATGCAATGAACCATGGATAGAAAAAATACTTTAAAAAAGCAGTAAGAGATTGAACAATTCAGGTCCTTCTATCATAAGGAAGCTATGAATGGATTATCAAGGGATCATCATACTATTTCATGACTGGGCTCTCAGTAAGTTTTGGTAGGATTGCTGTGTAGTTAGAATAATGAAACACACTGCAAAATACATAAAGCATATTAAATATTGTCCTCAAAAACATAATGAAAAGATAAAGTATGAATTATGGGGAATATAAAATTTTTTAATGATTTATAACAAGATAAGCATAAAATAAAAATATATATCAGTACTTGACTCTAAAGTCAATGTTCGATTTTAGATATATTTGTAATAAATTTGTATTAATTCAAGGACTTGAAAGCCTCCAGGAGGAACAGTGCTTTACTTTGTGAAAGGAAGATGCATAGATGGCAATTTGTCCCAATGGGATAAGAATAAGACCCTCCAGGAAGTGGAAAGGAAAAAAAAAAAAAAGAAAAAAAAGTAACACCAAAAAAACCACACACACAAAAAAAACCCTAAAGGCTGATAAACAGCTCTATTTTCTTCAGTTTGATCTTTTATTTTTTCTCTCTATTTATCATGGTTATGGAAACAGTCTTGGAAGAATGCAATGAGTGTACTTATTAAATCTGATAGAATTTTATAGCATCCTAAAATACATGATATGATATGAAAGTTTCGTCTATTTCTCTTGGAGCTATAGTTAATATTTTTAGTGTTATAAATGCAAGTCTATGAGAAAAACTGTCAAATTTCATGTACTTCCAGTGGAAGTCTGAATTAGCTATGAGGTAAGAGGGAGAAAGAAAGGAAAGTCACCTTACGTTTAGTAAAAAAAAGAAAACAGTTAAGATATGCACACCTTTAACTACACCCTACTGTATGGCAAAAGAGGCACAACAGACTGGGCTCATTTTCTTAACAATTTCTCTGACTCTACAAGTGTGGGAAATACTGGCATAACCTTTATATAAAACTTTAGATTGATGTAGATGTTTTATATAGTACTGCAGCTCTGAAATTTATATAGAAATTGAAATGAAGCCAAGATAGAAAAACTATTTTAAAAGTATGACTAAAGATTGTCTGAATTTTGTGCCTGTCTTAATTTCAAATAAGTCTGAGTAGCAAATCTCTGATAGATAACAACTCCCTTCAGGTGGGAGGCCATCCTTACTCATTGTATGATATGACTAAAAACAGTCTTAGTGAAATGGTTAAAAAAGATGATGGAATGAGAATAGTTTTTTAAAAAAAATTTAATATAGTTGTTAGCGAATTAGACTCAAGTGTACAGTCCTGGTTAATAACCTGAGGTCTCAGCCATAAGCGAATACCATTAAAACTAAATGGCAAATACAAACAGTGAGAACCAATACATTTAATTTCCAGTTTCTCCTTTTTGAAATTAGTTACATCCAGCTTTCTGCTTTAAGTTGAATTTTAATATCAAAATTAGTAGTGTCAAAATAAATCTGTATGTCAGGTGTGTTGATTTCCCTCATTATATCCAGTCAGCAGCCTATGCTACAATTTCTCAGAACGAAACAATTGGGGTTTGATTTTTCATTACTCCTGCTTGTTTAGCTCCACCGTGTTTTGCTGAGTGTTTGTAATTACCAAGTGGCAAGCAGTAAAAAGAAATATCTCACGTCTGGTGAGATTCCAACCTCTTTCAATAGTATTTTTTCTGAGAAACGAATATTATGCCAGATTTATCTTTATTTTTTCCAGAGTTATCTTTACAGACTGTACACTTTCCATACTTTCGTGTATTTAAGGTGACAGGATAAAAGGCGTTTACAGTGAATGTCGATAGCGCTCTGCCGCATCCGCTGTGCCTTGGGCCCGCGTTCAGCACCGCGCCGGCGGACAGCTCCCGCCCCGCCCGCTCCCATCGCCCCGCTCCCAGCCCCGCTCCCTCGGCGTCCGGCCATCAGACGAGTTACTGCTGGAGACGAGCTCCCCGTGTTGGCTTAGGGGCTGGGCTGTTTTGTTGTGGGAGGGGTTTTTTGAAGATGGAATTCCTGTAACGAAGCCAATGTTTTTGGGCTTGCAAGTAGCACAGAACAGATCTTGCGTACGGTCTGCTATGCAAAGGAAACTGCAAGCTCCTTGTCATGACTTCAGTGTAAATTTTGAAGATTCTAGTACATTCATCTGAGTAATAATACACAGCTTTTACCACCCCAAAATTATACAGCTAGTACAAAACACAACCTAAATGTAAGAAACATGCCAAAAGTTTAGAAAACTTTTGAATGAGGGCAGGCAAGGACTTTATTAAAGACATCTCATTCATTTTGATAAATATAGCTGACTTTCTTACATACATGGGCAAATTGTTCCATTTAAAAATAATCTTTACATGGTCAAAAAGCTATATGTAAATAAAGCTTTTAACACTACTCTTGACGTTAATTATTTGTGTTCATCTGTAAGGGAGATTTAAGTCTGTCTCGTTATAGAGCAAAGAAAGCATTAGTTGATATACTTTTTATTTTCACTGTAAGATACATTACATTAAATTATTTAATTGATTAAACTAGTCACACTCTAATTTCAAGCAGGTACCTGCTCCACTTCTGCCAATAATATGACAGACATTCATGGGCTTATTCAATTCCTAGTGAAAAAAATAAAGCAATTCCCATTCGCTTACATTTACTCTGGACCTGCTGTTTCTTCTACATTAAGTCCTAGGGGACAGTTTGTTATTTATCATTAAGTAATTGATTTCATGTCTCCAGCTGAGATAGCCTTTTGCTGTTCAACAACAATAAAAAAATATTATAGCTGACTTGATATGGGTTTTAATCTGTTAAAAAAAGAAACAAAGTAATGCCCATTAGCTTTGTGCTAATTTGGCATTCAGGGTTGTCTCCACTGATGCTGAATTGAATACATATGCCTCTTCCCAAACTATGAAGACTGTCTTCATCTGCGACTACTTAAGGTTTCCCATCTTCACCAATCTAATAGATGCCCCCAGTATTTTCCTCAGCTTTTGCCCATAACTAATTACAGCAGGTTTCTTCAGGGCTATGCTAAAAATCAAGCTAATAGTCACACTTGCAATCCATTGCCTATTACTTGTTCATAGCCCAATTTCTCTGGTCTCCAAGACCACTTTTTGGTGACAGCATTTATTAAATACATCCTGCAAATTTTTGCAGTGTTGTACTTAATTTTCTGCTATGTAGCTAATGTGCCACTAGTGTTCTGAGAGACTTTAATGGTTCCTGTGTTCAGATTCACAGACTCAGTCGATTCCCAGAGTTCTCATTTTCCATATTACCCACTAAGGACTGCCTTATACCAAACCACCTCCATATTCAGCTATAATCCAATTCTCAAACCCACATTTTATTAAATTCTTATGCTGAAATTCTAGGTGGTACAAACCCCAAGGTTATCCTTCCCTAAAGCAATAATCAAGTCATTAAGTAAACGCAGTTGGCCTGCCACAGAATGCAGGAGGGATTTTATTCCATTACTGTTATCCTAATAGCATAAATACAAACCCCAGTAATTTACCTGTAACAGAATGCAGGAGAGATGCATTTTATTACTGTTAATTTAAACCAGATCTCAAAGATCAAAGGATCTCTTGCTGATCTCAAAGAACAAAGGATCTTTTCCTAGGCAGATCTGTCCCCTCTGAGATTCTAGGTCTTTTAAGGCAAATATTAGTCTATGGAATGGGAAGGTCAGCACAAAGTGGAAGATAGGAGTGTTTATGGAGCTAGTCATGAAATCTTCAATAAAAACCTCCTAAATGAGCTTCTAAACTAAGCTTTTAAAGTGACAGTCATGATAATGCAAAGAGACAAAAAGAAAAGACTGTATTGTTTAGGCACCAGATAAATACAACACTAAGAGCTTAACCTTCATATATGGAGGTTAATGTCAGGCTTAATGAATACCCCTGAAAGAACAATGAAGAACATTCAAATTGAGTCCTTAAAGATATAAATAATAATGATCTAGGAAAAAGTGGAAAACAAAAGGTCAGAATTCTAAATAACGTCATCGAGGAGGGAAATCAAGAGTAGCAGAGAGAAGCTGTTCAGTGATTAGACATGCTTTCAGAGCTATTATCAGATATGTTCCTGAAAGGGCAACTATGATAGAGCTGTAAGATGAAATAAATTTATGTTATTCTGTTATTCCCCTCTCTTATTTTTCAAAAATTAAACACTCTATTAGACCTGTGCCAGCAGTCTGCAATTAAAGGTTATTCTAAGAGAGGTAAGAAGAGATGAAAGTTGCACTCTGAAAGGGCAGATGTGCACAGGCAGTGGGAGTTTTCCACTTATAATGAGTATTTGCAGGCTCTGTAAGATAACTACACAGGATGTCTGTTTTGAAACTTTGTGACAGAATGGTATAAACTTCTTTCTTACTGTATCATGAAATTCTGTCTTCACTCTTGCAAGTACTGACTGAGCTCTAATAATGACGAAGTGGAGGCAGAGGTCAGAGTATCTGATTCAACTGGAGACCAGTGTCTTATTTATTTTCAAGTAACAGTTTCAGGATAATTTTAAATTGTTACCTAGGTCTAATTTTAGTAACTGGAAATGAACTTTTCCATGGCTTAAGACAAGGAGCATTTGCAAACACATACATCTGTTCTTAGATAATTTTTGGTGTTGCAGGACTATTAAGATTTGCTAGAATTTTTATGCTTAAGGCTTGCCATAACTCCATTGTGTTCCAGTTTGGAGCAAATCCAAGTAGGGTTTGTCCCTGTTTGTCTTCTTTTTCATGTCTTCTAGCCAAGTACCTTATGTTAAAAATTAGTATGAGCCAGCAAGGGCAATACTCTGTTATCAGTAGCAAAATGTCTTTTTGTTGAACTTTTTCAATGTGGTCTGTTGAAACCTTAGATTCAAAGTAAGATTTCTAAATCTGTCAGACTGTTCATGATGTGATCTATGACACATCAGCAGATGTTTTGAGTGCAGAAGTGCAGATGTGAGCTGAGTACAGTCCTCTCTGCAAAGCTCTGTAGAATTGTGGGTCAGAAGCAAGGGGTGATGCTTGTAACTGGGAAGTCCCAGGGACAGAAGGATGGGAGACCATGAAGAGACAAGGTACAGAGATGCTGTGTCCTGACCTTGTTCTGTAGTGTCTAGTAAGGAACAGCAGTGTCAGCTGCTGAAGGCAGAGCCATGGTACTGTACTGATGAGTTCTATTATTAGTTGGTAAAATATCTTTGCACTTATGCAGTTTATACAAATGTAAAAATGTGCCTCTCCTTTGCATCACTGAAGGAAATTAAAATGGCCCCTTCTCCTAAATATCTACAGACTGATATCCTGCCTAATCTTGAAATTCCTAATTTGATAATACTTATAGTTGGAAGGCAGCTCAATTTGTAGTGTTGTCTTTCCTGCTCCAATGAGCATCTCATTTGATTAGTCCCAGATGTCAAGAACAGAACGCACACAAATGTAGGCAGATGTACAAGACAGAGCTCCTACTGAGCAAAACTTTCTGTTCCATTCAGTTGCAAACTCAATATCACAAGCTGAAGGCACCTGACAGGAAAGGATGCTGCTGATGTAAACTGTTTAGTGTGAACTTCTCATCAAGCCTACCAATATGTCTTCCACTTTCATGGGCTTACTCTCTCAGAGAAATGAAAACCTCCATGATCTGACCCTCTGCTCTTGCCAGTGTGAGTCAGTGGATTGTCTAGGTGATGCTGGGAGCTCTGTGCTACAAGCTAAGAACACTTTCATGCAAGATACAGCACAGCCTGCAGGCTACAGCACTTGGTAGCTCTAAGGTTGATCTGAAGAACCTAGACCAGCTCCAGCTGTCTATCTACCCAAATCTAGATCAAGACAACTCTTTCCCAAGAGCAGATGCTTCTTAAAATATACAGCTAATTGCCCAAGAAAGTTGATAGAGTGCTCCAGAAATCTTTCAAAAGCTGAACAATTACAGGTTTTTTCTGAGATTTTATAAAGGGAGAGCTAAAGATACTGCCAAAGCACTTTAATTGAAGACAATATCATACATTTAAATGCAGAAAGATAAGAATATGTAACAGCCTGATGAATTTCAGTGCCTATGGAAGCTAAAATGGGACTATACTGCCGTCTGTTATTTAAGTAGTCTAGATCCTACGCTAGATCTGACCCTGGAACAAAAAGACTAAAGAAACACCATTGCTAATACAATCTTACCTGATTCCAGATTGAAACCTATATTAATCAATTTTACTGTACTGGCTCTTAGGTAGGGCTCAACTAGACTTCCTCTGAGCAGCTATATTTCAGTGTGAACCTAATACATACTTTTTCTCTGCTGTATATAACAATAACAATGTCATATCAATTATGTCAGAAGCTTTTTCAGATATCAATTGTTGCAGAACAGCAGGAGCAATTTGAAGGCTGCTCCATTACACCTTTGTTTTCTGCCTCAGTTGTATGCCCATTTTATGCGGAATTCCTCACACTGCTGGCAGTAATGAGCAGTGAAATGGGTACACAGGAAAAAAGCCACTTTTTAGTGGCAATTTAATGCTGAGAAAACACTACATTTTTGGGAGATTGATACCAGTCCTTGCCCCCTAGAAATCAGAAACAACAGCATCTGGAGGACCCTGTTAAGACTGCATCATTAATTTAAGGAATATTTTACTATTCATTGCATCAGCAGCAGGTTTAAATGCCTCATATCCAGCCCATAAGAAAGGAATTTAAATATTAAATATTAATCCATGTTTTTAGAAACATTTTGCCATTTATAAGGAAATATTTTTGAAGTTTAATAAGAGCTGGATTTTTATGTGCTTTTGTAGTACCATAGCTAAATAACATAAGCTGCCAAAATCTGTCATTTAACAGAGTATTGTTTATATTCTGAAATGCAGGTTAAAAATAGTATGTCAAGAACTGGTCATAGTTTAATTACCTGGAGTACACAAATTTTCCAGTTATTTCAATCTAGAATACAGTTTCAGAAATATGCCTAGAAAACAGTAAATTTTCCTGGGAAAGATTCAGTCAGCAGTGGTTTTTTACTCTTCAGCATAGCCAGCCATGCAGATTGCTACAGGTCTTTCTTATAAACTCTGTGCTTCTGTTAATGTAAGATACATCTGTTCTATGATAATTTACCAGCATAGTACTATCTGCAAAGTCTTCTTTGTAGATAGTAGACTTAGAATAGGGAGTTCCTTTTTTTCTTCTTCTTTTTCTCATAGTTTTTCTTGCTCTTCCTGATATTCCCTTGGCATTTTTATGCCTAATGTGTTGTGAAATCTAATCCATTGCAATAATTAAAACATATTCTATGTGGAATGATGCATAACTTTAATTACATAACAGTGTCTCAGACAAAAAAAAGTTTTAGATTCTTACATTAGAAGAAACCAAACTACTGTACTTTGCTGTAATTTTTTTTCACCAAGAACAGACTCATGCTTATAGATGAAACAGATAAAACACTAAAAATTCCAGGCTTGATAGACTGGAATATACTGCTATTTTTTTTATTAAAATAGCTGGCAGACTTCAGGCTTGCGTCTTACGAGCATGTGAATGAATGGCTGGAACAAACATATAGATGGTTGTTTTCAATAAAACACCCTGGGTGGCAACTCTGAACAGGAAAGTTTTGTGTTCAAGACCTATAAAATGCATGTAGTTTTAGCGATGTCACGTTCACTGACTCACCTCTTTTCTAGGATCTTTTGTGTCCTGGTGAATGTTTAGGCACAAAGTAAATTCCCCATGACAGAGTGAAATGCCAGTGTTTCCTAATTAAAATCAGTTTGATGACAATTGGGCAGATATGTTCTTACAGTTTTCTTTTTTTAATGAACAATGCATGTCAAGTAATTGGGTCCTGGTATTATACAGCTTTTTCCAATGCTGTTATTTACATTCTGATGCCAGCCCCAATGGGGCTCCATCAACTTGACAGAAACTGCAAGCTCAACAATTCAGACCTCTGTCTTGTTCATTTGTTCTTTGAATTCTGAAAATATAATTACGTTATTGAGTATTTTAGAGAATTCAAGCCTGCATTAGCTATTTCCCGGTGATTTCAGTGACATGGATAACCTAATATACCTGATTTAAGCTTGTGGTTTTATTCCAGTGAAATCTGATACAGGCACCTTTCACAGTTTGAAAGGCAATTATTGCTCTCTTATAGTGTTGCCCTTTGTCTGTTTCTGTCCTAGCTAGAGGACATCACAAATTTCGTTAATTAGCCCTGCCCAGGTATGCAGTGTTATTGCCCTCATTCTTTACTAAGATTGTCTTCTTTTGCTGATATGGGTAGCAGAAATTTTAAAGGGATGTATAGCCGTCCTAAATAGGATAGATTAACCTAAGGATGTTTCTTGAATGAGCTATATGAAGAATGAAGACAGGTGGTCCACAACTCACTTGGCAGGAGAAATTAACAGATCTTATTTCTCCAATAAATATGGTTAAAAAAAAAAAAGAGAGAGAGAGAGAATCGGCACTGGTAGGGAGAAATACAAATAAATATGTTTGGAATAATTCAGAATATTAAAGGTGATACCTGTTCTGTACAATTAGTAGCTGAAAAAGGCCAAAGATAGCATATAAGTACAAGATGATGCCAAATACAGACCGTCACACCATGACCAATTTCAGTTTGTGCTTAAAGAGCTGAATTTTTGATTAGTAACCCATAGATAAAACAAGTTTACTGATATTTTTCTCAAAGGTACAGTGGGGTGGCCTTTCCATCTCTGTAGCCATTATCACCACTGTGACCAGTTTCTCTGCATACACTCTTCATACTTGCTTTCTGCTTAACTGCATTTCAGTCTTCTTCAGTGTTCCAGCAATTTTGTCAGACTTAGTGTGTTCTTGGAACATCACCAAGTGGATTTAACAGTACCATTTCTGAGAAATGAGAGTAAATGTTTTTATGAATGAGCTTCAACTGAGCTTTAAAATAAGAAAAGGGGTCAACAAAACCTCTGCCTTGGACTTCCAGAGGGCAGACTTTGGCCTGTTCAGAACACTGGTTCAGAGAGTTCAGAAACATTCTTAATAACAATGGGGTCCAGGAAGGCTGGACATACTTTTAGAAGGAAATCTTAAAGGCATAGGGGCAAGCCCTCCCTATGTGTCAAAAGACAAGCTGGCAGGGAAGAAGATCACCCTGGCTGAACAGGGAGCTTTCATAGGAACTCAGGAAAAAAAGAGAGTATAACACCTTTGGAAGAAGAAGCAGGCAAGTCAGAAAGAGTACAAGGATGTCATTAGGCCATGTAGAGAAAATTAGAAAGGAGAAGGCTCAGCTAGAACTCAATCTGAAAGATAGTGAAAAGTGTTTTTATAAAAACATCAACTACAGAAAGAGGGATATGGAAAATCTCCATCCTTTATTGGATGTCGGAGGGAACATTGTCACCAATGATGAGGAAAAGGCTGATGTACTTAATGTCTTCTTTGCCTCAGTCTTCAACAGAAAGACCATTTATCCTCAGGGCAACTGGCCCCCTGAGCTGGTAGACAGAGACTGGGAAAAGAATAAACCCTCTGCAATCCAGGAGGAATCAGTGACCTGCTGAGTCATTCACAAGTCTATAGGGCCAGATGGAATGCACCTGAGGATGCTGAGAGAACTGGCAGAAGAACTTGCCAAGCCACTCTCCATCATTTATCATCAGTGCTGGTTAACTGGGGAGGTCACAGATGGCTGGAGGTTGTCCAGTGTGGCACTCATTTACAAGAAGGGTCAGAAGGATGATCCAGGGAACTACGGGCCTGTGAGCCTGACCTCAGTGCCAGGAAGGTTATGGAACAGATCATCTTGAGTGTGATCACATGGCATGTACAGGACAACCAGGGGATCAGGCCCAGCCAGTAGAGGTTTAGGGAAGGCAAGTCCTGTTTGACCAACCTGATCTCCTTTTATGACCAGATGACCTGGTTCGTGGATGAGGGAAAAGCTGTGGATATTGTCTACCTGGATTTCAATAAAACCTTTGATACTGTCTCCCACAGCATTCTCCTGGAGAAAGTGGCAGCCCATGGCTTGGGCAGGTGTACTCTTTGCTGAGTTAAGAACTAGTTGGATGTCCAGGCCTAGGTAGTGGTGGTGAAGGATACTACATCCAGCTGGCATCCTATCACTAGTGGGATTTCCCAAGGCTCAGTATTGAGGCCAATCCTGTTTAATATCTTCAACAATGATCTGGATGTAGGGATCGAGTGCTCCCTGAGTAAGTTTGCAGTCAACGCTATGTTGGATGGGAGTGTTAATCTGCTGGAGGGTAGAAAGGCTCTACAGAGGGATCTGGACAGGCTGGATTGATGGGCTGAAGCCAACTGTATGAGGTTCAACAAGGCCAAGTGCCAGGTCCTGCACTTTGGCCAGAATCCCATATAGTGCTACATGCTTGGGGAACAGTGGCTGGAAAGTGGCCAAGTGGAAAAGGACATGGGAGTGCTGCTTAGCCACCATTTGAGCACAAGCCAGTAGTGTGTCCAGGTCATCAAAAGGCCAGTGGTATCATGACTTGGATCAGAAATAGTGTGGCCAGAAGGATGAGGGCAGTGATTGTCCCCCTGTACTTGGCACTGGTGAGGCCACACCTCAAGTGCTGTGTCCTATTCTGGGCCCCTCACTACAAGAAAGATGTTGAGGTGCTGGAGTGTGTCCAGAGAAGGTCAACAGAGCTGGTGATGGGACTGGAGCACAAGTCCTATGAGGAGTGGCTGAGGGAGCTGGAGTTTTTCAACCTGGAGTAAAGGGGACTCAGGGGAGACCTCATCACTCTCTACAGCTACCTGAAAGGAGTTGGCAGCAAGGTGAGGGTTGGCCTCTTTTCCCAGGCAACCAGTGACAGGACAAGAGGAAATGGCCTCAAGCTGTGCCAGGGGATGTTCAGCTTGGACATCAGGAAGAATTTCTTCACTGAAAGGGTTGTCAGGCATTGGAACAGGCTGCCTAGGGAATCACCATCCCTTGATGTATTCAAGAAATGACTAGCATGGCACTTAGTGGCATGGTGGCATTTGGTCAAAGGTTGGACTTGATGATCTTGGGGATATTTTCTGACCTTAATGTTTCCAGGATTCTATGATTCTATGAAAATAAGTTACAAAATTTATCAGAAAACCTATATCCTTAGGCAAATCAAAACTTCATTTCTAGGAAGCAATTTTGTACTTATGCATTTTAATAATGATGAGAAACTGAGTTCTCCTTCATACTACTTTCTTTTTAACATCTTGCTCTCAACCTAATTCTGGGCCAACGCCTTCAATTCTTGTAGCATCTGAAATTTTTTTAGATATGGCAGTAGGCAGGACTAGTCTCCTGAACAATGATTCTTGTTTATTCTTCTTAACTTTGACTTTTAGCTCGTAAATTTATGCTTCTCTAGAAAGGTGTGCACTATGTAGTACTGAATTAACAGCTTAAACACAGTCATTCCCAATCAATTCTCTGCACTGTGTAAAGTTTTACATAATTACAATTAATGCAGAAAATTAATAATGTTCATCACATTAGCAGGAACTATATATTCATTTGGTAACATGCAATTATAAATATCACCTCCTCCTGTAATTTTGAAATGGTAAGACCAGTCATGGCTTGCTTTCTGAAATGAATTGGTTTACTGCAGGCAGTAAAGCAATCAGGTTTTGACCATGTTTAAGATGATTCTAATGTTTTCTCTCTGGGGAAAATTCAAAAAAATAAAAAAAAATAATAAATGTAGCAGCCAAAGCAGCTTCCACCATTCTCTGTTTATTTGACACATGCACATTTGAAAGGATTTAAGCAAGCCCTGACAAGTACATTTCTATCAGTCTAACCAAAATATTGTTTATTTTGTTTTACAGATTTTGGCCATTGTATCCATTCTGTTCATCGTACTGTCCACTATTGCTTTGTCTCTTAACACATTGCCAGAGCTGCAAGAAATAGATGAATTTGGGCAGCCAAATGACAACCCTCAGCTAGCGCACGTTGAAGCTGTGTGTATTGCTTGGTTTACCATGGAGTACCTTTTGCGTTTTCTGTCCTCACCAAATAAGTGGAAGTTCTTCAAAGGCCCATTAAATGTCATTGACTTACTGGCTATCTTGCCATACTATGTCACCATTTTCCTCACGGAGTCCAATAAAAGTGTCCTGCAGTTCCAAAACGTCAGACGTGTGGTTCAGATATTTCGTATTATGAGGATCCTAAGGATTCTTAAGCTTGCCAGACATTCAACAGGCCTTCAGTCTTTAGGTTTTACACTCAGGCGGAGTTACAATGAATTAGGCTTGTTGATATTATTTTTAGCCATGGGAATAATGATATTTTCGAGTCTTGTATTCTTTGCTGAAAAGGATGAGGATGCTACAAAATTTACAAGTATCCCTGCATCATTCTGGTGGGCAACAATTACTATGACTACTGTAGGATATGGTGACATT
This sequence comes from Lepidothrix coronata, assembly GCF_001604755.1. NCBI lineage: Eukaryota > Metazoa > Chordata > Aves > Passeriformes > Pipridae > Lepidothrix > Lepidothrix coronata. The sequence goes on from NW_016690216.1 coordinate 3,318,135, forward strand.
TATCCTAAGACCTTATTAGGTAAAATAGTTGGAGGACTTTGCTGTATCGCTGGAGTGCTGGTCATAGCCCTGCCCATACCAATTATTGTGAACAATTTCTCAGAGTTTTATAAGGAGCAGAAAAGACAGGAGAAGGCAATTAAGAGGAGAGAAGCACTTGAACGAGCTAAAAGAAATGGCAGTATTGTCTCCATGAATCTTAAAGATGCCTTTGCTCGCAGTATGGAAATGATAGATGTAGCGGTAGATTCAGGTAAGCTTGGAGAAGCAGTCAGTCCAAAGGAGACATCTGATGACAACCACCTCTCCCCAAGTCGGTGGAAATGGGCCAGAAGGACAATGTCTGAAACAAGCTCAAACAAGTCTTATGAGAACAAGTACCAAGAAGTTAGTCAACAAGACTCCCATGAGCAGTTAAACAATGCTGCAGCATCCTCCAGCCCTCAGCACCTCAGTGCCCAAAAACTGGAGATGTTGTATAATGAAATTACTAAAACTCAGTCTCAGCCTAACCTTAATGCTGGTTACCAAGACCAGTCTGCAAAGCCACCCATGTATGAAGAAGAAATAGAAATGGAAGAAGTTTCAGGTCAGAGAGATCCGTTACCAACTGGACCTACGGACATCATAACGGACATGAGAAGCACATCCAGTATCGACAGTTTTGCCAGTTGTGCGACTGACTTCACAGAAACAGAGAGGTCTCCCCTCTCTCTGTTTCCTGGCTCTCACTTGCAAATGAGATTTCCAACTGATACTGTTAACCTGGAAGAAAACCAAAGAGCGAGGAGTTCTCAGTTTATCCCATTTGCAAAAGACAGAGGATTTTCTCCAACTGACATCACCTTTGACTATAATCCAATCAACAGAGCTGTTATTGGTGATGGCAGTGGGTCCCAAACTGTTTTACATGGTCATTTGCATTTTGACACTTCCATGGAAAGCCCCAAAAGTTCCCTGAAAGGTAGCAACCCATTAAAATCTAGATCCCTTAAAGTTAATTTTAAAGACAATAGAGGTGGTGCTCCACAAACTCCACCAAGCACGGCAAGGCCACTGCCAGTGATAGCAGGAGCAGACTTCACACAGGCCACCCCCCAGCACATCAGCACCATTCTCCTAGAAGAAAATTCCCCACAGGGTGAACGACCTGTACTTGGTGCTGATGCATCTGCACTCTGTCAGGGACCTGTTAAAAGATCATCCCCTCTCTTTCCCAAGCAAAAGATTTTCACTTTCCCTTCAAAAGAGAGAAGGAGCTTCACTGAAATAGACACTGGAGAAGAAGAAGAGTTTATGGAGTTACATGGTATGAAACATGAAAAACAACAGGATATCAAGACAAATTGCTGTGGGGATAAACGCAGTGACAGCAACAATTTAACAGAGGAGCCACAGGTCAGCTCTTCACCCAAAAGCATGAGCCACAACTGTACTCAAGACATTTACCATGCTGTGGGTGAGGTAAAGCCAGACAGTAACCAAGAAGGTCACAAAATGGAAAACCATTTATTTGCCCCAGAAATTCATTCAAGTCCAGGAGAAACTGGTTATTGTCCCACACGTGAAACTAGCATGTGACTAGTTACAGAAGCAATAAAAATACCTTTTCATAAAACACTGTTAGTAATGCCTATGAACTAAAACATGGAAAGCCTCAACAAAAGTGCATAAAATGTTATTTTTGCATGGCATGAAGAGTTGTTTAGTTTAAATACTGTTTAATTTAAAAAAAAAAAAAGACTGCTTTTTGTAACAAACTGAAAAAAAAAACGGAAAAAATTACTCAAGAATGGTGAATAAAATAAAGAGAGCTCTGTTAGGAGCCAGTGTTCTGCAACATCTGACATTTTTGATCCTTTCACTTACGATTGTAGACAGGTTTTGAACTCTTTTAACTTTTTTTTTCTTGGTTACAATGAATTTTAGAATTTGCACATGAAAGGATGAAATGTCAATGCATGCATTCATAAAGATGTGAAACAAGGTGCTTTGAGCTTGCAAAATGCATATATTTGTAAATAGTTGGGGGTTGGGGGTACAGCTACTGTTAAAAAGGATTTATGGAAAAAGCATTTCCTGGGACACAGGTACTTCCTTCACAGCGTGCTGCCTGGAGGTTTTGTACAGACTTATGTTGCAAAATTGCAACTTCTACTTAAAGCATCTCACGTATTTTGCTTTCTGTTAAAAAGCTCATGAGTATATCTGTTAATTAATGACTACAGTATTTTAGTTTATCTGTGCTGTAAATCATGATAGTTTTTTTATTTCCATAACTTCAGTTATTGCATTTGTCAGTTTAATTAATGATCCTGAGGAAAAGCAAAGATTTAATGACCAGAACTTGAAGCATTGGATATTTTTATAGAAAACTGCCAACATTTCATAACTGAAGAAAAAGTTCCATTTTAAAATTTACACACCATAGTTATTTCTGTGGCAATAAATAGTGCCAAATGGCTATAGAGATATATACAAAAGTTTTCAATCTCTTGGAATATAATTTGGTATTAAAACATATTTTCCACATTCACTTTTTTTCCTTTGATTTAGCACTTTTTGCTTCTACATGGTGTTTGAGCTCTTTCCTTTTGTTTTACGTGCAGTGCTCATACTTCAGTAATGGCAATGTTGTTGAAGTCACTGTGGTGTAAGGACATAAGAGACAAGTTTTGTAGGGGGAAGTGGTACCTTTTGTTGTTATGAATCATATAGCTGAAGAAAAACAGGCTTCAAGTATATGTGATTTGCCCCAGGTCTTCCATATCCCAAAGCTTGTCTGTGGTTTTGAGTTCAGTGATTTGAACTGACAGAAGATATCACTTGACTCACCAACTTTGCCTCAACCCATCCTTCCATTGTTTTTCCAAATTGGAGTATAGGCTTTCTGCTATACTTAAATAAAGGAAAATGTCAATCATTCCACTGACAACTACCAAAGCATCTTTGGTTTCTCTGACTTCTCCAGCTTTGTAAAAGAAAGATGCTGAACCAAAGCCTTCATTACAAAGTACCCCCTCTAACCGCTGTCTGAAAAAAAGCTATTTTTTATTTTATCCAGCATCCTTAGCTTCCTATGCTATAATATTAAAAAAACTTACAGATTGCTTTAATTCCCAAAATAATAAAAAGCTTATTCAATTCATGAATTCTAATCATAAGCAAACGTATGCAGTTACACAGGCCCATCCTGCAAAATATTCCCCTTTTTTTTTCTTAGGAAGCCTTAAAAGCACTTTAGACCAACCAATGCATGGTTTGGAACATCAGGCTTCTACTTACCATAGTGGATCTAGGTTAATTTTTACTCATCTGTCATTTTCTGTCACTTAAATAAGTAGCAACCAGGCACCTAATGCATTTAATGTAAAGGAGCAATCATTTTTCTTGCAACATTGCCCTTTGATTGAAATGGCTGGACTGATGTCACAGACCTCACTCAAGCCAGCCCCATGGAAAAGAGGCAAGTTTGAAGAGCCCCAAAATAAGGATCCTGGTGACTGGGCCTAACAATGAGCACAGCACTATCATTTGGTCAAAAAAAATGTTTTCTATATTTCCATAAGTTTTCTAATGTCTGTAACAAGGTAATATTGAACTGTCTCTTCAGTCATTTGAATATCTGGGAATATAATGAGGTTTTTTTCAACAATATCTGGTCATTAATTCTCAAAATAATTTTTTTCTTTAGTTGCAGTTCATTGCAACTTTTTGCTGCGTTCAGTTTTGTGTATTTATATGGCATTCTGCATAACATTTTTCAATCATGTTGTCTCACTGTCCCAAAATTTAGATCTTGATATTTTATAGTCATTAATCTTCTATATTTATTTTTTAGTTCCTGGATATTTTCGGTGACTGAAACCAAATGCCAGTCAATTTTTATATGCCTGAAGTGTTGGTTTGTATTTTCTATGTGCAGTTTTATGAAATCACATGGGCCTGTTCAATCTGCCTTTACATCCTAGTGAACTATTGAAGTCCAAATTAAGACCAAATGGGACCTGGTTCCATACTCTTGATCCACAGAAAATTCTCTTTCAGGACAAAGATGGTGTTCTGGCAAGATTGAGGTTTGTGTCCTTCTTCTCCCAGGTGACCCTTACACTTTGGAAAAGCCCCCTCGGACCTGTGCCACTTGATGGAAAGGGAGGAGTCCAGCCATAGGGATCATATTGCAGGAACAGATTTGATTCCTTAAGCTCTTCTGAGCTAAACTTTATGCAAAGTTTTTTCTGCCCTATTAAAATCACTAAAAATTCAAAAGTGGTAAAATTAACGCCTCAATTCTTGTGCAGATGAATTTCCCCTCAAACCAATGGGAGTCTGGTGGAAAAAGAGACTGACTGAAATATAAATGAGGATGGCAAAACTCTCTCCCTCTTGATGAAAATCAACAGGAGCTTTAACTATATAAATCAGATGAAAGACCAGGCCCTTATTGGCCTCTGTATTTTAAATGTTTTCAGAGAAGCACATTTATTTTGAAGCAAAAGAAATATAATTCACTTTGTTAACAGATGATTTTTTTTTTTTTAAATCTTGGAAGCAAAGTGATTGAGCTTTGGAAGTACTTTTGGTATAATTTCATTATATACTTTTGACTATGCTGAATACTATTTCCAGAAGCACAGTTTTAGACATATAGTTTTTCCAGTCTTGACTGCATGTACAGGATCCCATTTCTGGATACCTAGCTCGTGCATAATTCCTGATTAAAACATCTACTTGAGCAGTTGCAGGACTGGACTTAGATTTCAATCCAATACAGCAGGTGTAAGAAGTGCAATCCAGGAACATTTCATTCATCATGAATTGATATGCAGCAAATTATGCAAAATTACACAAGTATATTTTTCTGGTTTTCTAAAACTTTGAAGACATTTCAGACATATTACCCATTCACCACAGTAAGGGGAGAATGTGTTTGAGTTCTGGAGTCAGTCTCCAATTTCAGTTGTGTGATTTCAAAACAACTTAAGGAGTCTTAGGAAGAAGTGACTCCCCTGTGCACCTGAAAGGGGTCTGATTCCTCATATCACTGGAAAATAAAGAATGTTCAGGGAGATAGTTTTGCAATTAATCTATTTTTATATTTTTTATGAACTGCAGAATCCTGAATTAAAGTTTTGATTCCTTTTCAATGATGAAACCAAATGCACATATTTAAAAAATGTTCACAGAGTAATTAGAACAGTTTTTGAGTAATAGTCACATTAATTCAAATCTGGGTGGGATGGGGGCAATAATATATCGCACAAACTGCAAAGGAAGTTCCTACAGGAAAGCTGTTTACAGGGGAAGCATACAGTGTAATGTAAAGAATGTAACATGGTGTAGGAAGTTTTTGCACTACAGAATTTATATGAAATACACTTTTTTAAATGAAAACACAAAAGGCCTTTTAATGCTACATTGTATAGAACATAGGAGCCTCTGTGCTAACGCAGCAATCTGATGCACTGTGTCCTCACTTCACAATTGGTCTCAAAATTCAAACATTATTCATTTTAGAGAGGTGATATCTGATCTAATACTAGAGCAACTGACTTGAAGAGCTTTTTAGCACACTATTACATAACCCAAAGTCTGTATAGACAGTTGTACTTTTACCTATACCATTCATAAATCAAATTGACAATTGGATTCTGGAGTCATTTCCTAACAGGTAACACCTGGCAACATATTTGTATTCCTTGGAAAACAAGTTCTTTTAAAAGCAGACCTCTTCCCCTACATGTTGACTGAGCTTCTGTTTCCTTCAAGGTTTACCTTCAAATTATTTAATTAACTCCTTCAACCTCTAAAACACAGTCCAGTACAAAACCAGTTGTCTTTTTGAAGCCCTATTGCAAATATATTCAGACTAGTAAAAATATCCAGGGCTTTTTCATTCAAATAGCTTTTGAATCACTTGGATAGAAAATAAATCTTAATATTTTGATCATGCAAAAAATATTTTAAAAGTAAAAAAATGCAATATGCCTTTTTCTTTCAAAGTAGCCAGCACAGATTGAGCAAGAAATGCAAACACAGCAAAGGGGGAAGAAGGGCCGGAAACTGTAAGTAAACAAGGCATCTTTTAGTAAACTATGTAAAAAAAGAGATATAATAAATCATATATACAATACTTCTTGTTCACACTTAACGAGGAAGAATGTCAGTAGCAAAAGATTTAATTCCAGTCCAACTCCATCTTAATTTTTATCCTAGAACCAGCAGGTCTCTACTGAGGTTTTCAGTGATGCTATTAACCACTCGCCTGCCACATGAACATCCGATGTGTAATCATTTTTCAGACTTTCCTGAAAAAGAAGTTACTATGTATTGCTATCTTTGTTGATCTTTGGATCTCTTCCCATTGCCATCCAAATACCAATCTTCTCTTCTTCTTGGGAGTGGTCAGAAGGCAACGCACCCAAGAAGATGATAAGTGTGTCTTGTCAGGAAAGTGTTTTGGTAGTCTGGTGCAAATAGCCAGATGAACTCTTGTTGCATTTGAACCAAGGAACAAGAACTGATTGTCACTTCTTCCTGTTATTGTTCTAGCCATACCAGTCCTCCAGTGTCCCCCCACAGTGTCCCCATGCTCCATGCAAGATGTTTCAGTGTTCTTGCAAGAACTTTTGTAAAAGCACTTGACTGGTAAGTGCTAGTAAGAGAGCCATTCGTCTAAGTGTGAACATTTGTCTCTTGTCCAATCTGTTTTTACTACTTAGCGGTGCTCAGTTTAAACTCCAGCTGAAATGCTTTCTAAAACAGATCAGGTGTTCTGGGAGCCAAATCCTTTGCAGGTCCTCTATCAGTTTCCTTACCAAAGAAAAGTTAGGTGACTGGCAGGCAAAAATGAGAGATAAAATTGTTTGCATCATGTGATGTTTTCTTGTTCAGTGGTCATACACCACAGGACAGCTGTAGGTGAGGTAATGTACTTGTCTTTGTATTTATTTTGTGGCAGGTTTAAGCACTATTTTTTGAAAATGTTGTGTTATGATATTTAGTAAGTATTACTCTTTAGTACAATGGAGATTTCTTCCAAAACAGCAATGATACCTTATAGTCCTACATTATTATTGATTACTGTTGAATTTTCTTTTATGACACCTAACACAGATCCAGATGAATGCCATTGTGGAACAAGGAAGTAGCAGACAAATATTAGTGCTCTTTTTACTTAAAAGTAGCTAAAGAACATGGTATTAGCTAACATTTAATCCAAAAGAAGATAAGATTATCCTAATTAAACCTATCAACAGAATGGGGACCTGTCATTACCTTAGACATTGACTGTAGTCCTGTGATTAATGTAAACCCTGAATCTAAGAGCAGTCTGTGTAATTAATTTCATTAAGGTAATTTTTTAACTCAAATAAATATTTAAATACATATTCAGCATCAGCAGGAGTGATGTACACTTCTAAACCTGGAATTCTATGGCTATGTTTACACCAGCATCTTAGTGCAAATCAAGAGAGTTCTCCTGACATGAATCTCTCAGCTATCCCTGCCTTTCATGCTTTGGTTCACATCACAGAGCAATCCTGGACCATGCAAACTGAATTACTTTTAGATGAAGCTGAACCAGAAAACTTCTTCCATGAGGGCATCTGCTGTGCTGCAACCAGGATGAAGCATTCAGGCCCTGGCACCAGATGAGAGCTAGTCCAAAACTGTACCCTAGTACATGTAGTATAGATTGTCAGCACAAACTCTTTTCCTCAACAAATCTGCTTGTATTGTACTACTTGCTAATGTAGACATAGACTATTTCACCCATGGTTACTATCTCTAGTCCATGTAGGCTAAATCCCTTATTCAAGCAGATTTTGTTATTGTCATCAGTAGTATTGCATAAAAAGAGCAATATATAGCCAAAGATGAAATTGTCGCCGGTGTGTTCTCCAGCTTAGCATAGGTGAAATCATTCAAACAATACATTCTTGATAACCTTTGGATAGTTGAGGTTTGTAGTTTGGACCAAACTCGTACGTACTGCATAGTTCTACAGTCAGTTTGGTCTAAAGTTGGTGTTATATTTGATGAAGACAGTACAGACAACACTAGACTGACTTACTCCAGAATCAGTGGAATGATTAAACTGACTGTAAGTAGCCCTTTTTCACTTAACAGTAACTCTTACTTTATATGGTATGAATAAAAGCAAATGGCCATACAGTGATGGAGGATCAGAAGCCCAGCTTGAGTATTTTGTGCTTATTTACCATGTCTAGATATCTTTCCATTTGGATCACAGTTTAAATTTATTTAAATTGAGGAACTAGTAGGGTTTTGATTGTGTGCTGAGTTGCTCTGATGTCTAGGACATACCTTGTAAAAAGTAATGCAAGAAACAAAAAGCCTATTCCTTTTCTTACCTTTTTTAATGATTTCAAGGTGAAGGACATAAGTTTTAGTGATATTTTTGCTCTAAGTTTTGCTCAGATAGCATCTCTCAGTGGAGGTTCAGAATACAAAACACTTATGCCTGTTCTTGAAGTCCTTAAGCAGAATGACAATGGGAATTCTGCCTGTATAAAACTGAAGGATGGAGCAATATATTATAGCATTAGGCAAAAGGAACAGTTTGTAACATGTTATAAAGCGGGGGAAAAAAAAACCAAACCACTTTTGGGGACAATCATGGGTACTACTGCTAGGATGCAGAGTTCTGGATTTATACCTCTAAATTTTTAGAGTTCTGAAGAGTTTTACCTATATAACTCTTTCAAAAGTCAAAGGAGCCATGCTGATAAGATGAAACATGGAGGGATTAGTGTACAAAGAAGCTGAGCATTGAATACATAGCCTATTGCTTTAAGATCACTGTAAATATCAACTAAAAATGTGTACTAATTCATGTTTATACATTATTACTGTGTTAGTTTCATAGGTACAGTAGCATGACTATTATTAGTTTTATTGAATTTAATGAACTTTACTTTGTATTCCTCTGTGAATGCTCTGAATGCTGCAAACAAAAAAAGCACAACAGTATTTTTTCAAGTTCTCTTGGGGCGTAGTAGTGTCTTCACTATTGTTCAGTTTTACAGATTTAGCAACATTTCATCATAAATTGCTATGTTATTAACATATCTTTCTTTAAAAGTACTGTCACTAGGAGATAAAAGCATATGTGATAAGTCTTGTCTAATCTCATTCATCTGCCTTTACAAAATGCCCCAGACATTTTGTGGGAGAATATGCTGCTTTTGCTTCATGCATTGTTTGTATTTGGGGGTGGGGCAAGGGAATAATAGGGCATTTTGCAATGGTAATTGCATCAAACATGCTTTTTTCATTATTATTGTATTTGTTAGAAACATTTTGATTTAGTTTCTTTCTGTAGATAAAACTTTGGCAATAGCTTTATTTTTTCAACTAACCATTTGATTTCACTAGACTAATAACTTCTCACATTTAGTGATATTCGTATCAATGTCTCCATATCAGCTGCATTTTAACTTCATAAGAAAGGAAATGTGATTATTATTTTTGTCATAATAGATTTTGCTGATCAACTAAATATTTCTGCACCAATCTACATATTAATATGCATGTTGTAGTCTGTACAATTGTTCAACATCAAAATATCTGTTTAATTTATGTCAATTGTCTGTAAAATAAATGCATTGTTCTCCATTTCAGTCTGATAGAACAAGCAGGATAGTAAATAAATGTGTAAACGAATCATCTGTGTCTCATTTCAGTTCTCGTCATGAAACCACTTTACATTGAACATTGCATATATACCAAAATAATAACCCATAGTGTCTTCAGATTTCATTACTTAACATTATGAAAGGATCTCTGGCAGACAATATGTACAGAAATAAATCACTTGGCTATGCAAATAAAGTCAGAATCCATTTTTTTTTAATTAAATGCAATGCTTCTAAGCCTTTTTTTCCTCTCTGTTCAGAATTACTGCTAATTATTACTTGTTCTGTCGTAGATACAAAACTTCAAGTGACTTTACAAGGGTGACTAAACAGGATGGAAAGCAGAAGCATGGAAATATTTAGTAGTGGTTTTTTGGCCAGTCAAACCTAGGTACCTCAGCCTAACATTCAGACATAGTGGATAAACAAATAAGGAACAACCTAGCTTAGACCCCATCACCTTCTTGCCTAAAGTGGACCAATTTTGAAATAGGCCAAAATCTGTAAGAGAAAATTTAAGTTGTAGTGGTGGTTATTTTACTCCTTTGAATCAGGAAATAACTTTTGGGTTTTTTTACAGGCTAAGTTTTACATCAAATTCACCTATAATAGAGCCACTCTACTATTCAGAAAATAAGGAATATGATTTTCTCACCTTCAAATTAGAAAGCTATTTTTTAAGTTTCTACATCTGAAGAGCATTACAGTGAAATAAAAATGGAAGTCCAAACTCATCCCTTTGGTGACCATGCTGATAATAGTTTCTATCCGAGAGCACTGAGACACACTTTAGTTTCACAACCTCACTGTGCTATACATCTCTTAATATACTATTCATTGCACGGCAGAACTTCTCCCATTTCAGCTTTTAATCTAAGGTTTCCCTCTATGAATGTGCAGCACTGAACATAAATCTAAATTTGTTCCATCTTCCTGTTCTACCTCAAACACATTCCCAAACTCCTCTTTCCTTAAAAACAAAACCCACGTCCTTCCTATTGCTTCTCCCTGTCTCTTCTTCTTGGCATTGATCTGAATAATTACATTCTAAGGAAAATACTTGGGGGTTTATATATTATTCAATAACCAAGCAGCCTGCAGCCCACATATCTAATGATGGTACCCAAAAGTACTTGCAAAACTGCAGTTCTACATCCATATTCCGGCTGCCATATGGTTCTATCCTGCAGCAGATGTTGGCCTTGTATACGTCCCCTGACCCTCCAGATTTTGACTGCACAGAAAGGTCACATAGGAGAAAAAAGTGGTAGCATTTTCTAAAAAACACTGAATCTGGTCAGTCAAGGGACTGAGATACGCCACTGTAGTTCCAAGTTCAAAATCTCTCCAGTCATGCCCTGAGCTGAGATCTTTCTGTTCTAGCTATATCATCTTTTCCCGTCTTCTCCTCTCCCTCTTTTCTTTCTTGGGGAGCATGTTTCAAACAAATGTCTAGCACCCCGCCATCTCATCCCAGCTCCAAAGTGGCCTAAGAAAGGAACTGACTCAGTGCTAGCAAGGAAATAAAGTACAGAAAATCTCCACTATTTTATTGGTGCAATCTGACCTATGGCTGAACACAAGTACAGCTAGAAAGCAAACTGTTTTATGGTAACCCACAAATGTGGTATGTGGTTGGGATTAGGTCCTAAAGAAAGAAATATTCTTGGCAGACCAGGAACAGAGCAGGTCAATAGAGATCATACTGACAAAGTACTGAGATGGCAGTAGATTAGCATAAAAGTATTCTTTCCTAATCTATTCAGAGAAAAAAAAAATCTCTAGATACAAATATTAGGGAAGAAAATAACCTCAATACTCAGGATATAATATTAAACCTTAATTTACTGTATAGGCTTAAATCATGTTTCTGTTGACTCTGAATGCAAATTTTCATTGAGTTTAGAAAAGAAACTATATCAAAAGTTGAGTAAACTTGGTTCAGACCACTTTTTGTCTCCAGAAACCCATGGCCATTCCTCTATCTCAAAGAAGATTCATGTAAAGAAGCAGGCACTTTTCAATATTTCAGCACTGTTTTCTCCTCAGTCATACACTGAAGTGATACCAGAACTGCAAAATGTAAAGTCCTTTTCATTTCATCAGTATATGACATAGTCAGTCATGGTCAGTCTTCGCGAACGAAGATTTGGGAAAGGTCATTAACCCTTCGAGCCTGCGCAGTGGATTTTTTAGGTGAGACCCAGCGTGCGCTGAACTGAGCCCACCCTTTAATCCTGAGGTTCATCTGCCGGGGCCGAGCGAGCTCGGACGGTGGCAATGAGGTCCTCAGGACGTAGGTTTGTTTAGAGTGACCTTCTCTTAGATGGATTGCCTTACAGGGCTGACGAGCTCCATTTTTGTTCTGAACAAAAAATGGGAACTTAGACATTGTCACTGAAAACCCATAGGGCACACATCAATATCTCAATTAATGACCTTCCTTCAAGGGCTCACCTGTCTGTTGGCTAACTTGGCTGAAAACTACAAACACTTTGGCTTGATGAGGATTTTATCTGGGACTAGTAGCTACAGGTGAGCTAAGAGGAAGTTGAATGTGTATTTTCCTCTCTATAATGAAGACACAGCCACAAGACCAGAGAGACAGAAATATTTGTTAATCACCAATATGCCTTCAAATGCATTAAATTGTATCTTAAAAAGCATTTAATAATGTCAAGCTACTATAAGTATAAAGTACATTTTGTTTTCAGAAAGTAAAGACATATCAAGCATACAGCACCAGAAGGAATACATTTTTAAGTTATTATAAATAAGCATGATTTGTTTTGGCGTTTCTCACCCTTCATACTCATGTTTTCTATAGATTAGCATCTTTCCCACACTGGAAATCAGCACAGGAACAATTTATTGCTAATCTCTACTAAATTAGCATTTAGGTATTCCTACTGTAAAACATTCAGATTGAGTTATTTTATCATCCACTGTTATTAAACTACTAATGAAACTATTGTTATATTTTGCAGAAGAAATCTATTTTTATGATCGTCTCTCTTATGTTGCAGTTTTCAAGTAGCAATTTGCCATTATTTTTCAAAATCTCTTCCCAGGTCAATTTGTTTCTGCTAGATGGCAACAGATGAGCTGTCAACTGTGAAGTATCAGTACATTATCTATATCCATGCTATTGAAGTTAAAAAAGCTTCTTAAGATATTTTTGCAATTTAGTGCATTCATTATGGAAAAAAGTTTAAAGCGAATTTCACTCCGATTAGACTCTGGACAATCCACAGTTAAAAGAGTTATTATGAATCCCCCAACTGCAGGAAATGTTTTGACCTTATTAAACACTAGGGCATTCAATGACAAAACACAGATCCATAAAGAAGTATAATTCATTTGCTCAGCCACTCAAGGAACAATCTGTATTTACCACCTTTTCCACTGTAATTCCTTACCAGTTTTGGTTTGATGATTTCATTAAAATATATAAAGAGCCAGCATAGTTGTACCATTCTTGGAAAGGAACTGAGTTTTCAGTTCTCCAGTCCCTTACCAGGATGCTATATGACAGAAACATCTTATACCTGTGACTCATCTTCCCGTGGCAAGTCTGCTGACCACCTGAGCAAGTGACTCCTCATACATATACATACAAACACCCCCACATACACAGAGCACATATGGAATCTGGCACTGTCTTAGCACCGTAGCCTGCAAACCAAAACTCTGCAACACTTTGCAATATGTGCTATGATATAGCTACAATCTAGAGAGACTTCTCAGTTCACCAAGGCACAGCAGAAAGATCTCACAGTTCCCAGAGCCCTCATTCACAGTTGAACGAAAATAAGTCATTTACTAGGACATCATTTTCCATGCACAGAGAAAATTGGAAGTGTTAACACGTACACTTCACTGTAATTGCTATGAAGCTTATATATGTGGTCTAGTGGTTAGGGTGCAGGACTCTCACCGCTGCGACCCGGGTTCAATTCCCAGCCCCCCAGGCAGATGGAGCTCGTCAGCCCTGTGAGACAATCCATCTAAGAGAAGGTCACTCTAAACAAACCTACGTCCTGGGGACCTCACTGCCACTGTCCAAGCTTGCTCGGCCCCGGCAGATGAACCTCAGGATTAAAGGGTGGGCTCAGTTCAGCACACGCTGTGTCTCACCTAAAAAATCCACTGTGCAGGCTCAAAGGGTTAATGACCTTTCCCAAATCTTCGCTCGCGAAGACTGGCCATTATTTATTAAATTAAAACATACCTAGACTAGAATAATTTCATTCTGGCATGAACAGTTACATCTCCAAAACAAGAATTTTCTTATAGCAGCAACAGTACAACTGCTGCTTTAATTATTACCCACTCTTGCTTGCCTGGCCACCCTGCTCATCAGGAGCACGTAAGCAAACCCTGTTTAGTAACTTTGAGCAAGTTTCACAAGTATGTTTTTTGGGGAGGACAAAGTAAGATTCCCAGTAATCTAAAGAAATAATACCTTAGTACATACAGAAAGAAAATTAATTTTATAGTGTGAAATAATAACAGAAAAGAGTAGCTTCTGTTTTTCATATCTGAGCCCTCATTCTCAGCCAAGAAAATTAATAAAGAAGAAACAAATTTAGCAGGCACCACTGCATAAATATGCCACTACCTCTGCTTTCTGTGAGTAAAGTTTCATTTCAGTATTTCCCCACAGTTAACAATGAAATTGATTTTTGGATAATCAGCATGTTTTGTTCTCCTTGCAATTTCTAGTCATGACTTCTGCAGAATTAAAACACAGGGACTGTCAGCAATATATCCAGAGCTCTGAATGAATAAAACTGTAATTTCAGGAGTGTACTAATACTGCAAATTAATTTTACATTCATTGTGATGTCTGATCAAGGCAAACTACTTTATTATTATGCATATGTTCAGAGGTATTGTCTATCACAAGAGCTATTTAAAACAGTGTTAGAAATCTAATGAAGTCTACCAACCTCCCATTTTTAAACAACTGTTGGGTTGGTAACAGCATCAGATTTAGTTTCACCCATTCAACTGAATCTCAGATTTTCTGGTATTCACTACAACTCCTCTGACACTTCTACAGACATACAATTAAGTATGTCTCTCTTTAATATTATCACAGTATTTAAAGTTATTGCAAGTTCATCCTTTTTCTTCCAGTTTGCTAAACACATACAATGTTCAGCTAACCAGCAGAGCCAGACAATCATATTTTTAAGATCTTATTTTCACACTGGGAACAGTTGCAAAGCTGTTAGTTCCTAGTGCCTGGCAAACTTAAGCAAACACATAAATAAATTATTACTTCTAAACAAGCGAAGTTTCTGAGAGGTCTCTAATGACCATTTCATGGAAATATAGTTACCTAAGATGAAACTGTGTATCTCAGGTATAATTCCACAGAAAATGGTGCCAAATGTTAGTCATTACTCAGTATACCAAAGATATCGGTACCTGGTCAGTAACTCAGGGACAATTTCTGTATATCTTTATCAGGCAATCTTCATTCACATAAAAGGCAATCCATAAACATAATTTAAATCCATTAAAGCATGTGAACACTATGGATTTGCTTAATTGACTTAAATGCCTTGATTGATCAGAGGGCTGGAGCACTTCTATGAAGACAGGCAGAGAGAGTTGGGGTTACTCAACTTGGACAAGAGAAGGCTCTAAGGACACCTTATAGTAGCCATCAAGTATCTAAAGTGGCCTGCAAGAGAACTGGAGAGAGACTTTTCTCAAGGGCATGTAGTGATAGGACAAGGGGAGATGGCCTTAAGCTGAAGGAGGGTAGTGTTAGATAACCTATGAGGAAGAAATTCTTTATGGTATGGTGAGGCACTGGCACAGGTTGCCCAAAGAAGTTGTGGATGCCCCATCCCTGCAAATGTTCAAGACCACGGTGGATGGGGCTTTGAGCAACCTGGTCTAGTCAAAGGTGTTGCTGCTAACGGCAGGAGGGTTGGAACTAGATGATTGTTAAGGTCCTTTCAACCAAAGCTGTTCTATGGTCATAGCCAAGGATAATTGCATATAACTTCATTAGAAATTTTGCATAAGGGCTATAAGAGCATGTCCCTGGTTAAAATAAGAGACATAGTAAAGTCAAAATGTGAGAAGTATTTGCTTCAGTCAGTGCTATACATCATGCCAACTTACCATTCTGCTTGCTAAGGGGAGTCTCACGCACTGTGGCAAAACATTGGTTTGACATTCAGGGATGTGAATGTGCCAATGGGCACGTCTGGTGATAATGTAGCAGCTGCATTGTCTTTGACTAGAGTCTCATATGTAGTTCTTCAGCTGGGACAGAATAAAATACCTATCAATTCCTTTTCTGTGTGTGCATTAATCTCAGCAAAGGGGAGGAGGCCCTGCTGAGTTCATTATACTGAATACTGTAATACATTTGTCTCTAAAACTGCATTACATTAACTGAGAATAATGCAGCTTTTATTCTTTCATACGTATATTAGCTTAATGAGCCATTAAAATGTCTAGTATTTAAAGCATACAATGAGATCTATAGTTTAAGCTTCAGAAATCATCCAGATATCTTACAAGTGCTAACAGTACTCTCAACAGGAGAAATTTATCCTTTCATTTATTTTTAAATTCCCCTTTCATTTTATTCCATAAAATGCATTTATTTAAAGGAAAGCAGTCTAAATCTTTAATACTTAATCAAGTAATCTAAGTTAGGAAGGCAAAATGGGAACATATATGTTGAACCTGCTTCTGAGCAGGTCCAAGGAAATTACACTCATTTTCTCTTTCACTTTCTGTAGTTAATTAATCAGAAAATTCTTCCTTTCCCACTGAGCAGAGTTCCCTAAGGACATCTGTCCCCTTGGAAGCAAAAATATCTATCCACAAAGGGGCCACGTGCTTTGGCAGTGACCTCCAGATCTCCCAAACAGGCTGTTGACATACAAAAATGTTGGGTTTAGACCTCACTGTGGGAATTCCCCAGCACCAGCATGGCCTGTGACTGTTACAAGGGAGTCATTGGTTCAGCCTTGCCACTTTTGCCTGCAAAGTCAAAACAACAGCAGATGCATACCCAGACAATCAAGGAAAGACAGAACATGGTTGCAGAGCTATAACTATTTGCTATTGCAGACCAGCCTTACTCACTGTATTTTTCTCCTCTCAGAAATTTACTGCATCTAATTACTTCTGTGTGATCGCCTCAGGAACAACACCCATAAATCTGTGAAATGTCTACATGGTATTATCCTTGCATAATCTTGGCATACTCATAAGTAAAATCCTTCACCAAATGGAAAGTTACTGTCAGTAATTTGATTTTCCAAGATCCATTCTTTTAGACACTATTCTAGTGTCTAAAAATCTGTCCTGTATTTCTATATATGATGAATAATTTCAGTAATATTATTTTAAAAGAACTTTCAAGACTCTGTTTCTTTGATTTTTCCATCATTCCATATCACATAATAATTACCACTGAACTAATTTAATAAGGTATATTATAGCAGAGCAGCATTTTTAGCTGATTAAACATGTATCAAGAGTATTAAACAATCTCCTTCACCTTTGTTCCAAAGTAACTGCATGTAATACTATATAACCACTATTATAATTAAATGTATGTTTCATGGTGTGAGAATTTTAATATATCTCATTCTAAAGTCTACCGTTTCACTTTGTCTCCTGGCTCAGCACTGCTTGTAAGATTAAAAAAAAAAAAAAAAAAAAAAAACAAAAACAAACAAAACAAACAAACAAACAAAAAAAACCACCACCAAAACTATGCCGTAACACTTTAAGGGAGGAATTACAGTTTGTGAGAAAGAAGCAGCTTTATTATGCAACAAAGGACTGTAATACAGCACACCTGACAAAGCTCAGCAGCTTTCAAAGAAAGACAGCTAAAGAGCTAAACTGGACTAACACAGCAAAAAGCTTACATCAGGCACCTTGGAGTTTTCAGTGCATGACTTCTTTTTTCCACCTTCCCAGCTTTTCTAATAAGTACTTTTCAATAGGATTTTTTATTCTAGTTGAGGCAGGATGAAAATAATAGGAAACCAATTCACACAGAGATATAAAAGAAAAGGAGGCCTTCAGACCAAGAAAATCATTGCAATTTGTACCATTTGTGGGGGAAAAAAAAAATGGAGAATGTTTTGGGAGGACTCTGAAGCTCCTGGAGAACTAGAATGTATTCCAAAACATTACATCTGCAGTGCAAACCAGTGATTAGTGAGGTAAACAGCAATAGAAATGCCACTGGATCTCCACATATTTTCCAAGATATATATAAAAAAATACTTAATCTGTTTCAGAATATAAACTTTAACTTCTCTGTCATGCCAACTAAAGAACCTCTTCATTTCAGCAGGGAATTCTGTCAGGCCCATTTAAAGTCAAATTCAGGCTACCCATGTTCTGTACTCATATCCTTCCTTTCCCCATATCTGTTTCCTTTTAAAATCCAGAAAATAATTGTAAAAAAAATGCATTTATACAGTGTTAATAGTTAATGCTCACTTTATAAGCATGCAAAAGCTGTGTTCTCAGTAGGCACATGCACGCAGAGCACACGTATACATCACATCTATACATAAATATTTATAAACAGCTGGCCACACATACCATGGAATGCTTTGAGTTTGGAAGGGACCTTACAGGTTACCTCCTTCCAACACTTCTGCACTGGCTGCAAAGCAGTGATGTAGTCCTATCCTGCACCAGCTGCTGCTGGTAAGAGCCGCTGGGGGATGGGGATGGGGCAGGCAGGTACACCCCCTGCTCCTGTGAGGCCACAGGGCAAACAGAGTCACAAGACAGACCAGCTGCTGTGCCAACCCGTGCCATAGCTGAGAGGCTGATCTTAGTCCTGGCCTCTCACAGAATCACAGAATATTCTGAGTTGGAAGGGACCCACAATAATCATCAAAGTCCAAGTCATGGCCCTGCCCATGACAGCTCCAAAAATCACACTATGTGCCTGAAAGTATTGTCCAAATGCTTTTTGAACACTCTCTTGGTGCTGTGACCACTTCCCTGGGGAGCCTGTTCCAGTGCTCAATCACCCTCTGGGTGAAAAACCTTTTTCTAATATCCAACCTAAACCTCTCTTAACACAACTTCATACCATTCCCTCAGATCCTGTCAGTGGTCAGCAGTGAGTAGAGATCAGTGCCTGCCCCTCCATTTCCCCTCACAAGGAAAATGTAGACTGTGATGAGGTCTCCCCTCAGTCTCCTCCAGGCTGAACAGACCAAGTGATCTCAGCTGCTCCTCAGACAGCTTCCCCTCAAGACCCTTCACCATCTTCATACCCCTCCTTTGGACACTTTCTAATAGCTTAATTTCTCTATTATACTGTGGTTCCCAAAATTGTACGCAGTACTAGAGGTGAGGCCACACCAGTGCAGAGCAGAGTGGGACAATCCCCTCCTCGACCGGCTGGCGATGCTTTGCCTGATGACCCCCAGGACACAGTTGGCCCTCCTGGGTGCCAGGGCACTGCTGACTCATATTCAACTTGCCATCGACCAGGACCCCCGGGTCACTTTTCGCAGCATTGCTTTCCAGCATCTTGTTGCTATCTGTATATACATCCAGGATTACCATGTCCAAGGTGCAAAACCTAGAACCTCTCAGTTACTTCTCTTCACTAGAAATGAAGTTAGAGGAAAAAATAATCAGTTCCCATGAACTGTCTTACAGTGATGAAAATGTTTGGAAGCTTTGTGACAAAATCAGTAGACAGAATCAATACCCTCTAGAAGAATTTCATGCTGTTTTCATGGAAAGAAAACATTTTGTCCTGAAACAAGTTCTTTCACCCAGTGTGCAATGGGACGATTCACATAACGATTCAAGGTTATGTCTGGTTTCAGTTATGTACTGAAAGAAGTTTCTTTATTCTTTTTTCTATAGCTGCTGCAATTACTGAGATGTTATACATAATTTATCTATTTGGGAGCCATACACCAACTGCAGAATATGTCAAATAAAGTATACTGAAGTCAAGTATCAGAGATAATTTAAGGCAGCAATTTCTTTCTTCATTGCCTAATAAGAAAAAAAGACAAATTAGGAGTCAGCATGAATGCAAACTTGAGAACCCTGTTTGCTTCTTTATCAAAAGAATTAAGAATCTGTTCATACATACAATTGTTAGCAATATTTAGCCAATACATTTGCTACCACCATCACAACATCTTTCTAGACCCACTAGCTTCAAACACGTGGAACCCAAAACAGAAGTAGGCTACAGAGTCTGCAGTGATTTGCATAATGGGACTATGGATCTTCATCAGTAGTGGTTTCAACAATGAGAAAAGAGGCAGTTCCTGAAGAGCCACAAATAAAAGCTGGAACTGTTCTGTTCTGCATTCTGACTAAGTACTTGTTAAAGTCTCTCTCTTCATATAGTAGAGGTTGCTCCAGCTAATTCATGCAGTCACTCTGAATAGAAGATATTTTTTGGTTAAAGCTAAAGGTAGAAGTAGAAAACAAACAAAAAAATGAAGTCCAGTCACAAAAGTTCACATGCCCTGAGATAACATAAACAGGTCCCTTCTCATGATAAAACACATCACTATGCTATGTGAGAGAAGGGTGCATTTTTCAGGCATAGCCTCCCTGAATCCACAAAATCCTCAGTGCTGTACAGTCAGAGCAGAGCATCTCTTCTAACTCTTTGTCAGCTGCGGAAGAAAAGATCAAGATGACTAAGGCCAAAGAGAAGACACTTCCTATTTTTTTAAGGCAGAATGAGAGGCATAAAGAATTTTATCTGTTCTCAGGCACAAGCATCTGAAAGACAAATGGTTTCAAGGATCTTGAAGCTAGACTGAATATCCAGCCTATCTGAATCAACTCAATACTGGGAATGCCCAACTGGAACCATGGGTGCCTGTGGAAGATTTCTGCTCAGTTCTGACAACTCAGAAATCCTCTCTTAGAGGAAGAGATTAGAGAATTTGACCCATTATCATCAAACTGGCATAGGCAGAAAGCTCCCCATTTGTCAAATTAAAGATGCTTGGGCCATGCTAGTTAAAAACAAAGTCTGGTGAGACTAGAAAAAAGTCTCAAATTCTTGCTATGTTTCATACTTAATTTCTTTTCGAGAATGGACTGACTACTATACGAGCATTACCATGTGCTCCTTACTGCCTGCAAGGGAAGAAAGAGGAAGTGACAGACTGAGAAAAGTGCCCTCCTTTTGCAACCCCTGAAAAGGTTCTGGAGAAAGACTATTGCCAGACTGAGGTTAACTGGTTTGAGAGGCCTGTGTGGGTGGACCCATTGTCTTCAAGCCTTTTCCTGCTAAATTTGCCAACAATTATGCCAAACACAAGAATGGTTTTGCAATATGGATAAATGTCTTCCAGACTGAAATGAAAAACTCTTGTGAAACAGGCAACTAGGCAGTAAAGAATAATGCTAAATAAGCATAATGTTCACAGTGCATACCTACATATATGTAACACATACACAAACACACACATGATAGTGTGTGACAGAAAGTGCTACAAGACAATAAAACTTACCTTCACTAATTCAGTTTTGTCATCATCTTCCCTGTGTTGGTAAATGCACTGGCTGAGAACAGCATAAAGTCTTTCCATGCAAGACATACTGACGTTTTCAGTTGCCACAATAATAGAATCCAATACTTGCTGAAAAAAAATTGGAAACCACAGTTCAGAATACTGCAGGATACATCCTACTTTCTTATATTGTTAAATAAAAGTGGCGCTTCAGAGAACTGATTAAATATATGACAAGAATTAACTGGAGAAAACAAAGTAATTTTTTATACTTCAGAGAAAAGGGAGGCTTACATTTCAGGCAGTATTTTCTTACTCATCAATGTATGACATCAATGATCATAATTGCCAATCATCTACTTCTAAAACAACCCACTCTGTCATAGAGTAGCTACCACAGCAAAGCCACAGTTGCATTTCATTCGAAATGCAATACAAGGCTCTGGAAAATGCATCTTTGGAAACCAGGGCACAGATCTTTCAGATACAGCTGTAACAGCTGGAAACAGAACCATCCTTAGTTGCTCATCTTTACCCATTAGTTGAATGTGTACTGTGGCTAACATCAGTTAGCTCCCACCTTGCCACTCAAGAGTGAGTAAACTAGCAGTGTGACTGCCTGTAGCAAATTACCACTCTCTCATACAGTCCCTTCTTTTACCAAAGATGTGAATGTGATGATCTCTGGGAAAGCAATGCTAACACGCTAGTGGCAGCATTGCTGTGGCTGTTCAGTAGCTGTGTGTTGTGTGAGGCTGTGAAGATGTAGCTTAAGAGAGCAGCCACACCAAAGAAAAATATTACTGCCTGACAACTGCTTGCTATCAAACTCTGCATCCCTCAGATCAGCTAGCACAAGATTTGAGCATTCCCTTCAACTTCATCCTATAAAAAGAAGATGCACAAAAATCACACAGCGTTCTTTCAGCTGCTGCAAACACAAGAGATAGGACGTGACAGAGGTTCATGGCCAACATCCCATACGAAACTATTTCCAATTGCTGCCACATAGGTAACTATGCTCTTCTGTATGTTCATCAAGTTCTACACGTATTACCAAGCAAAAAAGCAAACACACACACACAGAACACCAAAAAAAGCAAACAAAAAACCAAAACCAAAAGCAAACCACAAAAAAACCCAAACAAAACCAACCAAACAAAAACCCCATACGAAACCAAGCAGCTACAGTTTGGAGGAGCTCTCTGGTACAGGCAGCAAGTTCCAGTGACACCCATGTTAAGGAAACAAGTTTTCTAAAAGATGTGTTTCAGGATTGTAGCTCTCTGCTTGCAGTTAAAAGAAGTATAACTCTACCATTTCTCCAGTCAGTAGGCAGTAACTTTGGATTACACGCTGTTAGCACCCTGACTCTAGAAAAGCCTATGTGGCCTCTGGAATTACACAGGCACACACGAACAATAGAACCCCCTGAAATTTACTTCTTTAGAAAGCCAGCTTAGAAAGTTTCACCTCTACAAATCAGGCCAACTCTTGAAAATGTGACAGAAATTGTGTTGAGAAGCCACTTCACCAATGGAGATTTCTCTCTGGTCACATTGTCCCCACACAGGGGAAACATCTAGGTAATACTCCTTTTCTCATCATGGCAGGTAAAGAGCAGCCTCCACTGCTTTGACCAACCTCCAGGACTTCAACCTAGCAATTTCTCGAATTCTCCTCAAGGCTATATTCCCTGAAGGTCAGGTCCTTCTTCTACCCTCTCATGCAGAGGAATCTCTCATCCCAGCTCATGCAGAGGAATCTTTTTTGCTCCCTGCAGCTAGGCCTATTTTTGCCTCCTTCCCCAGCTGTAGCCTAGGATAGCAACTTCTCTCCTGCAGGGGCCTGGAAAAACCTTGTAACACTGCAACTGTATGAAGGCAAAATTTTAACACTGGATTTTGAAAGCATTTGAGAAAAGCAGGTATTAGTATTTTATCCAGGTTGAGCTTTAGGTCAACCTGCTAATTTCAGGTTTCAAGTAATCACTGCTAAAAATCAAGGCCCTTTTCCAATTCCTAATAAATGAAAACAAGCGAACAGCAAACTGAAAAAAAACCTGCACCCCCCGTTCATCATAAAAACTGCTAAGACATTAATAACCAACAGTAGTAGTAGGTAGTCAGTGGGCTATTTTAAAATTTAACAAGCCCTTTTACATTAAAAATTAGGAAGAGAATCCAGTCTCCTAAAATTTAGTTCAGCAAAAACAAGAGCAGCAGTCCACACCAGCTATGGAAACAACAGTCATAGTCCATCACAAGCTGAATTATTTCACAAGCTGTATATCCCTCTCATAAATTGTTTGAATTGGCATTGGTTAACAACTGACTTAATTTAAAACACAGAGGTACCAAGAAAACGTCCTGCTTCAGTGTTAACAAAATTGAAATTAGACTTACTTTGAGCTCAGAGTAATCCACAGACACTCCCCGTGTGTGAATTTTCGTTGCTTTCCTGTCACATACTGGCGGTTGCTCATCCACCTGAGAACGTCCCACATAATTTGTATGACGTACTTGTGAAACTGGAATGACACAAATTTCTTAAGTCATGATTTCTCTTTATCTGGACTACAGCATCAGTGAAGTATCCTGTACCTGGAAAAGAGTACCTCTTTGCAACAGAGACATAAGTGTTACCATTTTTTCACTGAGAAATGCTTGACTTCTCCTTTCTTTCTGGTACTGCTCCATAAAAACGAGAATCGGACACAAAAAAAAAAGCACTAGAGAAAAAAGGCAGGGTAAAACTAGGAAAAAAATAGTCATGCTGCCACAAGAGCACTGCACAGTAAAACTCTGGTAAAAAAAAAAGAAAGGAGCAATAAAAAAAAAGTATTTTAGATTAGGAAACACATCTTACATTTCAAACATTAGGACATAATTCTTCTGTTCCACATGTGACTCTTCTATTCCTCACTGCTTGAAGTACAGTTTTTTAACTTAAACTGCTTATTACAGGGAAGATACTTGTACAGTAGGTATGAATCTTTAAAATAGGTACCGTTTGAAAAATGAACTGCAGAATCAGAAAAAAGAGACACTGCATAAAACTGAATTTGGTCAGCATAACTAGAGGAGCAGCATCATTATGCAAGAAACACTGTGCTTATTTGAGACACACGCAATGGAAGTAACAGAATGGAATTAAAGAAGGCTAAAACCTAATAAATAGTTTAACCCTCCTAAAGGAGAGAAAGGAGATAAATGACCTGTTTGACCTTTCATTTACCATTTGAACGTCCATCTTCAGAAGTTCCAGCTTTTTGCCAATCTGGCATGCCACTCGCCTTTCTTAGGTCTGAATGTTCAGGAAGTACGACACTCTTCCTTTCAGTAGGAGATTCAGCCACAAGGGTCACTTTCTCTCTTTCATTATCTGTCCCATTTTTCTGTTGTTCTTGAAGTACATTTTCATGTTCTTCCATAGGAGTATCCTGGGAAGACGCAAACTGAACATTCTTCATCTTTGCTGCAATACTGGAAGAGTCTTCCTTCGTTTTGTGTTTTCTTATTGACTTATCTACAAAGAGATACAAGAAAAAGTAATCCAAACCATTAACAAAACAGTTCTTTCTCCAAAACGCAGCATCGTCATCTTACTTGCAAGGAAAATGACCACAGCTTAAGTACCATTGTCCATCTCCCTACATGTGTCTAGAGAAAAAGTTGCAAGTTAATGAGGTCAGTTTGCTACTAGATATATTATAGGCAGAGAAAGGGAACACACTGCTCTATGTAGCTAAAAACTAGTTGAATATTCAGAAACAGCCACGTACAATGTTTTGGACTTCAAGCTGTAAGTGCCATTAAATGTCAGTTGGGTCATCAAGGCCAGGCTCTTACAAAGTCAAGCACCCACTCCACTTGAATTTCATAACCACACTGAATGAATGACCTCAGGATTTATCCCACCTTGTGAAGCATAATAAAAAATTTAATGCCTCCAGCATGAAAAACCAGGCGTCACAGGAACCTGCTGTTAGGCCACAGGAACAGAGAAGGTAGCATTGACTTTATCAGCTTCTCCAAGAAAGTCTGAATAAAACTTAACTTGCCATTAGAGGAGGGGGTACTGGCATCCACAGGCACTGCTGGCATTGTTATTTTTTCATTACACTCTGGGACTGTTTTCTTACACCCTGCAGAGCAAATAATTGTTTCTTGCATAGTTGTTTACAAAGAGTGAGACAAGTCTTAAAATCCTCAGCATCAAAAAATATACCTCTTTCCTTACGAGATTCTTTAATTTCTTGGCAGCGTTGTTCAAAATCTTTATCCAGTTCGTGCCTCACTATGGAATACGCAGTATCACTCAAAGCATAAGCTTTGTGTCTCAGGAGGCAATCTGAAATGTTAGTTGGAACTGAGCATTTTCTACTAGACAATGAAACCCTTTATTTTGTTTTACTTAGAATGATTTTTCTCTTTTCATAGGCAGGTTCTGAAATGTTATCTCAAATAATATTTTCAGCATAGCAACAGAAAAGTTAATTATTAAAGCAAAAGCACTAGTTACCAATCAACACATCTACCACAATTTCATGAGCAAACAGTTTATTTACAACCTGGCAATTTTAAACAACCCCAGAGAGCATTTCTTCCCACACCTACTGTCTGCAGATGACATTTACCAATTTACACTTTTAAAATTTTTCAAAACTAGGGATAAAAAGCGCATCCTCACCTCCAGGACTTTCATGTGATTTGTACTCTAAAGCATTGCTACAGATTAGATCAATGTCCTTCAGAAAATCTCCTGCAGTTAGATACTGGTGCATGTCAATCTTGGAGAGAACTGTTGAGAGGTCCATGGGCTGTTTAATAACAGCCTTGTAATTGGGTGCCTGCAAATGAAATATATGTGCTTAGAGATTTAATGTAGTAGCGACCAAAATTTATAATTATTATTATTAATTATTAATTATATTTACACTTTTATATTGTGATATTACTATAGATAATGACCAAAACAGCTACATATCTCCTTTCCATTGCAACCACATTGTTCTAAAATAAACCTCATATATATATAAACACCAGTCATTCAGTGTTATTTCACTCTAATCCACTCCAAGGGATGTATTAACAAGAACCTCATTTACCCCACCTTCAGGGGAGGGTTGTAACAGCATCTATTTTCAAATGAGCTAACTGGACGATTTCTATACTCAGACCATAAAAGGAGCCTACTGACTAGTTTAGATTAGGACATCTACATTTGTTTAGATTATTCAAATCTCAGAAACTACAAAGAAAGAAAAAGACAAGTCAATGGATGCTTAGGAGAATGGGACTTCACTGAAAGGCAAAGCTATCTTAAAACTAAAACTGACTTTGAAGTATGTGCCTCTGGCTTAGACTTATTCAATAAATTAAATGAGAGATGTAGGGGAGCAAGGAAAAAACATGCAGCCCTTATGGTTGATCTTATACTGAGGAAAGGTACAGATAAAAGTGAAAATAGAATTATTTGACAAGCTGCTGCTTCTACTCCTGTTCTCACAGAAACTATTGATAGTCAATTAAAGAGCTTTTGGCTTTAATAAAACAACCATATAGGTACTGTTTATAATTACAGACAAAGAGATCTCTCTGCTTATTTTTTCAACAGCAAACTGTATTGGCATTTGGTGTAACTGGCACTTGGACTAGATGATCCTTGTAGGTCCCTTCCAACTGAAATATTCTAAAGTTTTAAAAACATTTTAAAAGAACACAAGACTTTCAGTGAAGACTCAAATACAGACTTTTGAGAGCCTCAAGGAGCCAACAAAAGTAAAAGTAAAATTCACTTCCTGCTTCTTGGAAAATCAGAATAGTATGGTCCTAAAAACAAAGATAAACCTTCCTAGAAACAGCAAACACCAAGAAACATACACAAAGAGAAATTATGAATACACACAGCCATAATGGGATTACAAATCAACACTAATTTACCTCCTCTGGGTCAACAGGCTTCATAAATGGTCTGAAACGTCTGTCAACGACAAGTCTATGAACCACATCCCTTAAGTAAATTCTAAGTTCACGCAATGTATCCTCTTCCTGCTCCTCCACCTGTCTTATTTCTTCCTCTGTCAGCTCTCGAGGCTTAGGTGGTGGTGCTGTGGGCAAGACTTCCAATGGCTGCCAAGCTTAAATTAATCAGGAAATGATAGTCAATTGATGGTACTCAAATGCAAGCACGTGAGAAATGACTGATAAAAAATTACCACCAAAGCAAATACTGTATTAGCTGTTAACTTACAGTTAGCAAAGTTTTATACGTAGAATATCCTCCTCACCTGTGTTGTTTTTTGATGGAGGAGGTTGAGCAGCTTGCTTCATAACTAAGTCCTCAAAAAAATGTCTTCTTTCAGCACAGGTAGGCCGCAGGACTTTGAAAACTTCTTCAAATTCATTATTAAACAATGCTTTTATCTAAACCATGAGGAGAAAAGATATTTCAGATAAAGAAGGCCACACAAATTTTTTATATTCTGTTCCAAAAGGATGACTACCTCTCTAAATTAAACTGAATACTCATCTGGATAAGACAATCAATGAAAAGTTATCTTCTTGGCCTTAAAAAGCTAGATTTTTATAGCATGGCAAATTAATAAAATACTTTCTTTAAAGAATACCTTCTAGAGTTCAAGCTCCATTAGGAAGCTGCAAGATAAACCACTGAAAAAGAGGGGTGATATTCACCACCCCCAAGACTGTATTATTTTGTATTTACCTGCCTTGCTATCTTTTAGCTTGAATCTTTATGGCAGCCACAGAGGGAAACAGGCAAGGCTTAGCAGAAAAGTGCTGGCTTTTTAGTCAGGTGTTTGGGTTTTCTTTAATTATATTTTTAATTAATTTAAATGAGGTGTCCCAAATTGCATACTTCCAAGCTGTCCTCCATTTTTTCCATCTCTACTACCAAAAGGTATTTCAATCCTTATTTTAGGAGGCCTTTATTAACAGTATAAAAACTCCTGTTACTGAGACAAAATAATCAGAGCATAATATTCACATTTTGAACACCTTCCTTTAGTGAACACTCTCAGATGTCTAAAAAGCTCAGCATATCCTCTTAATCAATTTTGTTAAGGAACACAACTAAAAATTTATTTCAAAGTTACTTAAACAGGAATTGGACCTTAGCTTTCTAATTTGTCAAGTTTTCACCCGGATGAAGACTGTAACTGAAATTCTTATAAAATAATTTAAATTTGAAGTTATATTCCATCAGTTAACTGTGTGACCACCATATTTTTTTCAGTATAAATATTTTCAGAAAAACAGTCTTTTTCTTAGCTACCTTTCAAGCGCCATATATTCTTCACTAAGGACACACCTAATCATCTTGAAGCCACTGAAACAATTGTGTGAAGCAAATCTATATATCTGTCTAATAAGCTTGCGTATGTGAGAAGGGAGAAAAAGTTGGGTCAAAGTCAATCTTTAGTCAGAAAACACTTTAGAGAAATGCTTTCATCATCATTTTGTCTAAGCAAGTTTTAAGAAACCTGATTTGGGTTTGAGTATGAATTTGCTTAAGAGCAGCACAGCACTCCAATGCTTCAGGGAGTTATAAATTAAGAAGTTGAATAATAAAGAAAGAAAAGTATCAACAGAAATACCTCTTCTGGGAGATCTCTGTATTGCACATCAGATGTCGCAAGGAGCAAAACTGGAGTAAACCTTGGGATGTTCTGCAGTAGTGTTGTAAAAACAGATTTCAGTGTAGGTCCAACAGTCGCCCACCAGGAAGGGATTTGTGGGATATATATGATACTTGGTGCTGTTCTTTGAGCTTCTCGCATCAACTGGTAAAATGAATGCTTGGGTAAGAGAACTACATCATGTAGAACAGGCTACTAAATGATTACATATCAGTCAAACTATCTTTTGAAACAGGAGTACCTGATGCCAAAATATCAAGACATACCAATAAATGAATGACTCCTAACAATATGGTAAAATTTTCACTTTTACTAAGATACAGACATCGCTACAGAGACAGAAACAGACCTGAATCTCTGTCGGATTTCAAAACTAACTTAGGCGTAACATAACTCCTAAAGAGCCTCAGAACTCAGCTGATGTGGTGGTGTGCCTGAAAAAACAAAGACTAACCCTTCAGCAAGATGCATTAGCCTGGAAAAATCGCTACACAACTGCGACTATCCCATTTTCAGTTCAGAGTGTATACACACCCAAGACAGATTGAAGCACAGTCTGAACAAAGACCTATGTGAAAAGATGAGGACCAACACTGTACAAGAAGCCTGGTTATAATTCATAACTTCAAGCACATTTTATAAGAGTTAACCAGTCCTTAGCCTGTCTAAAGAGCTAAATCACTCACAGCCTCTCATTACCAAAGGATCCACCAGACCAGATGATGTGCTTTGAAGACCGCAGGCCACTGCCTCCAGATGGCACCTCAATCACAGAAGACAACATGTACCATGTACCTACTGCATGAGGGAAGCTGCAACAGTCCTTTCACACAACAAATTTCTCCATGCACTGTTTCAGATTAACAACCTGGAAAGGAGGTGTTCCTCCTACATGACAAATTAGTATCCAGTCACATAATATGTCTGTCCTGACTTGTACAGCTCTCAAATGCTGCTACTAAAGATTCAAATGTTTTAATACAGTGATGCCAAACAATGAAATGGATTTCCTGCCAAAAAGTAAAAAAGAAAAACAGCACTAATCTACTTATATTTCATTTTTCTAGTTAAGGAAAACACACCACTGCACAAATCCAAGTGTTCCGTGAATTTTAATTATTTTACTGCATGTACTGCACCAGTATAAGCTGTATATATATGTGTAAAAACTGAAACTATTCTTTTCCTCAAAACCTTGGCTGCTCGACAGATATAATTAAAAAAAAAAAAAAAGCTACAAAATGTGCATGACATGCCGTCAGGTTGATGAAGAGCCATCTACTGGTAGCACAGTAGAAGCAACGAAAACAACTTTCTGGATCCCACTGAGACCAGCAGGTTTTCCTGCCACAAAGAAGGGTTTATTAGCAGCACCTCCCAGCTTCCAAAGCTGCTAGCAACATTCTCCTTGCTTCATTTCAAATGAAAAACATGGCTATGTATAATATCCTTACTTGGTATCATCTCATGTAGAAGAAAAGTGGATTTTAAGACAGAAATAAATGTAACAGAACGTTGAAATCAGGCCACCTCCATTAACAATCAATTTTGCCTACTTCACTACTTTGTATACAGTTCACCAATCCTACAAGATTAACAAGAAAAAAAAGCTACCTGTATACATGTTTCATCTGGTGATGTGCTAACAAACAAAGTTGGTGTGTCTAGTGTATAAATTGGAAAGTTTTCAAGGGTATGTATTACTGCAGCCGCCAAATCAAAAGCTTGCCCAGATCCTGGCTCTTCAACTAGTAAGAACCGTGGCCTGTAAGAGGTTGGCTGGTCACGAGGATTTCTAAAGCAATAAGAAGAAAATAAGTTTAAAAATGAGTAATGAATAGGCACACAGATGTTAATTTTTTTCCTATGCACTTCTTTTTTTTGTAAATACACTCCCTCTTCCACCAAATAATAAGTTGGTCTGTGACCAGGAAGACTACCAAAGCCTACTTTCTCACAAGCTGGTACCATACCTTCACTAAGGAACCCTGCAAGTCCCCAGCATGTCTGCTATTCCTTTGGCTGGGTTAAGTAACAGCTCTTAAATCCAACAGGGGGACTGGCCAGCCAAGTACACACACAACAACTGGTCAGTAACCTGATACGGGGCAGAACAACTCTTTCTCTCAGCGCAAACCAATTCAGGTCTCTTTACTGCCCATACACGACCATTTTCATAGTGTCTTGACTTTAGGTAACTGTGACATGTCTACACCTGTCAAGGTTAGCTGAAATTTGGCCACAGTTCCTGGAGATGGTGGGAAGGAAGGTGCAAAACATATCTAGGAAAAAAATTAATGTGGGTACTGAAATACATCTGCAGTATCTGAAGAAACACATTATTTGACTAGTTAAATTACAGCAGTACACTACATATGCATAAAATTTATATTTATTTTATTCAGTCATTCCAATGGTTTCATCTTGAGTAGTCTCTTTATTTTCTGGTAATCTTGCTTCACTAGTGTGAAACACACTTGTGAAGAGGTCAGCAGAGGAATAGAAACAGAGAAAAATAACTGACCCGACAGTGACAATGATAATATATTTTTTTAACAGTTGGCTTACAGGACAACCACAATTAAAACATCAAAATATTTACATAAACTCAGTAGGTTAAAGATACAAAATACAGACATTGTTCAGCAAACCATTTCTCAATTTTGTTTCTGCTATGTAATCGGCTTCAGGTTTAACAATCTTGTAAAGTAAAAGGACAAAAGATGGCTACACAAATCCACAGGGTTTTTTTAAGCTAAAAGGACAGAGAGCACATTCTTTAG
The DNA here is from genome assembly GCF_001604755.1 of Lepidothrix coronata. Lineage (NCBI taxonomy): Eukaryota > Metazoa > Chordata > Aves > Passeriformes > Pipridae > Lepidothrix > Lepidothrix coronata. Next base: position 3,349,762 of record NW_016690216.1, read on the forward strand.
GTCTTGAGTTTTCCAAGGAATAGCATGGATTAAACCAACATGTTCTAATAATCTGTGAACCCCTTTGACTCAGGAAAAGAGGTGTGGGCCATTCAGTTTGATGGGTTAGAGCAGTGTACTCAGAACATTAGTACACAGTTGTATCTTCACGCTTACTTCTTGCAAATATTGATCACCACACACACAACCCCTTAACTCCATCCTGCCCCCTTCACACCAAAACAGTTTACAGACCTGACCATTTTAAAAACGTAACCATAAAGGGGACAAATGTACCTGCTAAAAGTGCAGAATTCTGCCTTTTTCTGATCAGGTGTTTTATGAGTTGGCTTCTCTTCAGAGATTGATGGTGATTCCTCATCACTGTCAATCACATAATTTCCTACAATAGGATGTAAAGACAACAGAAGTTTGTCAACTTTCCTGAATAGTCCATATCCCTTGCATCAATACACCTTCAAAATCAGTGCTGGAAAACACTTCTCTTGTATTTCATCATTTGAATGCTATTTTCTGAAGAGTTCATTCTACCACAGATCCAAGGAAATTGCACAAAGCTGTCCTACGTCCCATGATTTGCATTAGGTATTACCCCACTGTTGACAAAAACTTGGTTTTTTTCCTTAGAATAAAGATGACTAAAACCAACTTCTGTAGTTTCCAGACACCTGAAAAACCCTTCTCCCTCCATGTAAGCATTCATTTGGAAAGAGGTGTCTCATACTTTAAACCTTAGATCCATCTCTGAAATGATAAATGCAACTTTAGCTACTGTCAGAAACTGGGTGCTCCAGCAAAGAATACATAGCTGTCTGCTGCATACTGTGAGTCACTCACAGCTCCATCCTACATTGTGCACATGCAAAGTATAAAATTGTGCTGTAATTACAGCTGATAGGTTTGTGTATGTTGACTGCACAAATCAAAAGTTTTTCTTCGGCAGATTTTCAAACAAATGGATGTTATTATCATACCTTGCTGTTGGCTCTTCTTTAGTGCAAGCTCTGCATGGGGAAATACTCTCTGCAAGGCTTGTAAAATTCTTTCCAGTGTGTTTTTTAACAGTGGCTTTGAAATAGCTGATAGCGCTCGCCCAGGGGAAGGCACAGCCCTCTGTGAAGCTGGAACAGTCTTCTGCATGGCCATGGAAAAATAATTTGCTTTTATTTTAATCAAATCCATGTTTATCTGCAGTCTCTCTCTACTTTCATACAGCTGAGGATAGCGATGACGCAAAGCACAGAGGCCAGTTTCGGCACATAAGGCTTTAATATCAGCACCACAATATCCTAACAAACAAAACAAGAATCAAATGTTATGTCAGTCTCAGAATTCAAGGCCAAGATTTCTAAACTGCAGCACTGAAAGACTTTGTATGCAGCCAAAAAATTACCAGATTAAGAGACAATTGAAAGAGTTCCTGCACTGCAGAGAAGTTCTGTTACATGGCTCACAGCCTGATATTCTACACTTAAGAAGCAGCCTGCTCATCAAAACTTTGCTCCTGGGAAAGATGCCCCAAACCCATTTAATGTTCTGAGAGACAAAAAGAAAATTGAAAGCAGTATCTAACTTTGTTTGCTCCCAAGGCATGTCAGCTGCCTCACTGCCTTGCTCTGCAGCAAGGCACGAGAGCTTGAGTACTGCCTGGTAGAAGCTGAGGTTTCCTAGGACTCAAGTTGCGTGCAGTAACCCACACTGTTTTCAAACTTACCAACACATTCTTCAGCCAGGTCTTCAAGTAAATCGTCCGATGGCTTCGGGTTCCAGTCTCGTGTGTGAATTTTGAAAATCTCTTTTCTTGCCTGAAAACAAAACAGTTGCATTTCAGTTTGCCCTAATTTTTCTCTTAAAAAAACAACTACAATGCAAACCCACAAAACCTTTTACACTAATAAAAATACTCATCTGCTAAACTTTTAAGTATTTTAAAGGTCAGTTATTAATATGCCCTTTGCATTTTCAAGTAGGAAATTTAATAATTCGCTACCTGTTACAACATTGTTACACTAAACTCTTGCTGGGGCCTGCAGTGAAATAAAAGGCATTTATATCTTCCATAAAAAGTGAGTTTTCACAATTGTGAGACCTAATGATGCTGGAGAAAAAAATGTAGCAAAAACCTTTCTCAAATTGAGATTTTTTTGTCAAAGAAAATTCTCTCAAATTTAGCAAAATTTCACAGTGACAATCTCCTTTCTTCATCAGATTTTCTTTTCTGCCAGTTCATTCAAGTAAAAGACCCCTCACACTTTCTTTCAAATTGCTAGAATTGCTACCAAGAAGAACAATAAGTATGACTTAAACTACTGTCACTGATCCAGAAAATGTCAAATATTGCCTATTCTCATCTCAGATCTTTGCAAGACTTTCACTGAAGTATTTCTTGGTACACAGATTAATTATGGCAGATTTCTAGAATTCTTCCACAGTAGGGAATCATGTATTAGATTTGTTTCATGACACCTCATCTCCTCTTCCTGAGAGCAGATGAAAACTGGAGACAAATGTTTGTGTTAAATGCACTGTTTGGTGTACTTTTACTAGCTTTCAATTCAATAAGCCTATTTTCCTTTTTCCAAAAAGTGCTAAGAAATATCAGTGATAGTCAGAGAGAAAACATAAAAAGAGGGTTCCAGCTTTGCACACTATCTCCCCACAACCCCAATATTTTTTGGTCACTCTACATCCATTTTTCATTGTTTAGGTATTGCAATTAACTAGAAGACTTCTAAGCGCTGCAACTGTGCAGTGTACTTCACATCTTAGTCCAAATTCCTGTTAATAAGTTCCAGTAAGAACGTCAAATCCCAACATAATTCACTCCAGTACCACCCTTGATCAAAGTTTTTGTTACCAACGAAGAACTCTTGTGTGCACACCATTTCTTTCACTTCCAAGATGCTACAGCAGTACTTTATACCTAATTCATACATTCATTCTTTCTTAAGCGTTTCAGTGACTGGCAGCATCCCATTTGCTTCACTAGTTACTGCAAAACCAATACTAATTACAGAATTAATTACTTGTTGAAATCATCATAATCGTATATATTCAGTACCAGGTTTGCCCTCCACAGTACAACACAGTCCCTCCAGACAGCCCTCTCTTGTCCAAGCTGTACACTACTGATGGAGACTTGCACAGCTCTGCAATGCTGCCTTGTTACAGGGGTTTGTTATAAAGGTGGACTTTACAGGGGTTTGTTATAAAGGTGGACTTTGCTACATAAGCATTAAGGTTGAGTTGAAGTTTTGACCTCTTTGTTTGGCAAGCTGAAGCGGAATTCTCGTTCAAAGCGTCCAGGTCTTCGTAAGGCAGGATCTATAGAATCCGGTCTGTTGGTAGCTCCAATTACCACAATCTCTCCTCTGCTGTCTAAGCCATCCATAAGTGTCAGAAGTGTCCCCACAATAGAGCTAACAGAAAAATACACTGGTTTAGGAAATTTTCTTCAGTTCCACATCACTCAAAAGGACAACTTCTTATTGATGAGATGCTGGTTAGCAGAAGACTTGTTATAAGACATAACAAAATACAGATAACGTATCACAGACCTTGTGCTGATATCAAACTTAGGAATTGTTTTCAATTACTGTTTAAAAATCATCTGAAATTCACTGGCACTGAATTACTAGTTTTCAGGATAAATGAATGTGTCACACCAAGTTAAATAGGTTGCGGTCTTCTTTTCACAAAGATCAAGTAGCTACTATGTAGATACAAAACATGTCCTACCTATGAATTTGGTCTTGTTTACCAGACCGTACAGGAGCGAGAGCATCAATCTCATCAAAGAAAATAATTGAAGGTCGCATCTGGTAGGCCTACAATGAAAACACAGGAATATTGACCTTAGTAAAACAGCATTATTTGAAAGAAAAAATGCATGAAAAACATTCTGGTTGGAAAGGCACAAACTAGATTTTTCACACTAGCATCAGGGAACTCTACTAATTGAGCAAAGAGAGTGAAGAGGCACAAATAACAAAAGACAAAAGCCTATGTCAACCCACTGAGACTGGGTGACAAGAAACAAATCATACCAGTAGTTTTTACAGTTATTTGGCAACCACCAAGAACAGAGACAGGATCTAACTCAGTTATAGGTTCGGGAAGCAACCCTTTGTTACCAATTTAAATGACCATGCTTTCAGCCTGCATCTCTTTCCCTCTGATCTAAAGTCACCACCTCCTGCTTCTTGAAACTTCTTTTGTGACTGTTTGTGTGGCTGCAGGGTTTTCTGGGTTTTTTTGGGTTTTCTTATTGGAGGGCAGGGGAGTGGAGGTGGTAGTGGTGGCACGTGGCAGGATTTTCTTGTCTGTTTTACTAGTCTTTCCCAATACATGTCAAGATTTCAAGCCCCTAAAACTCCACTGAAGAAGGAAACACTGACAGTCCCATTTCAGTGTAAGGAGCTGACAAAACATGAAAAAGAATGAATTCTTCTTAACCACAGAAAACTAGTTACAACTTGGTCAGAATGCAGGGCATGTTTCAACCTTACCTGCTCAAATAATAAACGAAGCTGTCGTTCAGATTCTCCTATCCATTTATTCAAGCATTCAGCACCTTTCCTCATAAAAAAAGTTACTCTCATGTCACCTTGACTGCATTCATTAGCAAGTGCACGAGCAAGCAGTGTCTTTCCAGTCCCCGGTGGACCATAGAATAGACAGCCTCTACAATTTAAAAAAATACACTAAAAAATGATACAAGAAAAAACATCGTGGAAAAGTAGCTGTTACAATCCCCCATTCCTAAAACACACAACTCCGCTCTCCTAAACAAAATACTTAATGGATAAGATAGCGGTAATAGCTGAAGTGTGCAAAAAGTCAAAAGTGTTCCTACACAATTTAACAAGGCAGCAAACAAAATGAATAAAGAGGTGATGCAGAAATACAAAACCTTGAGAAAAGATTGTAGTGTCCCAAAAAGACACTTAAAACTTCTGACAAACCAACAGGGGTAATTGGAGCCAAACAAGAAAAAAATTCCAGTGCGGAATCTCAGACTGGGCTAACTTTACAATGATACACTGCATATACATTCCTGTTTTCATGAAAGGCAAGATTTTATAATAAAACATTTAATTCTCCCTTGAAAAACTTTAAGTTTTTGAAGGGGAAGTAGTCTAAAGCTGGAAAGATATTCTGCATTTCTGCATTTCCACCAACTAGAAAAGCCAGTACAGTGCTGCTTCAAAAAGATTTTCAATGAATAAAGAAGCAAAACACAGAAATATTTTCTTTTCATTGTTTGCAATACTTTTGAAGTTGCTGAAGGCAAAGAATTTAAAGTCCTAGTTCAATATACCACAACTGAGTTTTGCTGATTAAGAATATACAAAGTTAACAATTAAATCTCTAAGAATTTTCTTTTGTAACACAGAAGTCACTTAGGTGTGTAAGATCAAGCACAACAAGCACTGCAAGCTTTTAGTTGCATGTCCTATCAGTTGTAAAACTGATACTTTAGCACTTGAAAAAAAAAGAGTTGGTGGGAGAGGCAACTGGACTTTCATAAAATAAACCACAGTTGACTACTTACAAACTGAGTCCCATATACAAGAGTTCCACTTGTATATGGGACTCTAAAGTAAACATTTCCAACTCCAGGTCTGAAAGGCAAGACACTTTTAAAAGATAATTTCACCACACAGTAAATCTTTGGACCTACATATATGCTGGATTCTATCCATTTTTTAAACATTATACTTTACTACTGTTAAAAAACAAAACAAAACAACACTGCTGAGAATTTTGAAGCATGGGAACATATTGATACCTCAGTTGAATATTCCCCTGAAAATAGGTGAATGAGAACTTATAGTTTTAAACCGTGTCTGTTACCTTGGAGGTTCAATTTTCAGTCTCTCAAAGATTTCTGGATAAAGCAAGGGAAAAATGACCATCTCCTTTAAAGATGAAATGTGGTCAGAAAGACCACCCACACCATCAAATTGTACCTAAAGTTGAAGTCAACAGAACACATTTTATATGTTAAAGAAAAATGCAACCTCAATAAGGTTCCATCAGAAATTAGATGTCAGCACAAAAGAAATGTTCATGGCAATTTTCAAATTGCTTGAGAAAACTGTAAACTGAGGGAGCTGTAGAGGACAAACCTCTCACTGACACAATGAATCAAAAATACTTACCCCATCTATTTCCATTTGCTCAACACCAGCCAGACTGGCTCCAATTTTTGTGGTATTCTTGTCAACTCCCTTTAAGTCACCTTTCTGAAAGCTGAACAGAAGAGATCTGACTTGAATTAAGGAGGAAAAAAAAGGTGCTTTCTAACTTATGATGCAGATAGAAGATTTCTGATTTTCTAATGATAGCAAGTGAATGCAGAAGACATTAAAAATCAGCATAAACTTCCTAAATAGTCAAATATTCATTCCAACTTTTACGTTTAATGGTCATGATTAAATAAAGGAAAATGGTCACTCCAGACTTAAAACCAAGTTAATCATTTTAACAACTCTTAGCACTTAGGAATATCCATGCCAGTCAACACAGCAATTATAGGAATGCAAGCTTAGAACAAGTTATTCCATATGGAGAGACCATGGACTGACCTTGATCTGTATGATGGAAGAATCCCTCCCCTCCCCAAACACACTGATATGTTTCAAATAGTTTTACCTTCTACATTCAAAAAGTTACAGTCCAAGAGAATACTTATTTCAGTGGAGATTAACATTATAAAGGTTGCCCACCACTCCTGGACCTTCCTGAGGACTTTGGAATGTGTGGGCCAGAAGATATGTCTGAAAGACATCAGGCTGAAAACTTTTTTGTTAGATTGTTACTAAAATAATTTTTCTAGAGCATTTGTTAAGTAACAAAACCTATTTCCCCTATTTATACCATTTTCTGTTATGGTGATTCTCTTTCTGAATAAACCACAGTAAAGTACAGAAGCAGTAAAATTTTACATTAAGAAATTACATCAAAGTGTGTGTCTCTACCCCTTTCCCCATTCTCACCTAGAACTCAAATTGTTTACTAAAAATCAACTCTAAAAATCCAGTTTTAGACAGTCCAGTTACAGTTGTCAATACCAAAAGATATGATTAAGTATTGCCACAACTTAGAAAGGGTACAAGATGGAGATGGCAACACTCCATGGATAGGCATATACAAAGTCCTCCCAAGTAGACTCCTCCCTCCCGTATTCTCCAATTTCATTAACCTTCTTAAATTTTTCTTCTTCCTCTGTATCTCAAAATCCTCATGATTAGATGAGGAAGGGGAATCACTGTTTGGCACCGCATATCTCTGTCTGCAAACATTCAAATAAACAAACAAACAATTCAAAGTAAAAAATTAAAATGTGCACTAAGTAATAAGGAAATTTAAGTGAACGCTATCTCAGAGTTTACTTTGAGGTCTAATAAGTTTTCAGATCATCAGACTCCTTACGAATCTGATTTCAAAGTACATTATTTGATTTTTCTTAGGAAGGTAAAATGTTTAACTAGTATGCAAAGAAATTTCTTAACCAAGCTTCTCCTTTTGTCCAGTCTCTCTCTCACATACACAAATCAAGTTTCACTTAGCATTATGTAGCCAGTCTGTGAACCATTAATCTTTTAAACTCATTTAAAAATTTTGCTTCAAAAATCCTTCCTTCAATAACTGTCTGCTCTCAAGGTTGCTAAACAAAGTGTTCCTATCTAGCAAGGGATAGATAGGAACTCTCTCTGCTCTAACTGCTTACAGGATCTGTTACCGCTTTGTCATTACTATTACAATTTATAATTTATAATTTCATTTAGCATTTTTCTTGTTTAAGGATACTTTCATACAGAAACATGAACTGATTCCAAAGAGACACCAGAATCAGTGTTTGAGTGATTAAAAAAAGTCCATTAAAACTTTCATACAGGCCCTCCCTCTATCTAAATTTTCTTTGGTTTTAAGAAAACAATTTACATCCCTCAATATTAAATAGTCTTAAGATTTTCAGAGGGACATTCTGCCTTCAGTTCCAGAACAAATGGATTTCAGTTACAGTCTCAACCACAACCCTCATCCTCACCTTATCAACGACCACAAATATAGCAGTCTACATTTTCAAATAAAACCTAACCTCTGGTTAAAAGGATGGCCTCCCCCAGCCAGTGTTTGTTTTCTTTATTCCCTTAGACTACCATGGCAATAATCATACTACTGATCTGTAATTATCACCCATCCAAAACCCCTTGAAAGCATTATTCAGTCATGTGACTGAAAAACTATCACTTAATCATACACAAACCTTTTATTCCCTTTGCGTGAATCTCTCTCTCTGACAGGTGAAGATGGGACTGAAGAATTTGTCTTACATTTTCTTGGTTCTGTTGAAAGCAAAGAGCAAGTTTAAGAGAAAGCAGGATAGTCAAAGAGGCAGAAAACGAGACATGTATCACCCATCTCTAAGTTCATGGGAAGTTTCAAGGGGGGTGGAGGTTAATCAGTGCACAGCAGAAGTGAAAAAACACACACTTGATTTTTTAGAACTGAAAACCGCATGAGTTAGATTATCAGGTCTCTTTAATTACTGTTCTTTCAAGGATAGATAGGTTACTTTTTTTACTGAAAACAATAAGGATGCCAAATAGCAAAAAAAAATCGAATGTCCACAGATAAATGCATTTAATGAATGAAGGTAAGAAATTTAAAGTTGAGTGTGGCGTGTGTGCATGCGTTTCCACTTAAAAAAAAAAATCTCACTTCCATGCAAGAAATTATCTCTTAAGAGAAACTTATAACCCACTTTCTAATGGATCTTGATAACACTCAATAAGGCAATGCTTTTCAGTGTCTTCATCATCACTTTCTTTTGCTTCACTTCCTTCTGGTGAAATTACTGCACACAATGTTAAACTGTTTAAGTACTGCTGCAAATTATGATATATTCAAAATACATGACATATATTCCCACCTGTCCACAGCCTTTTATCATGTAAGCATTTTGGAAAAACATGGGAATTTGGAGTTTTTTTCTCTGAATACCTGTGAGCTTACTGCCAGAACAGCCCTAGAATATTTGGCTGTGGCTTTTAAATCAATAGCAACACAGATATTTTTAATAGATAAAAAATACCCAGTAGTTCAGTCCATCTCAATTGTTTAAGACAAGGCTTTTGGCTAGGGCATAGTCAAGGAAATTTAAAAGAGAACTAGCCTACAATGCTACCTGGATTGTCAGTTGTTTCTTCATCAGTTGTTTCCATATCTAGGCTTTCCTACTTTAAAGAAACAAGAAAGATCAGGCACAAACATGCAGAAACCTTGTGGGAATATCTGGTGCCCATATAGTATCATTATCAAAGCATGCCATTACACAAAAGAGTTAATTAATGCACAGGAGGACGGAATAGGAACATCACTCTGGCACCCAGGATTAGTAACGAGGATTTCTACTTTAAAATAGGGTTTAATAGATGTGAAAGTTTAACACTTAGCCAGATACAAAACTGAGTGTATCAATTTTAGATTTATCAATTATCAGGTTAATAATCCAAGAGTGTGGTAGAACCCCAGACAAAGCTATTCCTAGCAGACAAAAAAAATCATACTGTCATTTGAGAGATAATAAAGTACTATGGTCAATTCTGATTGAAACAAACTACAAACTAATTCAGATCTAAACAAAAGCAACTATGAAAGCAGGCTATGAATATGTTTAAAAAACAACACCTGTCATTCAAGAGGACAGTGGAGTAACCTAATTTAATAGAGCAAAACCACGAAAGAGGAAATATGATTGACTGGAGTCTATCATTTTAACATGACTTTCTCTCAGGAGAGAGGACTGCTTGAGCTCACAGGCAAGGCTGGCACAAGAGAAAACAGAGATAAAGCAGTTAACAGTGAATTCAGTTTTTAGTAAGATCTGAAGTAAAAATGTAAGACCTGAAACAGCTGTTTGTAAACAGTGTCCATTCAAAAATCATAAGACAATTCAGAAAATGCAGTATGTATTTCAGCATATCATTGCTCTTTCTTGTATTCCGAAGAAGATATTTCCTTCACCCTTACAATGTAGCTGTGGCATAATAGTAACTGTAAGATGTTAAACTGTAATTAGAAAGCAAGAATGACATTTTTGTTTAGACTACACTATGCTTTGGAAGAAGTTTTTTTCAACTAAATTAAAATTATAACTAAATAATTTCTCTATGTGAAATGCCACTCATAGAGAAAAACAGTAAATTAAATTAGTATCTACTTCTGTATGGTGCAACACTCCATGGTCTCCCATCCTTCACTGTCTAGGCCTCTTTGTATCATCCAGATAGGCAAGTACAAAAAAACCCCATTGAAAACAACACACATAATCAATATGATATTTTAATAAAAAGAAATCTCAGAACGAAAAAAAATAATTCTGAAGATCACAGGAGGATGACAGAAAAAAAATATGGCAGCTTTTCATAGTACTTAAGTTGTTCCTCGTTATAGCATTAAGTCATTTTTAGTTTACAGCCTTCCTCAGACAACAGGTTGCTTATTCTTCTCTTAACTGGAATTAAGGTCTCGTGCAGATGTTGCATGACTATATATGATAGAAAAAAAAACAAACCTCCCTGCTGTTACACTTTTCAAACCTTTCAGAACACAATGTCAATTTGGGCTTTACAAAAAGAATTAAGTCATGGACACACAGACAGAAACACTAGGATTGCTTTGCTTTGCCTGTATCCAACTTCTCCATTTCTTAACTCAACAGGACATTATAAAATTACTCATAAGCATGAAAGAAAAATTAATTAAACATGAAGGTGCTTCTGGAGCCAAGAAGATTGATTGAGAGGGCAAGTTAAATCTACTGAAAGTCACAACATGAAGTGATCGTTTCAGTTCACAAGAACCAGCCCACACATAAAAGATGCTCTGGTGTGAAGATCTCTCTGCAACTGGCAATCCCAAAATAAAAACACCAGTGGCCAATTTAAGCACTGGCTGTGACTAAAGTCTTTACACATGAAGCACCTGCCAAATACATCCTCCCACACGCAGTCTCAGACCTGTAAGTTTTAAAACAAGCTGCAAGCAGGAGACTTTACCTGAGCAACTGCAATGGAACATTTATGGAATGTTTGTGAAGTTGCTTGGCAATGCCCCAAAAAGTTCCAAGCTTGACCATGCCCAACCCCCAAATCCCTGGTGGGACTCTGCTATGGAGGGCATCTGCCACACAGCACCTAATGATCACAGAATCATAGAATGGTTTGGGTTAGAACAGGCCTTTAAAGGTCATCTAGTTCCAACACCCTGACATGGGTAGGGACACCTTCCACTAGACCAGACGGCTCCCAGCCTCATCCAGCCTGGCCTTCCAGAGATGTGGCATACACAGGTTCTCTGGACAACCTGTTCCAGTACCTCATCACCCTCACAATAAAGACGTGATCATATAAGTAGCAGCACATAGGGATTTCTCAGCCTAACCACTGAATACATTTACCTTTTCTTGCCAGGAACAACAGCACCTTCTTCTGTTGTCAAAAGAAGGAGAAAGCCCCTGGACAATATTATGCCATAGCACAGAGGCTTGCTAATAAGGCTCATTTTAGTAGCTTTGCATTATTAAAAAAACTACTTACTTTGTTCTAAGTTTGCCAAACAAAAGGATTGATTTGTAGTGGTGGAACAAGTTTGTTGAAGTCTTCAGCTTCAACGGATCTCCAAATCCTCACTTTCTTCATCTTTTAATCAACCAATATTACAGAAAATATAACATGAAGATCATTTGATAGGATTATTTTCCATAAACACAAATTAACTTGCATTAATTCTGCTACTCGCTTTTAACTATTTATTAATTCAGTTTTACATTAGCTTTTCCATTATTTTTACAAGGATTTACATGACACTGACAAGTCTATAACTGCAGTGGCTATCACTTTTATTCTTTTTAAATATTGGCATGTTAACTTTCTTTTGCACTCCTGAAATTTTCCCTGTGTAGCAAGAACTATTGAAAATCAACATAGTCAAACTCCTCAACAGGACGATAGAGGCTATCCAAACCTGCTAATTTAAAATGGTTCCTTTCCTGATTCAAAGCAGAACAGAAACAGTTTCAAAGTTGCTAAACTGCACGTAGCTCACAGCCCTCCAAGTCAAGCCAGTAAGAATTGGGAATGCTCAAGGTCTCCCATCACTTGGAATAAGATATAGAAAGCAATAAATTTAAAAAAAAAAAAAAAATTCTAACTGTGATCAGAAGAGAAGGTCACAAATGAATACTCTTTGATCTGTAAGTTCCTAAAACACAATATTTCTGTTTCAGCAGATGTGGAAACTGATGTGTGGGGAACCTTAGCAAAACCCACAGTGTGGATCATCTATCAAATGTAAAAGTTAGGAGGTCTAAGCCCATCCAGGCCTTACAGCTATAGGCAGTTCTGTTATGACCAGCCCAGAAGGGGAGGGTAACCCCAGTTCTTGTTAATAAATCCCTTGGGGTGGATTAGAGTGAAACAACACTGAATAATTGGTGTTTGTAAACATATATATGTAGGGTTTATTTTAGAACAATTTTGTTAAAAAGGAAAACAGGTGTATAGCCATTTTGGTTGTTATCATCTATAGTAATACAACATTAAAGCATAAAAATAACACTTATGGAAGTGTATAAGGAAAGAAAGAGAAAGAAAGAATAAAAGTAGAAAGATATATATAGTCACCACCTACTGGATCTGGAAATGAAACTTGTTAGTTGCAGCTTCAATGTCTGTTGGTTGAAGCGACGATCTTGGTCCACTGTGGGTGGGAGAAGTCAAGCCAAGCCAAGCCAAGCCAAGCCAAGCCCTGCCCAGCCCTGCCCTGCCCCACAAAAAAGCCCAAAAAAGCCACAAAAAGCCCAAACAAAAATGTACAACTGTTCATTATTAGTTGGTTATCTTTTTATTGAAATCATAGTTGACACTAACTATGAAAAGGGAGGTAAATCAATTAATTGCTGGGGGGGTTGTTTGGTTTTTGTTTTTATTTCTTCTGTACAGTTGCTGATTTTTGCCTCTGATTTTTTTTTCTTTGAAAAGCAGTGAGCACACGATGTATAACTGCAAGTAATTTTTAAAATAAGACTGATTATCATTTGAGGTTTTGTGTTGTATTTTTAAGGAGATAAAGGACAAAAGAAAGGTAATGCAGACTTACATACAAATATTATGTTAGGAACCTAGAAAAACAGCTGGGGAGGTTACATGTCAAACTGGGTCAGTACAGTATTGAAAAAAAATCCACATTTTATCTCTATTTGTCGTAATGTTGAACTTCTGAAATATGCAAGTATGCAAGTACAATTTAAAAGAATTATTAAGCCAAAGGTAAAACAAATATTAAAAATTTAAATTAATGTCTGATAGAGTCTAGTACTAAAACAGTCACACTTCTATATAGCATTTTCTGAGATATGTTCAAGTAGGAAAGCAGCTGAGACCACTAGTGTCACTGAAACAAACTGTAAAGTTAAACTATTGAATTACCCTTGGCCTGATTAGCTAATACAAGTTATAAATTTGAATTCTGTTCCTTTATGGTTAGTGTTTGGAAATGTGGAATGATCCAGCAACAATAAGAAATCTTTATAAATTTAATTCTGTATTTGCTTCTTCATGATTTTGCATTCTAAAACACTCAGGCAAAAGAAAGTCTGCATTAAGAGAACATCAGTGACTCATTCAGGAGATCAGCAATACCATATCTGAGATTGTTCCATAATGTTAATTCAGCTCAGCTGATGAGTATCTTGTCAAACAGTGGGTCATTTAATGAGAGTATTTTTCCAGGAGACCCCCATCTCACTCAGTTCTGGGAATAAATCAACAGTTTGTGTTGACAAAGACACTAAATGTGAGGTAGCCAATCCCTCACTTGCTGCAGAAGATTAATTTGATGTAGTGAATGAGGTAGCACTTGCAGAAGGTTTGATACATTAAAAAATCTGAGTCTTGCCCAGAAAAATTTAAACTTCTCTTTCTCTATAAAATTCCAATGCCATATTGGAATAATTTAAATAATTTTTTTAAAATTATAATTAATTCTGTTTTCCTCATTTTCTATACTCAATTTTAAATCCTCCCATTTTGACCTGTTGAGTTGTAAAATCTCGTAGTTGTAATTTAACATTTCATAGACTGTAGGTCTTAAAGGAATTGCAGCTACCCACAGTTAGTCAGAAGTTGAGTTATAGGATATCTGCTATTCATTTAACTAAAGTCACTGTGATAATTTGTCCTACCTTCCTCTTTTATTATTCTTGGAACTTAATTCCAGAGGGCTATAGGCAGTCTAAATTTATGAATTACTATGAAAAATCAGGTCCAAGATGCTTCCTCTTAGGCATCCAAAGTCAGTGAACAATTTTGGCTGTACTTCGTTTCCATCTAATATATAGAATGAATGGAAACTGAAATCCATATATAGTGGCTGAATAGTCATAAAAGGTGTATGTTGGCCAGTTCTCCAGCTCTTTGCCCCACTTCCTGAGATAATGAAACATCCATAGTTGGACCTGAATCTCCATCAGTAGTCCTCCATTCAAGGTGTTTGATGTGAGTTGAAGAATTTCAAGGAACATCACAAAATGCACTTATTGTGCAACCTATACATCAGTCAAACTCACTTTCAGCAAGCAAAGATGACACCACTGACTTGGCTCATGAGAGTAAAGACAAATTAGTGGTGTTTTGTGAAGTGCTCAGAGCAGAGTGTGATAAAGTGCAAGGTCACATGTTGAAATGGGAAGAAAATAATAGTAAATTATTTGGGCACAATCCATTCTATCCAATAAATGAGGGAAGGGTATATTGAAAGAATAGTTTATGATCTGATAATGCAAGGCCATTAAAAGGTGCCTTCACAGAGGGGCATGTTAAGTTTGCATGGATATTTTTAATTCTGACCTCTTCTAAATGTTCTCATCTTTGCTGATCCTTAGGCAATGACCATGTACATGTCTGTTTCTGCGCCATTTCATAGGTTTTTATTAAAAGAAAAAGTATCTACTTCATGTTACACAAAGATACATAGATGCCATTTATTTCATGTTACATATCATTATGACTTTCTAGTTCCCTAATTTGCTGAAACTGCTTAACATCTAAATTCGAAGTATCCTTAACAGATACACACTCCAATTACCCAAACATACCTGATATATGTATTCACTAGGTACCCAACTCATTATGGAATTAGTGTATAAACAAGCTTAAATAGATATAAGAAATTAGGCATCCAATTGAGCAACTTCCCCTGATGCTTGCTTTTTCTAACCATCTGGTCTACAACATAGTGTTATTGTCACATAGGCTTTTTTTGCCTTATGACTTCCACTTTTATTTACATATTAAAATATGGGTTTAAATAAATGACTTGATAAAGATCAGTTGAAAATCTGTGGCACTGCCAGGCACCATATCTGCATTTACAAATCCCTAGTTGGTGCTTTTGGTCACAGTAAAATCCTTCCTTCCCTTTATTACTCAGTAGAATTCAGTTATTACAATATCACTCCTATAAAATTTTGCTGAGTCTTGTGATTTTTTTAAATTTATGTAGCAAGAGAAATGTTTTTCCAATAGCAATATTGAGTGAAATTAAACGTTGATTCCTGTCTTGCTTTCAGCAGGATCCAATCTCCAGCTCAGCTGCATTCACTTCAGTCATCCCTTGCATGGACTTTACTTCCTACAGCATTTTAAATGGTCTAAATTTTACTTCAAATTTTCATTCTGTGTACATCAGCACCTGTGAGAAAAGGAACGTTCTTCATGTACTTGTTTTTATTTGGGGGCTTGTTCCACTGCAAAGCCAAATCCTCTTGAACATTCAGTTGGTTCCCAGCGTTATTGATGGATACCCTATACTTTGGGTAGCTACGAATAAAATCTTTATCCATCATTCTGATCTCTAAATTTTTTATATATCAGTGAATTGATTATTCTAGCAAGAGGTTTTTCATTCTAAAGTGTTACAATACAGTGCCCTGTAAAATTTTCACCAATACAACATACAGCAAACCAGAGTATCACAGTGTAAGAGGTGTTAGGCTGGGGCCATCTACTGGTTGTGTTGCTCAGCTTTTATTGACAGATTCAAAAACCACTTTACACATGTAATTCTACTGTAATTATAAAAATAACAGCATATATTAACACATTAATCACCTAAGTATGTGATGCTTCTTGTGTAATATTTGTTTTCAAGTTTAAATATCCATGAATTTAATATGGCAAATCATAAAAAGAAAAAAGAATTTATTTACTTTGCTTTCATAAATGAAATAAAAATAGAGGTGAAGGGGCCTAAAAACACTCTTACTTCCCAGTAATATCAAAAAGAAACCAAGGAATAAAGTAATATTAGTGCCAAGATTTAAACAATTTAGTCTAGACAACTTTAGTATTCTTGCTGTGATGAAGAGGGTAAATAATTCTTATTGCCTTATTTGATGTTTTGTAAGATTTTACTCTGAATTTGTATGTGCGTTCTAAAATAGCTAAGATGAACTATGCAGTTTTCTTGGGATTAAAGAAGATCTGTCAACTTTATGATGTTCTTCAAAGGTTTTTATTAAAAATAAATTCAGACAAATAAAGAAAGCAGCAGATGAACAGAAAAATAAAGCCTTTAAAATCAGAAGTTCTATAAATGAGCTATTATGAAGTAAGAATAATCCAGACAAATTAGTTGGGAGACCAAAAGTATATAATGATGCTGTTAAGTATGTATTTACTCATTTATTATATGAAAATATTGATAATTATTTATGCTGTAATTTAGTCTTATTTCTTATTTTAACTGTCTTCAGGAGCAAGAGAGAGCATTTTACAGATTTTACAAGTTTAAGCGAGATCCTTTGCACCTATTAAATTACTATACATATACGTTTATGTATATGTATGTATACACACAGAGACACAAAAATCTATACATATTAATTCATTATTCTGATGTCTATACATACATATACCTGCATGTATATATACATATATAAGCATATATATATATATACACACATATGCAACATATGTATATTCATCTATATCTGTATATACATATGCACACATGCATGCACACCTATATATCATGCCTAACATCAAACATGTACATTATACGCTCTTGGTTAAACAAAATCCTCTGTTGGCTCATAGTTGTATTGGGATTAAACATTATTCACATTTGCCCTCAGCAGATCCATCAGCAGGAGAAACTTTCTAACAGGAGCTGTAAGGGGCAAGTAAATTTTTCAAGAAATGCAAATTGCAATTTAAAACGTTTAAAAGGCAGATAAACAATAAGACTTCTCAGCATAAACAGGAAAGTGTTATGTATTGCAGGTTTGGAGACCAGACTACGGGAGCAAAAACTAGGAAGACACTGCCACCACCACAAATGGAACTCGTAGACACACCTGCAAGAAAAAGAAAAAAACTGGTTTAGGAATTAATCCAACCAACTGTTATTTTACACCTCATTTATAAGAGTAATAATGCATTCTTTGCCACACTAGAGTACCATTTGTCATGCTGCTTCAAGTTCACCCAGGACATCTGACTTCAAATTGCCTACAAGATAGGCATCTTTACTAAAACACTTGTTCAGGCTCTTTCTGTCATCAAGGGGGGAAAGATAGGCAGTACATGAAAACCATTTGTTCACATATGATATTATGGGTTTCTAAAAGACACTCAGGGCTGGGTGCTGTGCTGGTTTTGGTTGGGGCAGAGTTAATTTTCTTCACAGTGGCTAGTATGGAGTTATATTTTAGATTCGTGCTGAACACAGTGATGATGATAATAAAGATGTTTGTGTTATTGCTGAGCAGTGCTTACACAGAGCCAGGGCCTCTTCTTGCTTTTCATACTGCCATACTGGCAAGGAAGTTTGGGCTGCATGGGAGATTGGGAGGAGACACAGCTGGGACAGGTTACCCAAACTGTTATTCTGCACCAGTTGAGAAGAATTTGCTGAGGTCATAGAGCCTACTCTGGCTTCCCAAAGCACATTTTCAAAAAACTATCTTTTCTCCATTTGAACCACTGAAGTCAGAATCCTCTGAAGGCATCCTGAAGAGAACCAGAATATGATTGCTGCCAAAAAGGTAACAGTTTGCAGGTTTGGTCCTGCAGTTGTTTGATCGTGGTAATTTCAAGCTTTGACATACTTTCCCATCAGTTTCTACTACCAAACTCCCAAAACGCCTGCTCAAATAAACATTAGTGCATAATGATCTCATTTTTATGCCTAACTGGTTATGAAAATTTTGATTCTCGAGATTATCAGCAGCCTGATGAAGCCTGTCAAAGCTGCAGGCTTATCACTATCCTGAAGTACTACCAAACAATATGCCAAGTAACAGGAATTTTTCCAGTCTGAAGAACTCATGTCCTTGAAGTTGTTACTGTAGATATACATGTAAGCAAACATGCATTTGAAAGCTCACTACAACATAAGCTTACAACTGCTGCCAACAAGTTGCCAAATATTGTCTCTCTCCAAATGCAAATTAAAATCTTACATTCTATTAGTATAGCTGTCCAAGTAGATGATTCTTTTTAGTTAAATAATGTGTTTTCTTGTCTCTTTGACCTTATTTTTTTATGCCACAGCGAAACTGCTGCAAGTGCATTTAATGTGACCACAGGAATCAAAGGCAGCAAAGGCCTAGCAGCTAATTCATTCTGTTCCTTGATACCACACTGTTCCTCCCTGGAGTGAAGTAAAGTTCAGATGAAGGCCTTTCACCAGATCTACCAAAAAACTATTTGACCCTCCACCAAGTCTCTGAAAGGAAAACCGTTCTGCCCTTCAGCATTTGCCTTAAATTCAGCCCTCTGCAGACAACCTTCTTCCCTCTTAAGTTTTACATTATAACATATACAGAGTGTTGCCTTTTCAGACAGATGCACTCCACACTCCAACTAACTCAGTCTCTCTTCACATTCCATCCTGGGCTTCAGCGTCAAGTCGAGGCTTCTACTTTCCGGTCATTCCAGGCTCTGCAATGCTGGTATGTCCTTCCTTCCTCCAGCAGCCTTCTCTCCAGAACCCACATGAAGATATGCTTAGAGAAGTCCTCCGCATCATGCATGCACAAAACAGCCACGTTTCGCGTTTTACTCTCCCAAAAAGCGTGGAAGGTGGCAGCTCTCTCGGCCACTGCTCCTTCCCAGGACACTCACTCCTTCAACTCAGCCTCTGGCACCAGGAGGAATTGGCGGACCAAAGCGAGCGGCCGGGGCGCGCTGATTGGCTGTGATGGGGCGAGTGGGGCGGAGCCGGAGGGACCACCGCGCTGATTGGCTGCGGCGCGGTGAGCGCGGGGCGGTGTGGAGTCGGCAGCCGTTAGCGCGCGGTTTGAACATGGCAGCGGCGGCCGCCGGCGGTCTGGGAGCGGGGCAGGGCCGCGGCGGTCCCTGCGTCTGTTCGCCCCCGCTAGCTGCGGTGGAGGCCGTGGCCGCGGACTGGATGCTAGAGTTCGCCTGCTCCTGCCTGTGCCGGCACTTCGGGGATAGGAGCGGGGCGGAGTTCCGGCGCTGGAGCGACGTGTCGCAGGGTGAGTGTCAGTGGCGGCTCGCGAGGTTCCGCGGGCGCTCGGGGCTCTCGCACAGCCGCTCCCGGGCCGGTGTGTCCTGACTCCAGCAACGCTGAGGAGGTGGGTATTCGGCTCTTTCGAAGACTTCAGGAGATTCCCGGAGCACCGGGTAACCTGCTGAGGCCGTTTGGTGGTGTCGGCAACACTCGCACACGGTGGCAGTGAAGCAGTGCACGCCGAGGTTTTGTTCTCTTGTTTAATCTGCCGGTGTTCGAGCTCGAGTGTTGTCAGTTAATCGCAGCTCCTGTGAGTTAATATTTTGGTTGAATGAGACTGAACCTTTCCAAGAAAAGAGTGATTACTGAGGGCTCGGTGGTGGGGACTTTTAGATGTTGAGGTGAATGGAGTCATTGCTGTTAATCTGTCATCTTGATCCCAAGAACCTCGCGTGCTCAACACGACTGCCTGTATACCATCAGCAGCTGCTGAAACTGAAGCCTCGGATGCTGAAGGGTGAAGGCTATCGGGAAGCCGAAGAGGATTTAGTGAAGAGATGCAAACGTGGTAAAAAGCAACCAGAGTAGAATTAAACACACCAAGTTCCACGAGTTTACTTCAGGGTTATGATAGACGACTAGAAGTGTTTCAAGGAACTATAGTCTGGGAGACAAAGGTGAAATGCAGTGTGATAACTGGATTTGGAAAGGAAAAACATATATTTAAATTGAGAAATCCACTTAAAAGTGAGAGTAGTTAACAGCTAGAAGCAAATGTCTAGGTCTCAGATAAATTTGAAGGATTTATGATTTTTTTTGTGTGTGTGTTAGAAATAGTTTTCCTGAAGATACCAGGTTAGAGCTTTGGGGATATTTTGTCTGTGTGTGTGTTCTTCAGTCAAGTGAATGTGATACTATGACTTGTTTAAAGTTCTGGAAGGAATGGAGTACAATGGTATGCAGAATGATTAGTAAGGAGGTTGATATATTGTAAGAGGTAAGGAATCTAAAGATAATTAGGTACATTGAATGGTGAGCTGCTAGATTAAATTATTCATGGTGCTTCTCTATGTTTGGCCTTGGGACTGTAACTCAGCAGGAGAATTGTACTGAAATTTCCTGAAGGTGGGAAGCAGAGGAATTGTACTGAAGTTTCATGAAGGTGAGAAGCAAAGGCACTGTCAATGCAGACGCAGACTGACGTGTCTCCTGAGAAGAACTGGAGGCCTGAGGACTGTAATAGCAGAAACAATTAATTAAATTGTACAGAACGCAAGGTCACATGGAACTGAGAACTAAGAGGAAATTTTGAACTTATTCCTGCTCTGTTCAGCAACAGAGGAAAGAGTTGGGCATATTGGTGCTGTAAGATTATAAAGTCAGTATTGTATATGTCTATGGGAAAAGCTAAGCACAGCCATAAGATTCCATTAGAAAATTGGGTGTGGGTTTTGGGTTTTTTTTCATAGAAATACAGAACTATTACTCTTGCATTTGTCAAAGTGAGACTCTATTGAAATAATGATTGGCTATCAACAAGAGGGTCAATTCAAACTGAAGGAAGGCCAGAAAGGTAGGAAGGCAAAGCAAACAAGATGAGCAATTTTATTAGGAGATAAATAATATTTTTTTATACCTCAGTATGCTGCCATGTAGAAATAGCTAGGTTACCTGGGATTAAGGATTTAAAGACAGCATGGCAAGGTTACATGCCTTGCTTATTTTATCCTGTGTTGGTAGGGTGTTACAGTCGATATACCTGAACTAGCTTGTGTAGGTACCTACATGGCAAGGAACTGGATTTCTAGAATTTCTAATGAAAGGCTAAGATGAGAAATACATTTGAGTTGCAACAAGAAGGAAAGTGATTTATGATTGAGAACACTATTAACAAACAAATTAATAGAGAAACTGCCCTGAGTGTGTGGAGGGAGAACAGTCTAGAAAAGATTACTAAGGCTTTGTCTCTTTCTGTTTGTCTGCATTAATAGTGAGTAATTACTGCTAAGGACCTGGTGTCCAAACAGTAAGCATTTAAAGGTTTCTTTTTCTTTGGAATAGCTCTAAAGGAATTCAGTTTGTGTAGTCAAGACTGTTCCACTGCACAAACCAAGCACAGAAGGTTTGCTTTAAAGAGACACCCCTGCTCTGAATTAAAGTGGTGATGTATACGCACCTTATGAGAACAGAGAAAGCTGAAAGATTTCAAGCTGCTTTGCCAAGATGACCCCTTTTATTCTGTGGAATTGTTCACCTATGCTGCCTGCTTCCAGAATTTCAAAGTTCTGCTTTCATCTTCAGAGTAAGGTGTTCATCTCTGTTATTAAGCTTGTCCAAACACTTTCTGAAGTTGAACTCTGTAGTCTGCTATGGAAGGTGCATAAGTGATCACAATGTGTGGTGCTTTACTGCTATTCTAAGTGATGTACTTTTTTTACTTCATATTTTGGCTATAGGAATTAAAAGCTCTTGTATCACCTGTCCTCACTGAAGCCATTAGAAATGTTCTTCCAACTCTAAATGGCCATATTATGCTTGATGTTAGTTTAGGTAATCATTCAGGGCTATTTACTTTGTAATTTCATGCTCATCTATTCTGTGTAGGAGATGGTTATACACTAATATTCAAGTAGACTGAGTACTTTCAAGTAAAACATTGTATTATGTGCTCTAGTTGTTTCATTGCAAAACTCAGGTGTTCCATGCTCCATGATCCTGGCTTTTTTGCTAGGATGACACTGAAACGTGTACATAAACAATTCCTGGCCTAGAGTGTTCAGTCTGAAACTTGGACAAATAACATAACATGTTCTTCATAATTCTGTGATTTTTTGGGGGGCACAAATGGAAACACAGGAAGTTTCATCTGAATACAAGGAAAAACTTTACTTTGAGGGTGACTGGAACAGGCTGCTTAGGGAGGTTGTGAAGTCTCCTTCTCTGGAGATATTGAAAACCTGTATGAATGTGATCCTGTGCAACCTGCTGCACCTGAACCTGCAGGGAGGTTGGACTACAAAATCACAGAATGGGTAAGGTTAGAAGGGATCACAGCAGGTATAGATGATATCCAGAGGCTCCTTCAAACCCCAACTATTCTGTGATTCACTCTTCATTTTGAATGTTACTATATTAGGCTGTGAAGATGAATTACTATATCCAGCCCAATAAAATAAGAAATTCACAGTAACCAGCATGATGGGTATAAACGCATGATAGTTCCCATTCTAAAATATGTAAGAATCCTTGTGACCTTCCAGCCTTGAAAGGAGGGTTTCCCTTGTAGATGTACATTTCTGACTGAGCTTTCCTCATAGCTTTTACTGCTTTTTGTCTCTTAAGTTTCTGTAGCAACATATAAGTGTTACCAGTCTGCCCGTGGCTCATGGTTTGTGGGCATTCCATGCTCTGGAGCAGACAGATGTCTTTTGTAGTAAGCTACTTACCAAAACAAAACTTTATTTCAATACCATGGTCTTTGAATTTGATTGAATATAAGCCTGTGATACATTTTATTGCTTCTTTGGAGAAGGGTATATTTTTCTACTTAAGTTCTTAAATATTAATTTTTTTAACATGGACAAATACTAATTAAATGTGCTTCATTGGTTTCTTAATGAATTAAAAAATTAGTAGATCATTAAAGTCTGATAACACAGTGTCTATTATATGTCTAGCCACATTGTGGCAGTGCTGGAGCAAGACTGACTTATCATTTGTCTTCTTTTCCAGCTCTTATCAATGGCTTTTTCAAAATACCTACACATCAGAAAAAAACAGTTTATCTCTGTCAGCTTTTGATAAGAATTGCAAAAGGAAAAACCCTTGGTAAATACTCTTGATTCTTTTTTTTTTCACTTGTCTAAAAATATTTGTGTGATCCTGCACAGAGGTGTATTAGATATGCTTTCACAGAGCCTTTACTGTACATATTATAAATACATATATAGATATATATTTATATGTAAATAGTACATATCTGTAAACACATATCTAGATAAGTATATGTAAATAAATGGCATGAACTCCACATTTTGGGCTGTCTTTATTCCTCATGTGACTGAGTTGTATGCAGGACCAGTGTTTTCTGTGCTGACTGATGTAGCTGCTCTGAGTTTAAATTACTATATACTTCTTAAATTATCAGTCTATTTTTGTTAGGGTAGCATCAACAAAAGAAATCTATTGGAAAAGACTGACTAGCTATTAGTGAGCAATACTTGCAAGTTTAAAGCTCAGGATGTACATTCCTTTCTGCACACATAACTAGAGGTTAAAGTAGGACTAACAGTAGGAATAAGAATGTGGATGAAAAGGATGACTGCCCTTGTTTCCTACAGAAGGCTGTAAGACTTTCAGCTGGCAGCAGGTCCTTGGGGCTCTTTTTTGCTACCACTTCTCCTCTGGCTGTATTTGCAACTACGTTGTTGATTCAGCCAAGATGATTTTGTTTCACACTGGAATTTTTGGAAGACTTAAATTTTTTTTGCTGTAAATTTTCACTGTTTGATAGAACTCATTGTAAGACTTAAGAAGCAGTCTTGCTAGCATGAGCATAGAAGAAGGAAGTGTATTCTAGCCTAGCAGTGCCACAAAGGCTTGTTTTTATAAAATTAATTTCTCTATGTTACTTGTCAGGTAATAACAGTTGCCTTGACTTATTTTAGCTTGAGAATCAAATTCTTGTATTTAAAGTAGTTCATTTTTTACAAATTATGAAACTTTTCTGATAATGCTCTAAAACTATATTATTGTATATAACACTTGGAAATATGA
This sequence comes from Lepidothrix coronata, assembly GCF_001604755.1. Classification (NCBI taxonomy): domain Eukaryota; kingdom Metazoa; phylum Chordata; class Aves; order Passeriformes; family Pipridae; genus Lepidothrix; species Lepidothrix coronata. The sequence continues at coordinate 3,374,086 of NW_016690216.1, forward strand.
CTTTGCTGTGTGTTTTTCTTATCAGTGTAGAGAATGACCTGTGTGGTGAGGAAGATTGTGTATGCTTAGTAGGTATTAGGTCAGGTGTAGCTCCACAGTGTACATGGAAAGCTACTACATGCTAGCTTTCCTATTTTTTTTCTAATTATTAAAATATTTAATCTGTACTGAGTCTTAAAACAGAGTAGGCTGTTTCAGGTGCCAGCTCTTTTAAACACTTTGGTTTTAGAGTATTAAAATAAACTTAATATGAAGTGTCATATTACTTGATTGAAGGAATAAGTAAAGAAACACAAAAGTGGTTTTTTTTAAATTATGTGTATATATGCACATAACACAGAAATTTCACTGACTGACTTATTGTAGTGAGTATAAAGTAATTTTCATTTTTTAAGTATTGCTTAAATTGTTTACTCATTCCTTAATGAAAGGAATGAGTTATTGAGAGAGATCCTGCTGATGTCATATAAAATGAAGGAATAAGTGGGCCTATAGTTCAGTGAACATCTTGAGCTAAGCTGGCAGTGATATGGGGAAAAAAACACTTATTCACCTGCCAGCTCCTCCTGCTTCTTTTACGTTCACTTGTGCAGACATGTGCAATGACCAGACTGGGAAAGTGTTTTGAGTGTTGAGGGGATGACTATTTGGCTAGGTCAGATCTCTGCCAGAACCGATCACTGATCCTGCTCACTGGGAGTTTATACAAACCTTGGTGTTGGCACAGTGGTACACTGACATGGGAAGTTGCTTCTGCCTCTTCAGTGACACTCCTGTGTTAAACTGTTTGAATTTCCCTCTTGGTTTAAGCACTTCAAATACAACAAAAACTTAAGACGTGGAAATACAGTGATAGATTCAGGGAAAAAATCCCAACCTTAGGATGGTGCTTATATTACAAAAATTAACAGTATCGATACCAAATGTTTTGATATCTGATGCTAAGCTTACTGTATTATTAATGCCAGCCCAAAGACCTAATGCTGAACTCAGCACTATTGCAAGTGGCATTTTAGGTGAACTATAATTAGCTGACACATAATATCCCTTAAAAATGCAACAGTAATGTCATTAGCAAGAGTAGGAAGAACTAGTCTCTCTGAAAAGAAGATAGTTACTTCAGGTTCTTAAACACCTGGAGAGAGACACTAAAAATTATTTGAGGAAAAAGGAATTCAAATAATGTATAGTACATATTACTATTTTGCATATAAATACTGTAATATTTTTAACTTTATCCTTTACTTTTTTTTTTAAGTACTTTTTTTTTTCCCCTCTAAGAATTACAGTTTGAAAATGGTCAAACAATTTCACCTTTGGAATCTGCTCTGGCTTTCTGGACTTTACTTGAAAAGGAAGAAATTAAACTGGAAAAGCTTCATGAAGATATTCGTTGCTTGATTCAAATTCAGGTCTGTGTGACTTACTCAAAATGCTTCAGGATGCTACCTATTCACTGGGAATGAGTAGCTGGAAAGCTGCCCAGCAGAAAAGGAGCTGGGGGTGCTGATCAACAGCCAGCTGAACACGAGCCAGCAGTTGCTCAGGTGACCCAGATGGCCAATGGCATCCTGGCTTGGATCAGAAATAGTGTGGCCAGCAGAACCAGGGCAATCCTCATCTCCCTGTACTTGGGATACTTGGCACTGGTGAGGCCGCACCTCAAGTACTGTGTCCACTTCTGGGATCTTCACTACAAGAAGGACATTGAGGTGCTGAGCGTGTCCAGAGAAGGGCAGCAAAGTTGGGGAAGGATCTGGAGCACAACTCTTATGAAGAGTAGCTGAGGGAGCTGGGGATGTTCAGCCTGGAGAAAAGGAGGTTCAGGGCAGACCTTATCACTCTCTCCAATTACCTGTAAGGAGGCTGTAGCCAGGTGGGAGTGGATCTCTTGTCCCAGGTAGCAAGCAAGAGGATAAGAGGAAATGGCCTCAAGTTGCACCAGGGGAGGTGTAGACTGGATTTTAGGAAAACCTTTTCACACAAAGGGTTGTAAAGCATTGGAACAGACTGTCCAGGGAAGTGGTAGAGTCACCATCCTTGGAAATGTTTAAAAAAGCATGTGGATATGGCACTCGAGGACATCGTTTAGTGATGAACATGGTGGTCCAAGGTTGATTGTTGGACTTGATGACCTCAAAGGTCTTTTCTAACCTCAAGTATTCTATGATTCTATCTTACTAAAACATACCCCCTTTTACAAAAAGCTTGAGCTATTAGCAGACTGAACCAAATTTTCAGAGTTTTAATACAGAGTAAATAGATCTGTACAGGGGACCTTTTTCTATCCAAAGTGGTTCCTGTTTGTACCAGTTCAAATTTGTATCAAAAGCAGCCAATCTGAAAAAAAAAAGTATCAGTTGAGATCTATTTCAAAACACTACTATCTTGAGCTTTAAAATATGTTATGAACAGGGTTTTTTTTTACTTAAAAATCATTATTTGTATTGGAAAACTTTTTTGATTTCAAAGATGAACATATAAAAACACATTGTCAGCTGCTGGGAATGTGAAAGTCTTTCAGGAAGAGAGGGAAGCAATGCTTAGTGGGTAAGTATGGGACACTTTGCATCAATGAGAGTCTTTTTAAATGCCTGATGGAGAGGCTTTATACATGAGGTTTAATATTACTTCAGAACTAACTTTTATAACTAGATAATTGTTGGTAACCCTTAAGTATATAATAATCTGAATTTTGGAAGTCTTAGAAAACTGTAGTATTGTGACTTTTGGGTTTTTTTTCTGATTCTCAGGTGAAAAGTATTTCAGCATATCTTGTAATTATATTTGTTGTAGATTGTAGCAGTTCATATGGAAAATGGATATTTTAAGGAAGCTACCGAACTTCTTGAAAGGCTGTTTACAGACTCTGAATCAGATAAGGTAGTAACTTTCTTAAGTTGCATTAAACTCTTTTATTTTCAGTGGAGAAAGATGGGAGTGGGTTTCCAAAGCTAGTAAATGCTACCTACGTAGCTTTGACCTGATTATTGTCTATGCGGGACACCGATGGGACTTTTAAACACAAAAGGAAATTTTTGGCTAGGGGATTGATAGAAGTAATGGGTGATTTGGGGGAGTGAAATTCATCCAGCAGTTGGTTTTTTCCCACTTAATATGAGGAGTGAGGTGGCACTACAGCTTCTGGGAATTTAATAGCGCTGTTTTCTCAGACCAAAGGCAGTATAAACATGCTGGTAGAGGCATAACTGCCTAATAATTAGTCTACTGACTTCTATCACAGTGGACTCTATTCGTCACCTCTGTTGATTAGTGTTCTGTGTACTGAAGCATCACAGGGAAGGAAAACTCATTAGCTTCTCTAGTATGGACTGAATGTTATTATGCTTCTACTTGGAAAAGACAACGTAGGTGAGTCAGGACACTTCCTGGTTTGAAGTTGACTGCATCATTCAGAAAGATGCAAGTTTGAGTGCATATCTCTAAAATAATAACTAGTGCACACACCTGAATTTGCTGGGGTGGAGAAAAGAGCAAAAGCCTGCAGGCAAAAAATAAAAAAAAAAAAAGGGTAAAAATACTGCCTGTATCTTCATCTGGTATATTAGGACGTGTGTTCTATGTAAGTAGTAGCATGTGCATAACTTATTCTTCAGATACACTCCTCATTCAGAAGATTCAGGTGTTTGGAAAGTGTAGACTGTGGTAATAGTATTCAAATTCATAAATAAGAATGCAGCCTGTACACAGAAGTTAATTCTCTTGGTTATATTGGTTTCTGTAACATTCAGAGTGATTGGTAGACAAAATGTGAATTTCTGATTATCAGTATTGATGTGTCCTTAAGGCTGCTATACTAAGTAGTCCTTTTCCTGAACACTGTACACCCCTTTCAATGGTTTTGAGATAGCAAATGAGAAAAGAGAACTGAGTAATGAGTGGCTTTTACTGGGTGTTTTTTGCTCCATTGACAATCCTGCTTTCAATGTTATTCATAAAGAAAATGATGGGGATCTCTGGAAAGTTACACTTTACCATTTACTGACCACATAAAGTAAATGCCTGGTATTATGCCTATTTTACTTTAGAACCCTGTCAAACTGTGGCATGAAGTTATATAGGCATATTCAGGAAACTATATAATCATCATGTTTACTTTCTATATGTCCCGTTTAGCATAGATACCAAGTTTATTGCAGGATTTGTGTTTTATAAAGCTCTGGTTTTCTTAGCCTTTAAGGATGAAGCTGGCAACCATAATTAAAAACAAGGATCCATATGTTCCTCTTCTCCAAAGCTTCAGTTACAGTCTTTTAATAAGTAAAATCAAGTTCTACGTTGAACTTTTCATGAAAGAAAAGGAAACTGACTTCTTAATACAGGTATGTCAAAGCATTTTCAAAACGTCTCAAAAGAATTACCTGATAAGATTAAATTGATTTATACTTTCAAGGGAGTTGTTTAGGCAATAGTCAGTTATTGCATTAAATTAAAAGGAAGCTTTGTCTTCATGTAGATTGTCTTACATTCAACCTTTTTGTTTTAATTAATATGTCTTGGAGAAAGTTAGTAGGAATAAGATTACTCTAAAATATCTTTTATTAATGTTTTTTCCACAACCGTTTTGATCAGAAAAATAGGAAAAAAGCATAATTAAAATAAGATCTGTCAGTAGTGTATGTTTAAGAGAAGCAGTTCTGATCTGGGACTGTTTAAAAAATAACGTAGCTATATATTTAATGCTTATTTTGTTTAGGTCTGTATGACTTATACGAAAAATAAAAGATCAAGACCTGTTAATTTGGCTAAAAGCTTTAGGAATGTCAAAGAAGTTAGGAGGTACAAAACTGTTATTGCTGTTTTCCTGTAAATAAGAAAGGTCCTTACAAAGAATCTTGCTCAAAAGTGATTTAAAATGGACAAGAACAACATTCCTTTTGCAGTTCATCTTCAAGAGGATTGTAAAGAATTTCTCTTATGTTTACTTCCTATAAAAAAGTATTGAATTATTCAATTACAAAAGCACAGACATCTAAAGGTAATAAGAAGCAAATTTTAAATAAACAATTCTGAACTTCCTCTGTGTTTTCTATTTTCTTACCCAAGAGACTAGACAACGTATTAAATGCATTCAAAGTATAAGACAAGGAATACCTTTTAATGGTTTCACTTGACTGTCAGTTTTCAAGTTTATTTTTCAAGGCTATTTCTTTGAGTGTAAGAGGAGATCAAGGTTTGGAGGTATTGGAGAAGGCCCAGAACTGCATACTAGCATAGCTAGACCCTCTGTTGTTGCACCCCCACTGCCTGCACGTCTGTCCTACTTTCTGCACCAACACTACAAATCTTATTTTGAACAGTTATTTTAGGACATGGAGGAGACATCTTTGTGAAGAGTTTCCCCTTCTGTATAGTACGTAATGGTTCCCCAGCAGTGTTCGCTACAGAAGAGCACTCCAGCTTCAATTTTAATATCTCTTCCTTTCTTCTAGTGCCAGATGTAGAAATATAATCATAGAATAGTTTGGATTGGAAGAAACCTTTAAAGGTAGTCTAATCCAACTCCCTTGCAATAAGCATGGACATCTTCAATTAGATTAGATTGCTCAGAGCAGTGTCCAACCTGGCCTTAAATGTTTTCAGGCACAGGGCATCTACCTCATCTCTGAGCAACCTCTGTTCCATGTTACACCACTCTCATCATTAAAAAAAAAAATAAATCCTTCCTTATATCTAATCTAAATCTTCCCTCTTTTAGTTAAAAGCCATTAACCCTTGTTCCATCACAACAGACCCTGCTAAAAAGTTTGTCCCTGTCTTTCTTTTAAGCCCCCGTTTAGGTACTGGAAGGTGCTAGCTATAAGGTCTCCCCAGAGCCTTCTCTTCTCCAGGCTGAACAACTTCAATTCTCTCAGCCTTTCCTCATAGGAGGAGATGCTCCACCCCTGTGATCAACTTAGTGGACCTCCTCTGGACCTGCTCCAGCAGGTCCAAGTCTTTTGTGTGCTGAGAACCCCAGAGCTGGATGCAGCACTCCAGGTGGAGTCTCCGCAGAGTAGGGGTGCAGAATCACCTCCCCTGACCTACTGGCCACGCTGCTTAGGATGCAGCCCGGGATATGATTGGCTTTCTGGGCTGCAAGCGAACATTGCTGAGTCATGTCCAGCTTTTTATCCCTCCAAGGTGGTCTACATTGCTAAACTGTTTGAAGACAGCTTATTCTAGGTTAGTGTCAAGCTTGGAATCTACAAGCTTGCAGCTCCTACTGTTGATAAAGCTCTTGCAGTTCAAGAAACTCTTATAGGTTAGCTGCCCTAAGTACAGTCTGCAGATACTGCGTTACAAGGCTAAAGGACCTATACCAAGAAAGCATTGATCTGAATTCTTTGTAATTTCTTGTTATAACTTTCATTTTTCTTTCAAAAGAGTTATTTTTAGGGAAAAGTACAATTTGAAAGCTACTGTTAACTTGCAAAGTACAATATAGTTGATTTAAACTTTTTTTTAAACTAAATCCTTTTTACCTGTTTATCTATATGGAAAAATGTCCTCACTATCATACAGGTTTTGCTACCATCAGCCACTGCAAAACAGCCAGTATTTTGAAAACTTACATCTGAAAGATGTAGTTATGGGTAGTTATGAAATATGTGACAATGAAACACTTCTGTGATTGGAAGTATTCTGTGATCAGAATACTTTCCAGTATTTTCATGGATGAATGATTGAAATAGAGAATGTTTTTATATTATCTCACTCTCAGAAATGTTGAGAGACTCTGCAAGTTACTGTGAAGGGCAGGTTAAGATTTCAAGACTACTGAAAACTGGATGGATGAAGGAAGATTAACAGCAGGAAAAAGAAAGCCCTGAAGAGCAAACTGATGAAAAGAGAGAGCAACAGACTGAGCAGAAAGAATTAATATTGAGCCTATAGTGAAGCTCTCAACTTTGAATCATTTTGATATTTCAGTGCTGCAAAGCAGGTCACCTTTTGGGATGTGTAGTGTTGGATGGAAGATGGTTGGCTCTGCTTAGTGCACAACTGGCAAGAATGAACTTTTGGACTAAGTTGGACTAAATGATTTTTTTTTTTTTTGAGAGTGTTTTTATTACCTCAAGTAAGTGGGAGAAATATAGGGAAAAGTACAAATCTTAGGATTGTCTGGACATTCTATAAAGAGTAATGAACTACTACTTCCTTCTCTTGGCAATGGAGGAGAAATAATCTTAGTTTGTGGCTAAAAGTTTGAGCAGGATATTGGAAAAAAATTTTTTGCCAGTGCAAGAAAGGTTATATTACAAGCCTAAGGTCTGATTAGACATGTCTTTTGAAAGTGTTATAGGCATGCTTGATCCTCACATGTGCTACAGAACTAGATAAACTTGTGAGACCTGTCAGTTTTCCATTTCTAACCTAGTTATAAAAAACAGACTTTGGCATACTTTGATAGTATTTGCAGTCTTACTTAATCTCCACGATATAATTCACACCTTCATAAGTTCACTCATTATGCAAGTATTCATTGTATTTCTTTGTGTCCATATAAATATCACTTGCAGCTATGACTAAAATTTCTCTGAGTTATTAGTTGATAAAGATCTTTATGGATTTCAATTTAGCAAGCTAGAGTTATTTTGAAACTACTTATTTTCATAGAAAAACCTCTGAAGTGTCTGTGAAATAAGCACTGTTAGTCCTTATAGAGAGTACACATATTAATCCCAGTGTGACCTACTATCTAGGTATTGGCTGGCTTTAATTTTAAGGTATCAATTCCATTTCGCACAGGAAGCCACAAAATATGCAGAGTCTAAAGGATTGGAAACAACAGCATTGCAAAACAAATCTATGAATGTCAGTGAAAATGACAAAAGTAATTTGGTCACAAAACAAAGGTATGTATTAAGGATTATATTACTGAGGGATGTACTTGGACAGTAACTTGAAACTTGTAGAATTAAGAGTAGGTAGAAGGAAGGACATTACATTCCAAACTGCTGTCCAATAGAAAATTAGCTACAAGCATATTCCCTATTTTTTTAAAATTTGGGCTCTTCTGTGGTTGTTACTTTTGGCATTTACATCATATAGCTTTGGTTAAGTTTAATTATTTGTAAATATGCAGAATTTTCAGTTTAAACAGCTGTCAATCTTGTATAAAAACATGAAAAGACTTTGCCTTTTTTAATGCTTGATTGAGCACTTTTTAGTCCTGCCCTCCTAATTTCAGACTATGAGTCATCTCAAGAAAGAGAATAAGAAAATGGAATCAGGCTGTTATATTTTCTTTACAACTGAACACAAGATTCTGTTGTTGATACTAATGTGAAGGGAAATATTAATCTTGCTTCATGATTCTGGCAGTGTGAACCTTCAAAACGATTATTTGGAATATATTAATATTCTAGGTTTATTGCCTTGTTTTTCATGGAGAATATAACTGTAGTCTTTAGTTGAGATAGAACTTCTATTTCTGCATTGTTATACTTGGAAGATTTAGCATCATTTAGTTAAGGAAATCGACTCATGCAGACAGTATAGAGGAAGACATTTCACAAGTTTTATTTGGTTTTTTGGGTTTTTTTATTTTTTTAGAAAGATAGCTCATGACACAATTACGTCTGAGAGATATGATGAAAGACTTGTTAAAAAACCCCTATGGAAGTAATTACTGATGAAAAACTAGATGTGCAAAATGCCATCCATTTAAATGTGTGAGGCAAGATTAAGAGGGTTAATGGATTGATGCAGTTAGTGTTTGTATGCCACTGTTTCTGTAGAGAGATCTCAATATTTTTTTAATTTAAATATTGTTGAATCATGTAAACGGCAAGTTGCTGCTTAGGAAATTATTTTTTTGTCTTTTTTTTCAAGACTGGTGAAAGAGCAACAGTATATCACAAATCAGTCACCTGGAGACATAAAAAAATCCACAGAAAGGTAAAATTTTGTTGCTTTTGGTCATAGACTTTTCATGAAGTTCTGTGTATTTTTACTCCATTCTATGTTACTTGCAGGCCTTACTCAGGGCAGAAACACACAGCGAGCAGAGTTCTTCAAAGTGAGTATTAGTTTACTTTTACGCTTTCGAAACAGTCAAACACTTATTTCTAAGTGTGATTGGATTAATAAAAAATGGTTGTGGGGGAAAAAACACTGCTAGTTTTTGTGTGTATTTTCTGTACAAGTGCAGGTTTGGTGGTTGCCGTATTTAGGAAGCTGTGAAGTGGCTTCTCTGGCAACTCATTTTGTGAAATCATTCACTATTTTCTGGTTTGCTTGGGGTTTTGTTTGTTTTATTGTGATTTACAGTATTCTATGCAAAAGAAAGCTGCCAGAGGAGTACTGAAATTTGTCTCTTTCTGAATTTGGAGCTAGATAACTTTGGTGGGAAGAACTAAAGAGATTGGCTGATTGGAAAAACAAGTTGTAGTGTAAAATGCACAAAGTTAGGATGTTTGTGCATTTTCCTGGTAACCCTAATTTAACAACATGGATAATGTAATATTTATAAGTAGGTTCTGAAGACCATTAGCAACCTCTTACCAGAGAGAGATGATGTTATAGTTTCTGTGTGTGGCCATGTTGTACATGGAAGGACAAACTCTTAAGATGCCTTGAATGCTTGCCACAGTTAAAACCTGACACATGTACTTGGAAATAATGCAATCTGTATACAAAGAATCATAGCTCTGATTGTTTGTTACTTCCCATTCTCTCTATGTAAAATGAAAGCAGTATGTATAGTAAAAATGCTTTTACCAAAATGAAATGTTTCATTATTATGCACCATTTTTTACTTAATTAATTTAACTAATTAATATACCTAATTAAAATATAATTCTTCTGTGAACTCTATTGTATAGAAAATGTGGTGATTTTTTTGAACAGGCTATTTTTTGAATCTTTGGACTATGGTGAGATATCATGTGTATTCATATAAAAAAGTATATTTATATGTAATCAGACACTGAAATTTTCCCAATCTGTAATAACATATCAAAATAGGTTCTTGTCTCATGTAAATGATAGAATGCAAAACTGCTGCCTTAATGGTGACTCCTCATTGTACTGGATGTATATTAACTGTCTCCTAGGTCTGAACAACTTACAGAATGTGGAAAACCATGGAGTTTCAGCTTGTGGCCGAAGAAGACAGGTTTGTACCATTCTCTGTTCTAAATTGACATAAAATTAATCTACATTGCACCGAATTTTTTTTCCCAGCTTTATTTGACCTTCTCCAAAATGCCTAGACTTAAGATTCTGTAGATTACTCAAGCTGTGCTACAGCTCCTGAAACTGTTAAAAGTAATTTTTTTTAAAGAGAGGAAATAAAACTTATTCTGTGCACTCTCAAATATTATTGTTGCTAATGCTTCTGAGCCTTTAATTTGTTGAAATACGCTGTTTCTAAAGCTTAGTTTGATTCTTTTTTTAAAACGTGAAAAAATAAAAAATTCTTCCCACTGTTGGGGTTACAGAATTCAGGATATCATTTGCCCATGAGAATTTTAGGCAAACATCAAAGACTACTTGTTTTCCAACTTAGAAGGTTAAATATTTAGCAATTTCATAATTCAATAATTTGCTCATGTTAGGTGAAAACATCTATTTGCTTGGGAAAATATTTTAGTTTTTATAAACCAAATGATAGGGTCTTAGAATGCTACATTTCAAATTGTCCTTTGCATTCTCTTCATGGGTGAGCCTACTTCATTTAATTACTTAAAATAATGCTGCTATGATCACTAATGCCAGAATTCCCTGTTGGTGGGAAGTACAGAAGTGTATACCTTAATAGAAGGCAATTTGGTATGATGTTGGGGTAAACTGTTTCAAGCTAATTTTTGCACATAGCCAATTTTCATTCATAATTGTTCAGCTTCTTACCATGATAACTAAGGAAATTAATATTAAATAAATGCATTGCCTTTGAATTCATTTTCATAATATCTCTTAGGAAGCAATTTGGAGTCTTTCTGTTTAGATAACAGTACAAGTTACCATCGTACATCCATTTTGGTGTGAGCTGTTTCGTTTTTCTGGTGTTCATTTTGACATTTCATTTTTTGTATAACAGGAAGGGCCAAACCTGCTCATGTTTTTTTCCAGATTGTCATTGAGGAAAGTTGTACTTACTTCTAGTTCTTTAACCATTTCTACTGCAGTTGAAGTACGGGTTAAATCTTCAGTTACATGGTGTCCTCAAATTGGTTGAGGTCCTAATGAGAGCTCATCTATCCTTGCAGGTTAAGCCCCTATAAACAGTTTTTCACTTTCTCACAAATCTCAGGAATAGTTAAATCACTGAGAGCCTCTTTAAAAGCTACAGATACAACCAGTGCCCTAAAAAGAAAAAAATAGCAGCACTTACTGGATTTGTTTGTTGCCTTAAAAAATATAATTAGTTTACTCCAAAGTATACTTGGATAGGTACCTTGTTAGCCAGTGTCTGGTAAGCATGAACACTTCCATCAAGCTTGTTTTCAACATCAAGATTTAAACTATTTGGATCACAATTGACAGAGAGCTAATGAGAACTTTGTGTTCACATATTTTCATGCTGAGGTAGTCTGTTATGGGGTCACCTACAAGCAGTGTATCTAAGTCTAGGGCTTGTGCACATGTCTTGTTAGAAAAAAATAGATGTTGTTTGCTTAGTTACGTTGTTGTATTTCAACCTTAATTGAAATGTAAAGGCAAAATTTTTAGAAAAATGCATTTGATAGTAGCAAAGAACTCTGAAAATTTTGTAAAAACTTGAATGAATTTTATGATTAAGAACTGTGTTTCTTTAAACACTTAGAAAAGTTGTAGGCATTTGCTGCCTCTGTGATATTTATGCCATACTCCCTGCCAGTGAGACTGCTCGGTAATATTGTATAGAAAGCAATGATAATTGGCCTTTTACACAATAAATCTGCTCCTCTGCTTAATCATCTGGGTTATAAAATTGTCTACATGCATGAAAGAATGCAATGAATGTCAGAGCTGTTGACTTCTAGAACTTCCTTTTCCATGTAGTCCCTCTTTCAATGTTGGCATTGTTTGCTCTTGTTTTGTAAATGGCATTTCATTGCAATGGTTCAGTGCCCATTTTCAGCCTTTCATTGCTGTGTTTTCAGTTAGCTGCAAATAACACTCTGCAGTGCTATTGAAAGCAAGCATACTTTATTTTCTCCTCCCTAAATTAGGGGATGCAAGTGTCACGGAATTTAGGGAACTGTTTGTACTCAATTTTATATCCTGTCCTTTGAGTTGTTTAAAATCTGACTGACAGTTTCTTTAAATTAAAGAATGTGTCTGAAAATCTGGATGTTCAGAATTTAGTCAGACTTGTATGGGAAAAAAAATCCATATATTTAAACCAGAAGGAAAAAAATCAGAGCGGAGTCCTGTAATGCATAAAGGAAGGCAGGTTACTAGAGGAGGACTGACTCTAAGGAATAACAAGATCTTTAGATATGACAGAGTATGCCTCTGCATTCTGCCTGGCAAACTCAAGCTTGCTCTGCCTGCATTCTAAGCTGGCCAGATGTCACGTTGCTCTGGACTAGGTGCCGTGATGATGTGAGCTCAAATGTAATGCTGCATTATGTCCAGGCTTTCAACCAGCCTTGGCAACTTGTTACAGTGCAAAGCTGGAATCTACAAAAGTGCTGTCCCAGAGGGGACAGACAGTTCATCGGTCAGTAAGGTGGGAGGCAAGTTACTGCTGTACAGCTCCTCAGTGAAGAGAAAAGATGACAGTCCCTGATTTACCTGTAAGGCAGGCTCCTCATTTGTATGTTAAACTGAAGAAATTTATTTTAAAAAACGAAAGCTCAATATAAGCAATTTAAAATCAAAACAAGCTAAACCAACCCTTTTAAGAGCAAATGTAACTAATCATTGCAAGTAACAATAGTTGTAATTGTCTCTGATTGAAGTATTTGAATTATCTGGTGTTCTAGGTCAAGAATAACTCTGTTACTTGAATAAAGATTTTATTTAGGAAAGTTTTCTGGCATGCTCTGGAATGAACTATGTGATTCCAATGGAATCTCTGGCCTTTTAATAAAGTTAAAAAAAAAAAACAAACCAAGAGCCATTCACTGCTGATGTTGCAAAATATTTGTGGAACGGGAAGTATTGGAAAAAGGAAGTATTTTTGATAAAGGTTAGACTACTTTAGAGAAGTTTTAGGTTCCAAACCTTTTAGAAATACAGCTGAACTGCTATCACTTGTAATTCTTTCACTGCTTAGTGAGGTTTGTTAGTGATCATAGTTTACTGAAGAGGCACTGATAGTTGCATTAAGCTGGAGTAGGTCCAACTTTGAGATGTGAAGTTTAGTCTTTGCATAGGTGTCACATTTTCCCTCATTGTAGAAAAACCAGGATACAGTTCTGATCAGGCTGAATGTTATCTAAGCTTCTTCTCCCTCATACTCACGCCCCTGCCTTTCATGTTTGACTGCTGCTGACACTTCTAGCAACTTAAATTCAAGGAAAGTGGAGAACCATACAGAATGACACTCAGTTGTCACCTGGCCTATTCCCAATGTCTGAATTGATTTTGCTTTTAAGAGCAGAATCTTTTAAGGATCCCAGAAGGGTTCCAGGTCATACGGAGAGGAGATAATTTTTTTTTTTTTTTTTTGCTGTCTCCATGGATGTGGGATTTAGCACAAGGACCTCTTGTGCCACTGACAATCATACCAGCTGACCCTGGGTTTTCCTGTCCACCCTCCCTTGTGCACCAGCAGGGTAGTATGTATTTGTCTAATGACAGCAGCCATGAGATTTACATTTCCACTGGGTACGTTATTTGCAGATTTAAGTGATGTTCATTCCCCTGTAATTCATATATTTCCTCGCACTTATCAGATCTACTAGTTGGCTTTATCAAGTTGAAATTTCTGTAAGTTGAGGCTATTCCTTTGCACCCACATTTCCCTTTCTGCCCAGTTCTTTACAATTTTGAAAGTTTCAGTTGTAAAGGTGAGCCATAACATGATTTTCTAGTCTTCCCTTTTGCTTTATAGCCAACACCATTTATCCATTTGATAGTTGGAAGTGTTCTGTTACTTATAGGAGAAGGTTTTATACATACTCTGGTAAAACAACCTTTCTTTTAATCCACAAAGTTACAAATTTTAGGCCTTCAGATTCAGCCATTTACAATTCTTATGGCTCTTGTAAAGTTCTGTAAACATTTTTTATTCCAATTGAGTTATTCCAATTAACCCAAGACTTTATTAGCAAAGGATTAGTCAATCAGTCCTCTGTCACATAAGGATTGTATACATTTAATCTCAGGAATGCTCACAACTCAGCCAGGTTCTACTGGCTACAAAATTGTTAAGGCGTGTTAGAAGTGGCCACCTCCTCCAGCAGCCTCAGCCCAGGACCCTCCTGTCTGGCTGCTGGAGCCCAGTGTGGAGTCCAGGGACCTGGGGTCACTACTTGGGCAGTGGCTCCTGCTTTCCCATCTGCAGGTTTGCCTAGTAACAAAGCTGAACACAAATCCAAGAGGCACACACAGAGAGGACACTGCCACAGAAAAGGTGCTGTCCTCAACACCACCCATGTGTGGTACCCGTGTAAGACATAAACACAGCGGAGTCCTCTTCCCTTGTCTGTCTGGTAGAGGTGTAAGTTCGCTGGTGAAGGAACACACCCCCTTCTCTAGGTTCACAGGCATGTGAATATTTGCACGTGCCCAAGTATGGGAACAACCTTTCTGCCTGCCTGGTACCCCTGCCCACATCACAGCCCTCCCATTCCTTTCATAGGGCCGTAACTTCCTGGCTGGTGCAGATGGATGCACCAAATATGAGCACTCTTTTGGCTGTATTACATTGTACACTTGCAAGATGTCTCCCTTTCAGGTAAAGGGTGAAATTTTCACTCATTCAAGGAGACAAAGAAAAGACAGAGGGAGCCTGTGCCTCCTGGGTGGCAGCTCACAGTCACTGCTTCTGGGATGACCCTCCAGCCCGACAATAACCAGTAACTCAAAGGAAAACTACAAGACACACAAGGGCTCCTCTTGGTCATAACATCTGTCCAGCAGACCAGACCCGCATTACAATTACCTTTCCCTCTTTTAGCTGGCAGAGGGGTGCCTGACTGACCTATATTAAAGCTGGGATTCAGCAGCCCCCACACATTGCAGGAACCTACAGATGACCCTTGGCTAAAGCCCCAACAGGGATTTCAAAAGATTCTTTACCTTCCAAGCAGTGGCAGGGATCAGCCTATGGTCTGCCTAAGCGAAGCAGGATGTGTGAATCCCATTCACAGCACCAGATGCTGTTGTGGAAATAACCTGAATTGCAGTTGAGATCAGTTGGTGGCTGTGATAAGAGGAGAGGACAGGGAGCAGCAGTGATGGCCTTTGCTGATGTGAATTCTGCCCAGCTGGGACAGCTATGGAGTTCTATAACTTTTACAAACAGCTTTTTCACGAAAGTTGTGTCAGATAAGCAGCTTATGGTACATAACAGCAGCAAATTCAATTCCTCAGATGAAGAGGCTCGAGTCAGTACCTTCTTTTACAAATAGTTCACTCTTTTGGCAATTTAAATTGTTCTGACTGGCAAGACCATTAGCTGCAAATGCTTCTTAACTCCTGAGGCCCGCAAAGGCCTATTCAACATTACCAATTTTAATTTCACACACTGAACATAAGTAATTGTAGTGCTTTTGATCACTTGCCTGTATAAATTTTGTAGTACTTTTATGAGCAAAAACTGACTTTTTTGCTATTTCAGAGCAACTCCAAAATCAGTAAAACACAGGTGATGGTTAAATGCAGAAATAAGGGAGTCTTTTGGTTGGATTTTCAGCAGTCATTTGCTCATGACATGCACATAAACACATGCAGATTTTGTAAGTCTGGTAACTAATGATTTTTAATATGGAATCTGTTGGTGATTACAGAAATGCCAGCATGAGACCAGTGAAAATTGACCATTTGTCTCCTTTCATAACTTACTGCAGTCCATGAGACTGTCAGAAGAAGCAGGATCCCTCCTGTGCAAGAAGCAGAACTAAACATAAATAAATTAAATGGAACAGCTGCACAATACAGTTCTCTGTGCATTTCAATCTCATTAATGTTTTTAAGTTTTTATTTTTTCTGTAAGTTAAGCCTTTGCATTTCAGGTTTGGGGGAATAAATTTAGAAAGAACATGCTATCAAACCGCAGTTTCAAGTAGAAATTGATACTTACTTTTTAGAAACAGTTTTTCTACACAGTTATTTCACCTGAGGATTCTGTCCTATGCTTGCATAGATAATATGCAATTCATTTTGCCTGAGGAGGTGTGCTGATCATACATCAGTGTGATTAGTTGTGTATTAAGCAAGCAAGATTTGGAAGACATTTGTGGAGAGTCAGATTCTAGCCAAATAAGTTGTTTTAAAATAATTTCATAATAAAGTTGCTAATGCTATTTTAGAGTGAAAAAATTGACTGCATCTTATACCCCTTATACATACACATATCAAAAAAAGTAGTAGTTAAAGACATCAGAGGATATATAGAATTTGTAAAGTTTTGTTATATAGATGTCTATTTTTATGAAGTTATGCTAAAGGAAAATTGATAATTGGTTCTCCCTCGCACTTTTCTGTAAAGGTAAGATTTTTAAAATCAAGAATTTGATTTTTAAAAATTCAGTTTTCTTTTACCCTGTGTGCAGTCCTAAAACTCTTTGTATTGAGGTATTTGTACCAAGAAGCAACTAAGAAAGAACTGGAAGGGATTGCTTACTGATGTAATTTTCTTTTACTTTCATGAGAGAAAAGTCATGCCCTGAAAATTAAAAAGCTTGTAACTCATGGCAATCAGACTTAAGTAGTAGGCTCAACAAATGGCCAAAAGCAAATGCATAGCTGTTAGCTGAGAATATGACTGATGTCACTTTCAAATGCAATATGTATAATTTTGCTTCTATAAGCATTTTAAATACTGGGATTTGTTCCTGAGCACACTGAAATTCTTCTGTTATTGGTAAAAGGTGTCTTGATTCTCAGTCCCTGGCCTAATTTGTAACAGAATGCTTTCTCTTTTACGGTGCATACTAGGATCAATCAAGGTTTGTCTTGACTCAATTAGCTTATAAAGTACAATTTTGGAAAGCACGTTTTGAAGAAAGTAAACCTTGGCCTAATATCTTTTTTCTTTTCCTCCTGCAACTTGTGAGCATTGAAGCATGCTGTTCTCTTTCCAGGTGATATCTGCTAATGTGTTGTAAAACTTGACTTGATAACCTTTGTTGTTGTATTTAGTTTCAAGATTTAGATTCAAGTTTGAAAACAAAACCCCTCTGACACCTGTACTCTGTAATAACTAGAGAGCAGTATGAAAACTTGCTTTTATATTTGCTGTAAGGTTAGCTTTTACATTAATAGCTTTCTCTGTTCACATATCCAGTATTTTTCTCTGTTCTTCCCCTAGCGATGGACTTACAAAGAAGACTTGGAACTGAAATCAGGAGTAAAGATGTTCGGAGTGGGTAACTGGGCTAAAATTTTGGCCCATGGTAACTTCGACAACCGAACAAGTGTCATGTTAAAAGACCGATGGAGAACATTGTGCAAGATTGACCTAGCCTAGCTTTCCAGAATAACAACTTATTTTAGTCTCAAAGTGTCCAGCAGTGTTGCTGTCCTAAAACGTGAAACAGAATAGTAATAGGTATAAAACATTTATGTAAGCAAAGTTGTTCAGGTGATGACTTTAATGTGAAGCCTAATACATAGTGTGAACTTTATGGCAGATGAACCTTGGCTAACATTAAAAAAGTTCCTTATTACTAGTTAAAAATGCTCATGTGTAATAGTGACATGAAGTTCTGGGAAGTCTACTTCCTTAACACTGACTGTGGAGTCACCTATGAAGGTGGGTGAACATGAGAACTGCAATGTAGAGGAAGAATACTTATGCACTTGTAGTATAAACAATTGTCCAGATGATGCTGGGAAGGAATCAAGGATCTAAACTGAAATCTGGTTTTAACACTCTAAACTTTCATTTTTATTTACTCTTGCTATTCAGTGATGACAGTAACTATCATCAGACTTGAGAATGTTTGGCTGGCTCGCTACTGAGTAGGAGCAGTGCCTGCAGACAGGGCTGTGGCCAGTAGAGAATGCGAACTTCAGGAAAAGCAACCACTATGATTAGAAATATTAGCTCTTAATTACCAAAGAGAAACATGGAAACGTGCTTCTAGTGTTCTAATAGAAAATCAGTCTTAGCATTTTGTATTAAGGCAAGAGAGAGTTTCCCAAAATGCTTCTTCTAAAGTTCTGACTCCTTTAAAATTTGTTTAGGCTCCAGAAAATGCAGCATAAAGATGTAGATTTCTTGGCATTGATGTTAATATTCTCAATCTTTTTGTTGTTGCTGTTTTAAAGGTCTTTTAAACTTTTATGTAAAAATAAAGCTATGCACCAGGGGACATGAACAGTGTTCCAGTTGCCGAATCTTCTTCCAGGTTCCTTGGCACTGAGAGTTGCCAACTGCTTCCCAGTGTAAGATTTTACCTCTGAAATGTGACAATAAATGAGGAATTAGAAGACTGAAAATTGTGTATTTCGTGTTAATGGGTTATGTAGTATATATAACATGTCAGAAGATTTTATTTGCTTAATCATGTAGTTCTCATCTAGCTCTTGAAATGGTTTATGGAGCAGACACTATATTCTAAAGTATATGTATACAGGATGGTGGATTGAGTATCTGGTTGTACAAGTATCAAGTTGTATGCATATTAATGAAAGTATAGATCAAGTAAAAATCTGTTATGAATAATAAATATCTACTTTCACATTTAGTTTTCTATAAACCAGGTATATAGGTTTGAGGGGCGTACTGATGCACTGCTATTAAACCTGCAATCAGATTTGGATTATGGCAGGAAATACCATTTTTATGTAAAAGTGCCTGTAACTGTAAAAAGTCCTCTTGCACTACAGAAGTTGCATTATTCCTTCACAATTGTAAATAAAGCTTGCAAAGCATTGAACTCTTACATTGAAATTACTTCCCAATTCTGTGAGAACTGAAAGGGTAAACCTTCTGAGCTCTACAAGTGGTATGAGCTGTTTCATTTTTTTAGGTATAATAAATGCAGCTTTTAATGAGACCTTGAGAAGGTTTAATTTCTGTACTGAGTTTTGCTCCAGAAGAGAGAGCAGAAAAAAAGGCTTTATTTACCCATCTGCATTATGGCCATCCCCAGCACAGCGATGCGTGTCGGTGTTCATAGCTGGAGGCTGGCAGGCAACGCACACAGTGTGTCCTTCGCGTAGGTACTGCATCCAGCGAGCATATGGCCGATTCTCCAAAGCACAGTGGTGTGAAAGTGACTCTGTTCTAAACTCCACACAGTATCTGCTCAGCAGAAAAAGTACTAAATTAGTTATGATAGATAAAGCACAAGCTTTATCTTTACTTTGAATGTACTTACCAAACAGGTGGTATTTGTGAAGTGCAAGTTAGACATCATCATTGCTAACAAGTCTCTTTCTGACCTAACCTAATCAATGGATTCTTAAAAACTTTCTGCAAACTATTTCTCATTCTATGCTCCAGTCCAGTGATTTATGTATAATCCCACTTTCTGGTTGTGTTCTGTATTCTTAAGTTATGTTGAAAAGCAGAACTTGGTAACCCATATTTTCGCTTCTATTCTGCTGAAGGAGAAAATGGAAAAGAGACTAAGAATACCAATGGGATTTATTGTTCTGGGGAAAATAGCACAGGACAAAGCATTATGAGCTTACAGACCCAGTAATAGCCTAATTTAAACTTCATAGCTATCTCTACTGGTAACCAAACAAAATTTTTTATCAATTGTGTCAATTAGTTTAAAAAAAAAGGTCTCTAGAGACCAAAGACATTCAACCCACTTTGTGAGTTCAGAGGCCTAAGTCTAATTTCTTAGACTTACGCTTAGGACACATTCAGCTTTGGTTTAGCATTATGTACTGTTGGCTTTCAAACGCAGCTGTCATCACATTTACCATGATCCCAGTGTCTAATTCAGGACAATTAGCAAGTAATAAAAACCAGCGTCTAGAACATGCAAATAAACTGCATGAAAGAAAACCCGTACAAGCTGAAGCTTATTGTTTAATTGTTGCAAATTTCATTACATTTTTCTCTGTAGCCAGCTACTTTCTACTGAGCAAGATGACCCACATGCATATGATAAACAGATTACCCAGCTGCTTCTTTGTCTGAAGGCCAGAGAGAAGACACTGCTCGTCGTTTTCTTTCTTTACTGTATTCAGAGGTTGTTATGAAAGCAGGGACTGAGGAAGAAAACAGTTACGGTAAGGCAGCAAGACAATAGCTGAGCCGTATTTCAATTACTGTAACGGCGGATGAATGAATCGGGAGCTTGTGGATGGTTATGTGATGTTGGCTGACTTTACTGAAAAAGTGGTAAAATGTTGGCAACATCAGATGTCAACCCCATTCCCTGCAGCTAAGCTCTCCTTATTCAGAAGAAAAATATCTAGAAATGGATGCCATAGAAGTAGGAGGTGCTGGAATCCTACAAAGAGTACCCTTTCCTGTTTCATGCTGAATTTGTGTTCTAACTTTGCACAGATATAATTTGATACTTACTGAGGGGCTTATGTCCAGAAACTGAAGGGAGTGCATGCAGCTTAGTTTAGTTGTTTACTTAATAGAAATGAAGAAATGCCAGAGTGGGGAAAAAATAATAAAATAAAGAGCACTATGACAGTAGAAAGCAACATTTTCAATTGTATTTTTAACCACCTATCTACAGATAGATGCTTTTTTTTTTTCCTGTTCATTGATATCAGTAAAATTTATGGCAGCCTTGATGGACACAATGTACAGATAAAGACAGAATACCATGTTCATGGCCGCAGTCCTCCCCCTGGTAAGTCAGGTATTCCAGGCAGCCAGCCTTCTCCTCCAGAGCCGGACAAGGTTCCCCACCATTTTTAGGTTCCTGTTGTACGTAGCGCCTACGTATTCGCAGACCGGGATGACACTGTTCTGCACAGCCACTCCAATGACTCCACTCCCCCACAACACACGGAAGAGCTGCAAAGGAGTATTGAAACATTACTAGTAGTCAAGGTTTCTATTTTATCCTAATTGCTTTTTTCCTTTTTTACTTTTATTTTAAAAGTTTTAAATGCTCTTCCAGGAGTTTTGCATCCTCAGATTTAACATTCAAACTTGCCTGCAGTGCTTGGCTCCATATTTGATCCCTTGTGTATAAACAAACAGCCCCTCATCAAAACCTTTCACTACAGCTATGAGGTTCTTCTGTACCCTCTTCTGAAGCATACAGCATTAGCCCCAAAGGAGACTAGCTTATGGATTATCTAGACCAGAGTGGTCTGACCTATGCTGGCGGTTCCTACACCACCAGATTTTGTTAAAAGGCTGGAACACTAAGTAGCAGAACTCAGGAAGCCTTTCAGCACTTGATTCCCCTCAGATTGATTTGTAACCCCTTTTTCCTCAACACTTAAGTAAGAACCAGTGCCCCAGCTTTGTTGCCCTGTTATACACAGGGTGTCGTACTCCATGGTTCTTGCTGCAAAGACAATTGTTGGTGAATATTTTGAGGCCCTGCTCATTCCCAACTATAGAACAGTCCACTGAACATTTGAATTTTAGTTCTCATGGACAACAAACTTCCTCTGAACTTAACCAAAACATTATGGAAAAAGTGCCATTATTTTGAAAGTAAACTTTGAATTGTAAGAAAATGCATTTCCCTCTAGCAGAGCATCAATAGCACAGGTACCATATACTCACACCTTTGATCTCTCCTAACCCAGGCTAATAGAGATTCAAAGAACTTCTCTCTTTGCACATATTAAGTGTGCTCACTGAAGGTCTCAGACAAAGAAAGAATGAAAACTGCTTTGGTTTGTATTTTGTGGCATTTTTCTGGCAACTATTGAAACCTTTAGCCCAGCTGATGGCCCTTGATATGTTTTTGGTTAAATAACATCCAGGTTCTTTAGAAACAGACTAAATCATCATATTATGTAGAGAATGAACCCTTATGTCATGTTTGTCACTTCTTTCTGTGAGAGCTGTACATGGGAGACTTAGCATCTCTCATTTTCAGCATTGTCTTTAAACTCAAAAATCAGATCTGTTATCCAGTAGCCATTTCCTTCCTTAGTTTATTCTCTGCAATGCATCTAATAATGATGGCATGCTCTGTGTAGTTCTCATATTAAGCATGATATACATGTTTCTGAGCTAGAGTTCTCCCTTCCCTTGCATTTCTCTTTTATATTCTGGCAAAATAGTTGCTCTGTGTCAGCCTTGCTAATGAATAATAGGCCAAATATTTTTTTCAGGTGGATACATACAATCTACTCTGGAAGAAAAGTTTTGCAGCCTGAATTCCAGAGAATACAGAAACAGATGATGGATACATTATTCCTGAGTAAGAAGCTACACAACACATGAGTCTTCACTTTATTTGTCCATTAACATAGTATGCAAAACACACAGAGGTTTAACGTGTTTCCATGAAGGTGAACTTCATGGAAAATTCGTGAAGACTCATCTTCAGGAACACCAAGTCCCAGGTTTTGAAAACTGCATGGCCTAATAATTTCCCCTTTAGCAGTCAAAATGAATACTACAGCTCTTCAAAACAGTACTGCACACTGAGCCCCGAGGGGCTGAATGAGGATGATCTCTGGGTGCTCACTGATGAAACAAACACAACCCTTCCAACAAGGAACTTCAAGTATACACAGCCTTAGCAGGCACTGCAGTGAAAGAGGAGATAAGAAAAATGTCACACACATGGGCATCCATCAAGAGAAAGAATTCTCTGAGAACAAGCAATCATTCCCTTGCCTGAGTTGTCCTCAACCTGTGCCCAACGAGGACATTTAATCTGACCAGTGGTCCATTTCTAGTAGCCTCTTTTCCTGAAGGCCACCTGGTAAGTGCTTCAGGTCGGACAATGGTACAAAATACACATTATCATCATTGGCTGGGCTGTCTTAAATTGGTTCTGAATTGTTTGGGTTGTGCTTCTCATTATCTAGTTAAATAAAACTTTTTCCTTTCCCATATATGCTGTTTCTCATTAGCTTGTAATGGAACATATCACATGCTTTTGATTTTTTTTCTATATTTCCTGATTACAATTTAAATCCTCAAGAAGCTTAAAAGCTTAAGCACTAGTTACATACTTAACTCAGTGTTGCAGAAAAGTGATGGGACCAAACTAGTCTTTCAGGAAAATATTTTATGCCCTTTGGGATTCTGCCAGTATAAGACATCAGGAAGAAAGAGTAGAATGTGATAACCTCCTTGGGGTTTGTGACTTTTCTCATAAAACGTAGAAATTGCCATGTTTGCTCTGTCACTACATCTCTGATTTCTTGGAGCACTACCAATATCGTAAAGCAGATAAAACCTCTCAAAGAGGCTACTTGGCAAACGTCCTTACCACACTACCATAATTCCCCTCCTCTGTTCTCACTGTGCACTGTTGTAACCAAACTTGTCCACTTTTAGTGCCCTAACAGCACTAGGTGTATGAGTGGCTGAGGATGCTGCATCTCACCCCCTAAGGAACTCTCCTGAAACAGAACCACTGAGCTGCTCTGGATATTGGGCCACCAGTTGTCCATTGTGCTCAACAACTAGCATTCTCTGGTGTTTTCTTCTGTGTACAGATAAACCCCTTCCCAGACAGCCCCTGGGTATGATTTGTAGAACAGCACTGGGAAATAAGAGAAAACAGCTCCCTTTGCCACATGCAGATACCTGACACTGCACCACCAGGCGCTGTCCTCAGACACATCTGGGTACCCCAAGGTACATGGCACAGCCTCTGTGGCTGTGAAGATACCACGCTGACATGTTGCAGCATAACCCTCAGACATTTGTTTCAAGCACTGGGAACTAGAAAAGGAAACTAGTGATAGTGTCTTAGACCCCACAATGGGATAGCCAAAACAAGTGCTAAAGGTACTATGGACCTGACAGTCTTTGCCACCTGGCTGCGGGGTCAGAAAACAGTCCTTGAGCCCACTTTATTTAATAATACTTCAGTGGATAGACTTCAGTGTCTGATCACACATCTACAAATCATTACCAGAGTACCCAAAGGACAGTAAGTGTCTATCTAGCCTGTTTCCTTATCTGTTGACTCTCTTCCAAGCTGGCCTGCATATGTAAGAATTTCCACATAACTTTAATCCCATATTAGCACCTTGATATGCAGGTAGCATCAGGTCTAGCATCACATTTTCCATGCAGGAAACTCCCAAAGGGACTAGTAGCTGCATAACAAATAAAGCAATGACTTCATGTCTTACTGGAATTAAACCAAGCTGACAGTTAAATACTGGTCATCTGTGGCAATGCATGGCAATGTTATGGTTATCAAGATTTAGAACAAGAAGGATGAATTGCCTCAGTCATGTGGAAAAATATGAATATTGGGTTACTAGAATGGAATTTAGTCAGCAGGATAATAATGTCGTTCTTGCAGTCAGTACCCAGCAACTATTAAGGGACAGTACGTCAATTTTGTGTCTCATTGGAAAGATGTCAAATTCCTCAGCATGACAGAGAATGGGTCCCAGAGATGATATACAAGGAACGGTGTCACCTTTTGAAATACAAAAAGAAGTATCAGGGACCCATAGCTACATCTTTATGGTCTCTATATTGCTATTGTTTCATCTTAGTTAACATGACAATGGTAGATGATGATTTGTTGAAAAAACGAGGGAGATGCAAGTCAAAGGAACCTGAATTATAGGACTTGTGCTCAGATACCTACTAAAATGTGGAAGCTAGTGGAATTTCAAAAATACACAGAAAAATTACATTGCTATCTTATGAATCACAGATTGACTGGTCAGAACTTTTTTCTTGTCTTCCATTTACAGCACTGTGAATCATAGATCTTTTTTTCTGAGTCAAATTCCATTTAATTTTTTCCCACGTCTGGAAAAAAAGGATTACTATATGTTCATTGCACAACATACTTTGAGAAAATCCACAGATCCTTATACATTGCAAAGTAACCACTTCAGTTCAAGTGACAAGCTCACTCATTTCTCAGCTTTCTTCTTGTACAGTAGTTCCTATTTAAAATGCTCTCTATGTACAAAAACATTCTTTCATCATTGTTAGAACTATAAAGAAATTTATTTAAAAACTCTTGGACTTAGGTTCAGAAGTCCCTGGGCTTCTGCTGAGCTATCTACTTATAAAGTACTAGGTCTACTGCAATTTTTAAGCATAACAGAATTTAAGTGTGCCATTGGCAGCTTTAGGAAGCCACTCCCTTCAGTGTTTTCTATTATTTTGGAGCATGGTTTTTTTATTATTGTTAACACATTTCTTGATTACCTATCCTTGAGGCACTTTACACTTTCCCTAAATACTTCATCCTGTTAAATATTTGCGAAAGGATGAAATGTCATTTCAGCAGGTGCTGAAATCAAGAGTGGTGAACAGGTTGACAAACAAGCTGTAGTAAAAGAACCGTTGATCACCTTTCTTCACATTTATGTTTTCAAGTTTTGAACTTTACATTCAAAACAGTGAACTATGCCAATAAACACTCTTGATGTCATTAAACACATAGACAAAATTTAGAAAGACTCAATAGGGAGACCTCGATATCCAACAGGAACAAAAACAACTTTAAAATTTCCAGCCATACTTGTGTAAGTTGATACCAACTCCCACTGGAACTATTTGGAATTTCTGTTTATACAAAATACAACGTAATGACTTGCCATGGAAAGTATATATGATCATTTGCCTTTAAAAGAATGACTTGTGAATTTTGTGAAACTTGGAAGATTTGTAGTTTTTGAATGTATGAGTTCGAGGATCACTTTCCCAGGCTGCTAAAATCCTGCCCTCCCATGCTTACACCCACCCATGCCAAATGTGCTGTTAGCTCTGCTTGTGTTAGCATTGGAGCTCACACAACTGGGCAGTGAGGCAGTGCAGGGAGTTGAACCAATCAGAAACGGGTAATAGAGAAAACAGAAATAATTCCCTGTGGGTTTACCTCCCTGAAGTGGGTCACCAGAGACTGTCAAATTCTGGCTCTGGTGCAAGAGAGGCAGAGAGACAGAGACTTCACGGAGACTCCATCTTCCTGCCTGGATCTAGGGCACCCACTGCCCACACAGGGTACAAGAGAGAGGCAGCACAAACACATAATGCCTTTTGAGGAAACCACCACTGAACGTGAGACAAAAAATACCATCTCGATAACAGTGGGGCATCATCAGATGCCAGAAGTAACGGTAAGGAAAGTGTTTAAACTAGAACTTTTCAAGCACAAGTTTGAGCTTCTTTTTGAAGAGCACAGAAATTTTTTTGGATTAGAGCTTCATTTTAATGCTAATACTGGGCAGGTTTATCAACTCTCTCCTTTTATACTTCAATATTAAAAATCATATTGTTTACTGAAAATATGTGATATGCTCTGACTGTATGACAAGCAAGTATTTTGTCAGTTCTCCCCCTATTGATTTTCCTGAATGATAGAACACTGTATTTTAAAAATGCTAATTTTAAAAATGCTACCTTCTGTTATACTCTATGGTACATTTTTTTCCCCATGTTATTCTGGTGAGATTATTTAGTGGTGAGAGGACTGTGTTTCTTCCGGAGACCTGAGGTCAGAGTTCTGCTCTGCTGAGTTCTTCTGTGAAGCTTTATATCCCTTAGGACGTGTCTACAGCATCTGACAATCGTACTCCCCCTTCCCAGTGCAGGCAGACATAAGCCAACTTGGGTCCCAAAGATATGTGGCTGTGTCAGCATGGCACTGAGCCTGCTAAATGCACCCTAATTAGCAGAACTGTGCAGCAAAGGCTCATGATTTTTTGGCTGTAGGCTGGCATATGTCCAGCCAGCTGGGAGGAGACATTAGGCTGAGTACTAGTGCTGCACCTGCAAAGCAAGGGCTGTGTCCTACATCAAAGACAGAGGGAGGGAGGACAAATTGTGAAGACCCCAAAGAGTAGAAATACCACAGAAAGAGGCAGCGTGAATATCTACAAGGTTGCTACTCAGTTTGGTAGAACTGGACCACTTTTCCTGCTTGCCACTGCTGCCTTGGAGCCCAGGCCTTCACCCAAGGGCTGGCAGAGGACTCTTTTACAGAATGACAGAATATTCTGATTTGAAAGGGACCCACGAGGATCACTGAGTCCAACTCTTAAGTGAATGGCCCTTATGGAAATCAAATCCATGACCCTGCCATTATTAGCGCCACATTCTAAACAAATGAGCTTGCACTCGTTCTCCTATGCTTATTTTAAAGCCCTTGCCTTCACAGTAAATCCTTGCTAATTCATACCCCTAGAAATGGGGCCAAAACCTCACAGTGGGGATTTCCCCAATCATTCCATTGCTATTTGTTTGTCAGGATGTGAGGAATCAACTGAAAGATACAGACGGGTGCTAAATGAATCTCCCTGCTGTCTCAGTAATTGGACACACCCCCTGCAATCAATGTGTGTTCGGGACTAGCACGAGGGTAAAGTAAGTAACATAAAATTTTAGAGGTAAAATAACTTCAGACTGTCACTGTACTACAGCTGATCTGGAAACCTTGCAGATGTCTACTGAGAGAAAATTCTCTGCCCCCCTTCCTGCGCCTGCCGCTATTCTGGCGCTGCCCCAACCTGGTCCCTCTTCATGCCCTGGCCCCGGGGCTGGGGACGCCAGGGAGGGAGGAATCTGGCCCCCCCGCAGCCCTCAAGCCCCACGCCCCAACTCCCAACCCCAGCGACACCTCCATCCCGCGAAGCCCCGGCAGGGAGATCCCTGTACCTGGAGAAAGGGCCGGGGGTGCGGGGTCCCGCCCGGGCCGCGTCCGACCCGCGCCCCTCTCGCCGGGCCCGCGGCTTCGCCGGACCCGCAGAGCCGTGGGCGGACGCACCTACCTGGACACGCCTGGCTGTGGTCGTGGCAGCAGTCCCCGGCTCGCCGGCAGCCTCCGTCGCAGTAGCAGGTCCCGTAGCCCCCTCCCTCCCTCCATCCCTCGCCGACGCAGGAGGCATCCCGGCCCTGGCAGCACTTTCCCGAACAGCTGCCCCCGGCCCCGCTCCCGGCCCACAGCAGCCCCAGCCACAACGCTCCCGACAGCGCCGAGCCGCCCATCACCGTGCTGCCCATCACCGTGCTGCCCATCACTGAGCCGCCCCGACGTGAGGATCCCGCACCGCTGCGCTGCGGCCGCCACGGGCCCCCGGCGGAGCGGGGCGGGCTCGGCGGGCAGGCGGCGGGGCCGGGCGGGGGCGGCCGGTGCGGTCCTGCCCGGCCCTCCCTGTCCTGCCCGGCCGGGCAGCCGGGCCGGCTCAGCGCCCCGAGGGGCACCGGGCAGCGGCAAAGCTTCGGGGTGCGGGGGGAGAGGGAGCCGGGGCAGGTACGGTGTCCTGCCAGGTGGTGGTTGTTTCCCGCGGGGTCCCCACGGTAGAACCCACCTAGCAATGTCCCACAGAGCGATGTTCTTTTTGTACCGGGATGTACTGGGACTTACACAGCCATGTCCCACACAATAGCGTCCCGCTTTGCACGGACTCACACTGTGACCCTCGAGTGATGTCCTGTGCAGGGATGTCTCACACAGCAGGACCCATACTGCCATGTCCCACACAGTGATGACCTGCAATGCACCCCATGGCAGTCTTCCACGTGGTGATAACCCTCACAGCAACATGCCACTCAGAAATGTCCCAGGAGGTGGTGACTCTCACCAAGGTCCTACACAGCAGTGTCCCACACTGCAATGACCCCCACAACAATGGGGGGGTCCCTCCCACAGAGAGATGTCCTGCAGAGCAGGGTCCCATGTATTGCCAAGCCACAGAGAAATGTCCTCCACAATGGTGTCACACAACCATGTCCTGCATAGGACCGATCTGCAGAGCAATGATCCACCTGGCACTGTCCTGCACAACTGTGAACTGCTCAGCTGTACTCTGTGCAGTGGTGATGCACATCACAGTGACCCACACAACTGTCCCAGAGCGTCCCTATCCATCTCCACACAGCCCAGTGGCTGGGAACGGCCTGGGACCATGAAACAAGATTTATTGGTACAGGCACTTTCTCATTTCAGGGCACATCCCACATAGCCAAGAGCATTTGCTGTGTTATGGTTTTAATTTTCTTTCTTTTTTTTTCTTTTTTTTTCTTTTTCTTTTATTTTCTTTTTATTTGTTTCCAGAACAAACAAAAGAAGCTGTACTTGCAGGTGCACAAGGAAAGCAAGGTGGATTCCCAAGTAACTTCCTAGAATACAAAGATTTGGATTCTGGTTTTCAGTTCACTTCAGTGCTAAGAGGTTTTCAGGATTAATGGAACCTGACAATTTTAGCCAAAAGTCAAATCTCAAAAGAAAGTAGTGAGGTGACTGCAAAAATATGCTAGCTTTGCACACTTCAATTTGCAGATAGCTACTAAAGAAAGAGACATCTGGTCTCCCAAGCTGCCTACAGATGGGAGGTAACAGTCTATTATATTATCTATTACATGTGGGTACTTGAATCCCCCCGAGACAGCTTGGGCCAGGCAGAGCTTAATTTCTTGTAGCCATCAAACATTGCTGTTAAAATGTTGTCTAAATCCCTGAGGACTGGGTCTGCACTGTTATCCAGTGTGCCATTAATGAACTCACTGGCATATTGCCAGCCTAAAACTTGAACCCATGAATAGCAAATGTTGGGGGAGTTCCTGCAGTGGGTGAGAGGAGAACAAGACTTGCAGCCTGCCTTGGTAAAGGCGGTGTGAGAGAAGGAATGCCTCTATGTTTTCCTTTCCTTTATTGTATTCCTGTGCTTCACCTGAAAGGCAAAATATTAGCAAATAGTAGTAGAAACTACCTTTGTAAGTAGATAAATTGTGCGCAGACATCTTATGCTAAAAGGATAAGTCAGTAAAACTTGGACAAATTCAGAACAGATTAAAGAGGGGCTTTGTCTCAGTGGATATGTTTACAGAAAAAAAAACCAAGAAAATATGTCTGCAATAGTCCAGTAAAAAAACCAACCAACCAAACAAAAAACCCCAAACAGAATACAAACTAAAAATGCTATAATTTCTACTAGATGTAGTAAAGCAGATGTTTCAGAGCAAATGGAAGAAAATAATCTTAATTGGAGGAGAGAACAAGCTCACCCAGTTTGTTCTGGCAAATACTTTGGTTTTTTTCCTTTCAGTGTAGTTCCTCTCTATTAGGAGTAGCACTAGGTAACCAGGTGACTAAGAGGGACAAAGCAACACAGTGATGTGTTCTCAGGCAATGATGCAGCATTGAAACTCTTACAGGCAATTCCAACAAAACAGGCAGAGATTTCTTTCTAGTCTGATATGAGATGGTCCTCAGAAAGTAGATGTTGCTCATGCCCTGCTGTTGGTAATCTTTTTGTCATGCAGAAAACTTTACAAGGACAAGCAGTGTAGGGCAAGGATAATTTAAAATGCATGTGTAGGTAAGCTTAGGGAATGTGCAGAGCCCTTGCTCTGTCTTCCTCGTGAGCCTCAGAGGAGCATTGCATGGAGCAGAGGTCATCAGGCATCTGTTTTACATGTGCACTTTGTGCCAAAATATTTCTTAATCCCAGAGGTGAGGAGAAATCTAAGGACTGTATTGTAGTCATCTCAAAAACAGGTGTTGCTGTTGGCTCTGAGATTTTGAAAACCATGGTCTAGATCAAGTTGTTGGCCATTTTTGTACTTTTTTCCATTTCTGCCCTATTTTAGCTTTGGAAACTCTAAACTCAAATTTCCAAACTAAAACCTAACTGCAGTATTATATGGTAGGAGGGGAGAAGAAACCAAGGCTGTGAAAAATTTTTTTCAACTAATTTTTCAAACATGTATATGGTTCCAATGAGTCTTGTTCCATCATTTTATTTCCAAGCAAAGTGTATCCATTGCTTTACATGGAGTTCTTTTTGGTTTGAAATACCACAAAGACAAAACTGAGACAAATGTGTCCCAACAGTAAATTAGAATCTTTATTATTTACCATGCTTACCAACGCTATTATTTACCATGGTTGTTTATGCTCTCTCTGTATAAAGAATGTAAAGCAGAACCAAACTCTTACTCTCTGTCCATTCTTGTGGTGCACAACTACCCATAAGATTAGGCAGAAGGATGAAAGCACTTGCAAGTGGGAACAAAATATATATTTGATAGTAAAATATCTCTTATTTTTCAAATTTTACTTACAGCTGCAGTGACTTTGAGTACCTGATGTAAGGACTATTCAACTCAACTTCAAAGTCTTTTTCAAATACATTATCTGTCAGCCAGCAGCATTCCACATGCCCACACCTCCTCATGAGCAAACTCTCTGGAAGGTCCTAACTTGCACAAATTTTTCTTTGCTTCTAGGAGGTTAATCTAATGGCATCGAAATGAGAAGACTTCAAAGATCCTGCAGGGCATTTCTTTTTCTTTCAGACTCATGTTTGCACACAGCTCTATTTATTTGAGAGAAATAACCTTCCAAAAGCAAACTACTTACATTTTATATTGAGACAACAAAGTGACTGATGTGACTACAAAGGCTACAGGCTGTCTCTATCCTGCTACCCAGGGCCATGCTTCCTGAGAGCACCACAGTCAGTTTCAACTTGAGTTTGTTATGAGGCCCTTGTTCCCGTTGTTCTGAAAAAATAGACTTTCTCCTGATAAGAAATAATCCCTACTAAGGTGAATAACCAAATCGTGGTGTTTGCTAGTGTAGCTGACAGCTTAAAGCAATAGCAACATTTTGTATGTAAGAAAAATGAGGAGTCATTTGTCTTCACTGACAATCAGCCCATATAAAAACACAGTAGATGGTACATAAAAGAAGGTTTCTATAGTTTTGTAGCCTGCGCAGTTATACAGAAAGCATGATGCTGTTTCAATGACTAGCTTGTCTACATCAAATCACTCATAAGAGAGCAGACTGAATACCTGCCTATATTTGAGAGGTCATTTGCTGTGCAAAGAGGCTTTCCCTTCCACCCGCTTAGCCTTGGCAGTCCTGTCAGGCACAACCCTGTCATGGGAGATGCACTGGCTCGCTGCATCCCAGTTACAACCATTGATTTTGGTTGGGGTTGGTAATGATGCCTAAAATCACTTGAATTTGAGAGGTTAATGGAATTATAGCAGAGCTATCTATCAGGATATTTTTAGCTTATTTTTAAAGGCCTTCATCCTCCCTGTTAGCTGTTGAAGAAATGTCCAAGTAGCGAGATGAATACAGAGCTGCTTTCAAGCTTCCACACAGAAAAATTCAAGCAAATCTGTATGTCCAGTCTAAGCATATCAGGACTGGAAAACATCCTTTTCCTGTTTTTTCCCCTGAATTTCTCCTTTTTTCAGTTCAGGGAGCTGAAATGAAATGGAGCAGCTGAGCCAGCGTGAGGAGGGGGGGGTAAGCCAGGGCAGAAGAGGCAGAGGACAGCAGGACTGCCTCCACCAGCAGCAATTAATGGCTCAGCTAGTGCACTCATAAGCGAATGTGCTGAGTACCTGGCTATATTTGAAGAAGAGCATTTGCAGCATAACCAGTGAAGCACAAAGTGCTGAGTTTTTTAGCTCCTGGTCCTGGAAAGTCCGACTGTTATTCAGACAATCTGTCCTGGTTCTTCAGGCCAAATAGGACACTTGTGCTTTCAAAGGCTTTGCTCAGATGTGAAGGCATCTATTCATTATGTGTGAGCAATACAGTCCACTTGACTCCTGTTTGTTAGTTATCTTCCTGCAGGGTTCACCAGGTAGTTTTACATTTTAAAGGCACACAATCAGTCAGAGTAAGAGAAGGTGGCAGTTTAACACAACCACTTTCCAAAACAGAACTGCCTCTTATAAAATTGTGGATCCCTTCAAAGCCACCTTATTCTGTGATTCTGTGATTCTGTGAAAATAAGTATCCCAGGATGTTATTCCACATACGTTCCTGTTTCTCCCGCTTTGGGGTTATTTTCTTTAGTATTTACAGACGCCCCCTTTTCTGCAATCATGACTGAATCAATTACTTCCCTTCCCAATGTAGGAATCATTATTATTATTTTAAAGATAGAATAAAACAATACTGAGAGATTAGGGCACCTATCCAACAAAACACTTGAGCACTTGCGTAAGTGCTCAAGGCACACAGCAACCCCACCGTAGGACTGTTCTCTTGTTCCAAGTTGTGCAATCTTGGAGGATTTACCGAACTGGGGCCTCCTGCTGTGCCCCAGGGCTCCCTGAGTCTCAGCTCCCTTGCTCTCAGCTGCACACTGCAGCCACCAGCCTCTCCAGGCACAACCTCCGAGCAGCCATGCTGTTCTGCCAGATCTAGAGCAAACATTAGCCCCGATTTAGACCCAGCTCCTTTTTCGTCAGCATACAAAGCCAAAGAGGTGAATAGGTTATCCTCAAATTCATTATTTAAATTTGTGCAAAAAGTGGCTAAGACTGTTTATTTCTCCTTAACTCCAGATCAGATTTTCCCTGCTGCTTTAAACTATAACCGGTATTAGCATAGTACTCAGTCTATTTCTTTCTCAGTTATCACACACAGTAGCAAAAATTCCACATCTTGGAGTTATTGGGTTGTATTGATGACGGTGCATTTTGCAGAAATGAATGCCGCTCCCCCTCCTGCAGCTGCTGAGCACGTTCTGCTGCAGAAATAAACACATTTCTGTCAATGAAGAAAGCAGGAATAACTACGAGTTTTTAAAATTAGGGCACTGAACCATTGAGAGAAAGAGTATTTTTTTCTGATCATAATCCCACTTTTAAAAACATCTGCCAGTCTTTCAACTGGTCTGAAGAAAAAGTGAATTTTGCTGACTTGAATCGTTTGAAAGTAAATGATGATTCTGGTGTACACTAGCTGGCAGAGGGAACTGTTTATATAATTCTAGGCTTGCTAATAACCCTCTTCATAGCTAGAAATGGTGCCAGGGAAGCTGC
Organism: Lepidothrix coronata; assembly: GCF_001604755.1. NCBI lineage: Eukaryota > Metazoa > Chordata > Aves > Passeriformes > Pipridae > Lepidothrix > Lepidothrix coronata. Next base: position 3,408,041 of record NW_016690216.1, read on the forward strand.
TGGCTATGTAAAAATGCTCTCCCATTTCCTTGCCTTTATTGTTTTCTGTCACAGCTTGTTTTTTTTTAATTAGTACATGCACTATTTTTAGTGTCTGTAGACAAAAATGTATTGTTCAGTCTAAAATGAGGCTAGGTACCATGAAAATGTTTTCAGGGAAAAATATTTGGAGCCAGAGTTTGTCTTTGGCTGTGTGCAATGAAAGTTTGCCTGCTTAGTCCAATTAGTTACAGCCATGTCACTTCGTGTAAGTGAATGTAGCTGTGTCAGTGTACAGGGCAGATTTTGGCTCTCGTGCTGCAGAGGAATATTTTAAACCACACGCAGCTAGCATCTGCAGAATCTAGAATATTCTGAATTATTTTTTTTCCATCCAAATTTCGTGCACATCTTGTTGTTTAAGAGCAGAAGAGAGAACAAAACTTTTCAGTCAGATGGTGGACTTTACGCAAATGTGATTTTTGACAGGGCACCTCTTTGTAACTCACCTAATCAGCTCTAAGAGACCTTAGAGGCCCTGCATTGTAAACACACTGGATGCTACACTGAGTTCTACCCATGTGTGTACACACACCTGCATGAACCACACAGGTAAAGGTGCAGCAAGATTTTGTGACCCCCTAATTCAGCCTGAGGAAATAGAAAAAAACTCTTCCATGTCTAATAGTCTCAGCTGAGAGGCGAGATGTGAAGCCTTGTCATATCAGTTCCCTGCAGACTTTTAAATCAAGCTCTGTCTTGACCATTTTCTTCATGACTGCCCGAAGCCCAGTCCCCCACTATGCCTCCACTCTAGTCAACCATTAAATTCCTCTAATGTGATGAGGGCTCCAATATGAGGGGGGAGCTTATCTATGTGAAAGTAGTATTCATAATGGGAACCCAAGGAGAAATCCACCAGAAATTAGGAGCTCTCCCAAACAAACAAGTGCCTTCTGTACTCTGGATACTACTGCATTCTTTGATTTTGCCTAATTAAAAAGAAGCATATATGTTTACCAAGAAAGACCCCCAAAATAAATCACTCCAAAGTACACACTTGCCCTTTTAAAAAAGATAAATATTACTCATGTTGCTAACACACGTGTGAAAGTTTAGGCAATAATGTGGTGACCAGAAAAGCAAGACATGTTAAGTGTAGGATCAGTCTTAGTTGCATACATGAAATGAGTTCTGATAGTATTTTCAGTAAAAGAAACCAAGTATTTCAGGACGAGAGAAAAAAATATGATCTCCAGTCATCTGTCAACTGTGCAATGTAGGCTTTTAACACTTCACCAGATAATTCTAATGCAGAGGCAGATGACTTACAGTTAAAGTAGATCTACTTTAGAGTCGTAGTCATTTTCAACTTTTTTCAAGTTATGGGTCTCTAAAATATTCTAAATGCACTGACCACTCCAGAAAGAGCATTGGTTTAGAGAATGGAAATAATGGAGAAGTCATCAGATCCTACAGTAATCCAAATAGTTTTGTTTTCATATGTGTTCAGCTGTGTTTTCCACCTCCCATCACTGGATCCTCCCAGCAGAATAGCTATCAAACCTGCTGTAATACACTAGTGACCTTCAACCAGAATGGGACAGGGCTGGATGACAAAGAGAAGAGAAGTTATGGAATGAGCCTCAGAGCTTGGCTTGGCTGTAGAGTCTGCTTTAGATTTGCTATTGCCCACTCTGGTCTTTCAACACCACAGGATTTGAGTATCCTTTTCTGCCTGCAAATACAAGGGTTAGGACCTGAAGGTCCTCAGGGGATGTGTAGGTACCTCTGCAGGGGAGGGAACCTCAGAGGCATTCTCAGAAGCTAGTCCAATTGTTACCACTTTTTTCTTCTGTTCGAATCTGTCTTGACAGCAATAGCCTTTGACTAAGCTGCCACAGAACCACAGTATGTGCATATGGTACAAAATGAGCCTCATCAGCCAAGAAACAAATCAACCTTGCAGAGTTGCATCAAGTGGGGGATCTAGTCTAGGAAGATATCTCCGCTGCCACCAATACTTCAAGGCTTCTTTCCGGACATTCTCTGCAGGTGTCCTCGGGACTGTATCACCTACCAAACATGACTTTCTTTTCCCGCCTACCACCTTCTCCACTTGGCTGCTTCGGCCTGTGACATGTCCAGGTGCTGCCCGAATGGTCCTTGGCACTCACTGCCCTTGCAGCACCTGATGGATTTCTGACATACGGCCAATTCAGCTGGAGACAGCCAACTGGATTGGAAGAAATTTTCCACAGAGACCCTGAATGACTTCACCTGGTATACCCCCATCTCTGTCTTTGAAGGTTGTCCCTGCAGAGGTAAGTGGCCTCTCCTGGACTTGCAGAGGAGTGCACATGAAGGCCTGGGAGTGGGTTGATGTTTTCTTAGCACTTACCCTGCTGAGAGGACTATTATGTGCTTCCTTCTTTTGGGCTACAAGTAACAGATATGTCCTTATTCATAGAAATGCTAACTAGGAGTGCAGGCAGGGGCAGTGATCATAGAATCAAAAGTCCCTCCTGCTGCAATGTAAATATTCTTGAGTGCTTTGCAGTTCCACTTGCAAAACCTGTGCACTTTTTAAAAGACAAATAATATAAGATTTAAATAAGAGGTCAATTCCCACTCTCAGCTGGAATCACTCCACATGACTTACATGGAAGTGTGCTATTTTAGATCTGCCTTTTTGTGTTTCACCTAGTTCATGTGCTCAGAAATTTTTGGAGTTCTCTGCAGTGGGAGGGGTCTGCACTTCATAAAATGGCCCTACATCAGTTTGAATTTCTTCCTGATGTGTAATACTTGCACGTCCTCTCCCTTTTTCAAAAGGCTTTTTCAAATAATATTAAAGAGATCTGGAGGGACCTTCTTTCCAAATGGCAGCTAGAAGAGGTGAAGAGAGCACCAACTGGGGACAAACACTGGGAAATAATCTTTTTCTACTGAGATGTTCAATTTGCAACCAGTTCAAACTCTGAACTCAGGATGGATGCTTCTGTTTTTGCTGTTACTGCAGTTGAAACAGCACCAAGTCTGGTCTGTTGTACATTCATCTTGGGCACAACTTTGTCACCTAAAATGGAGATTACCCAGAATTTACAGAAGGCTCATAAAATATTGAACAGTGCTAAAGAGCACAAACAATTTATGCAGCCTGAGCCAAATTCTCCCCAGGACAAATTTACTATTGTGCCATTTTTAGAACTTTTTGGTTTTTATATCACACAACAGCATATTGTAATTTGGATGCAAATTACAATTTCAAGGATACTTCAGATGGGTTCAAAGATGGTAGTAACTAACTCCTGGACTCTCCCTGCTTACTAGGAGAGTCTAGGAGTTAGTTACTACCACTGCATAGTTGGAAGAAGAGCCAATAAATGTGACTAGGCTCTACATTCTGTTGGGGTGGATGTGTGGTGAGGGCAGATAGAGCACTGAACTCAGCAGGAGTCAGCTCAGCTTTACCTGTAGCAGACGAAGCAGAACAGCCATCTCATCAGCCAGTGGCTGCAAGTGCAAGGGCTTTTCCCATCCAGGAAACCCACTTATTGATGTCCCTGAATTTATCCCAGTACTTCCGTGTTTAAATGTATGCATGATATGTGTAACTGCATAATATATAAAAAGGTAATTGATTTTGTCTTGATTTTTTTCTACTTTTCTCTTAAATGCTTTATTTTGCTATCTAGCTTGAATAAGGGAGTACTTCAGCTGTGTTTCTGTCTCTCCCTGGATTCCTATATTGGCTTAGTTACAAAGCAGAAGTCTTCAGGGTAGAGGATACCCGCAGTTAGGCCTCTGTCTGAAACATGTTTATCAATTCTCTGTGAAGTTATCTGCACCTTAATTTGATTGTAGACCATCACAGCATGTCTACAAATTTGATACTGAAATTTTTTACATAATTTTTTTGTTCAGCTAGAGATATATCCCTGGGAAGCAAAACTAGATATACTGCACTTAGTGCATGGAGAAGCTTATATCTCAGAAAGGAAAGCAACACTTTTCTCATGGGATCACATTTTGGTTTTATCCACCATTCATGAAACCCATAGAACTGTCCTCCTGCTGCACTGAATATATACCAGTGCAGAACGGACCATCAGCAATTTGTAAGCTTTTATACACTTTAACTTCATTAGCTTCAACAAGAATATACTGTAGAGACTCTTTGGTGGCACTTTCGAAGATCCTCAACACCTACACTAACCAGGCCACCTGTTCATAACTATTTCTTCTGGCAGACAATATCAGTCTCGGAGAGATCTCTTTGTTCATCCAAAGCAACCAAAAACACTGTGATCGCTCATATGGGAAAAAAAGAGAAAGCCCTACACCCCTTTTGAATGCCTTCAGATTTACAACGCTGGGAAAATGTTTGACAGCATGAAGTGTTTAATCTACAAAGGGATTATAGCTATCTTCACAGCATGCACACATCATTAATGTGAATGGGAACTACACCTCCAAGACTCACCCTAAAATGCTAACTGTAAATTGCATCCCAGTAGGATAATTAAAAGTCTGGTAGAAAGAGAGCAAGTTCCAACAAACATTTCCTCCCAGGGTAAGTGATCAGAGAATTTGGATTTGAAAAATATAATCAGTCATTTGCCTGAGATGAGTAGTGCATCAGTTTTACAAACAAGCTCATGCACAAAGGCTTTTTCCAACGGGTATATTTTTGGTTGGTCTATTTTGTTCTCTGTTTCTTAGGCTACTGTTTTTTTTCTTATTTTCTGTAATCCTACTAAACCTGAAGTTCAACCCTGGGATATGTTTGCAATCATTGTGTCAGCATTGCCAATTCTCATTTCTATTTTTCCCATGTTAACTACTGTGAAAAATTGTCAAAACTGTTAGCAGAATTGCACCTTTTTTCCCCCTCTTATTTATTTCTGCTTGGGCTTAACAGAAAACCATTTCATCACTGAATGTAATTTTTGGAAATAAGTATGTCTTCTGCCAAAATTATCTATCTTCTAAAATTATAGGTGCATCAACAGATAAGTACAACAAAACTGATCTGTCTCATTTTCTTATTTTGCTAAGGTTGATGATGAAGGCAAAGCTAGGAATGAAATCAAAATAATAATCTAATACCCCATGAGGACCAAATTACACTGTTAGAAGAAAATAACCTAGAGCTTCTAGACTACTTGTAACGTCCCATACTTTATCTGATTTTGAGATGACAGAGTTTGCCCATAGGGCAAAGTAAGTCATGGGAATCGTTTTCCTAATCCACAGGGGTTTTAAAGTTTCTAGGAATCATTATAGGCCTTGACACATTCTCAGCTGATCTAAAGTGTTCACACAGAAGCTCAGAGCTTATCCAGTAAACTCTGAATCTCCATCACCGACAGCAAGAAACTTCAAACTTAGTCTCCACCATTGCCTTTTCATGGCCTCGGAGAAAAAAATCTCCCCTCATATTCCTGTGTGTGCATGTTTAAATGTGTGCATGAGATGAGTGCTTTAGCACAGGGTATAAAATACTTCAAACAAAATGGACTTGATTGTTTATGAGGAAAAGAAAACCGGTTTGGAACTTTGGAAGTTATGTCACAGGCAACAGCTGATTGTGCTGCAAAACACAAGGCCTTAAGCAGATTTTACTAGAGTTTTGCTGGAGAAAAAGTATCTCTTAAAATGGAGATGTTCAGCATGCATTTCTGCAAACTTTTAAGGGGAAAAAAAGAATGTTTCTTTGTTTTGTTACTTGGTTTCTTGACCTCCTTACAAATCAATTCACATCCTCTTTGGAACTATCTTGGTAAAACAAGTGGTGAGCACTTCCCTTAAATGAGCGTTCATTTGTCTACAGAATAGGACTTACTGTGTACAAAGAGCAGATTAATCACTTGTACTACTCCACTGAAATCAACAGGCACTCAGTGAGGACTTAGATCCAAAAAATTACAAAAATTGAGTTCTATTTCTTTATGCATCATTAGATTTAAAAATATAAGTCCAATACTGCCCTGCACAGCTCAGTTAAAGCAGTGGGATTAAATTGAACCCCTGAAGGAGTAACATATGGCTCTGTGGAAGGCACAGAGAAAATATAGCACAAGGAAGTTCCACCTTCTGGTTGTGCCCTAAGGCATGGAGATAGCCTGTTTATTAATAGGATTGTATTATATAATCAGTGGTAAAAACAGAGTTGCCAACCAGCAGAGAACCTCAGGCCCATAACACTGCTGCTGCAGCACAGTGTCAGGAATGGATCTCTGCAACAGCTGGTGCTGTGTTGGAGAGTCTGAAGTCTGACCACAAAGCAAGCGATATATCTCCCTGGAGGAATTTGGGCAGCCACTTCACACTTTGGGTGGCTCTATGGGATTTCCAGGCTAGGGAAGATACTTTAAATGGCCTTTTTCTGTCAGTCAGCCCAAGTTTACGAGAGGTTTTATAAAGGTTGCAACTGGCTGTGCAAACTCTTTACACAACCTTCATGACAGTGTGAGGTACAGAAGTGCTAAATACCATCTTGACCTCAAGATGAAGTGACCTCAAGTAGGAGATCTTCACCTTCAAAAGAATAGAAGTTAAAACTATCAGCATTACTCTACTACTCTTGGACCATCATCCCCCAGTCCTGCACAGCACTAGTGTTCTCACTGCTACTACCCAGCAAGGGGCCTAAATGACCTCACAGCTCTGGAGCCATCTTCTCATCCTGGGTGCCACCTGTCCCTCCAGCATCCTGCCCAGCACTTGTGCTGCCCCTCTTCTTCAGCTCTGGTGCTTGGTGCAATCCCCTCTTTTTCTGGACTGAATCTCTGTGGAAGAACAGACGTATTCTTCACAGTTAGAGTGGTCAAGCACTGGAAGTCAGTGTCCGAAGAGCTGTGGTATCACCACCATCTTCAGAGACATACAAAATTAGACTGGACAAGACCTCAGGCAACCTGATGTAACTTTTAAAGTTGGCCCTGGTTTGGGCTAGGTGATCTCTAGATGTCCTCTTGGACTAGTATTACTTTATAGTTTTAAATACAGGTCTCCTTTTGATCAAATCAATATCTGGAGTGATAGGAATTGAGGAGTATCCCTTTCACAGTTTGTGAAGCATCAGGTGACCTTGGCTGTATTCTCTGTGTCAGAGCCACCAGAACTCAGTCAAAGCAATGGTGTTTATATATTGCTTAGCCTTGCATGGTACACACTTAGGATTTACAGAGAGTAAATGGAGATACTTAGACTTTACCCACATTTCTCCTTTGGATTGCACGCTGTACAAAGAGAAACAGCTAAAACAGAGAGGCAGAATCCTGCTATTCAGTGAAAAGGGTCAGAAACTACAGGTACCTACTGACCATGGGAAGGAAATATGGTATAAGTATTAAGTTAGCAAAGGATTTGTTTTCAACAGGATTTTAATTGCTCAGTTAGTTATCAAGTGTATAATTGCTTTCTGATGACAAAAAAACTGCAGTTGTTTTCCCCTCTAGTAATTCTGAAATGCTATGTTGATTTCTCACACGAAACAGTTGTATATCTGGACTTGACAAGTCCCTTACCGTACACAGTTAATTTTGACTCCACTGCCCCCCTTTTGTTCCTTTACAGTGGCAAAATAAAAGACACAACACTACTCATTAGGCATTTGCTTGCACTAATAGATCAATGCCCTTGTCTGTTCCACAAAAGTTTCAAGCTATAATGTAGAATTTTCTTCATCCTTAATTTCATCCTCAATTTTTCAAGCACTGGATTTTTTTTTTTTAGCTTGATATCAACCAAGGTAGTGGGGATTTTGCATTGGGTAATTTTTTTATTATTATTGTATTAATTTTTACTACAAAAGTACAAAATAGTCTTAAGGAAGGAAAATTAATCCAGCCCTTGGCTTTCTGCTTAGCACATGGTAGAGTGATTTACACCTGCAGAAATCAGATAGAACACATTGCCAGTGGTCAAATATCAGTGTTCATCTGCCCTGTTTTTGAAGCCCAGTTTGCACAGGTTGGAAGGATTTCCTAACATACAAGGTGGTGGAAAGGCAGCACAGTTAGAATGAGACAGACCTAGTTACCTTAAACTCATAATGTTGAGGTACAGTTCAATGAATAGCTTGAGGTTTTTTTAGGACCATGCTTCTGTGGAAAGGGTAGTCCTGCCTCTCCACTGCCACTGCTGCCCCCCATGTCTGTTATTTGGGATGAACAGAGAACCAAGTCAGCTTACTGATTCAGCTAAATGTTACCTTTTTTCTTTTTGCATGGGTTGTTTTCAGGCAGCTGTGCAAGCAGATCCAACAGCTTGCATAATTGCCAATGCTAATGAGAAAGAAGTGGTGGGAACACACAACTGGAGCACAGATGATTGCAGAGGCATTTTTGATGGCAACATGGCCTCGCACTGGATTAATAAACCATGTTTAGAAAGCATGTTGTGATGCTGTCTATGACTTGGCACTAGCATTGCCATCAAGTTTAAAAGATAATGAGTATACTGCTTTATATGCTATTCATCATGGTGATGAATTTATCCTTAAACTATTATACCCCTTACCCAATAAACTCACTTCAACTTCTTTAAACACTTAGTTTAGCTTGATAAATTCAGCTTCTCTTAAAGAGAAACACAGTATTCAGTATAACTTTTCAATATTTCACAGCAAAGCCGGTAGTAGAAACTCATATTGGTAAGGAGAAAATAAGAAAAATATTTGTCTGTGTATGCCAGCTTCAAGAGAGCTACAAGTTTATCAAGTCCAAGAATATCCAAATTTCAATTTGGTAGCAGAATACCCTTTCTTGCCTTGAACAATCCCTAAAGCGAGTGAACTATTTTAACACTGGAGTCAGTGAGAGCTGATTTTGCAATTTGACTTCATTGGAACTCTGAGCAGACCTTTTACAAGATGCTTGTCTTTCATTTCAAGAAAACAGCTGACTGGGCAAGATTGTTTTCTGCTGGTTTATCACTTTTTGCACCAGAAGTATGGTTTTGGCATCTTTTCTTTCGGCTTCAATGGAAATGAAGAGTAAGCTTGATTGAGGTGTTGCCAGCTCTCACAATTTCATCACAAGTCTCAACAACTTATGTTTTTTCTTAAATCCTCAAGATTACGGCTGAAAGAAAGCTAAAATTTTTCTATTTCATAGCACTATCCCCTTGCATAAAAAGCAAAGTTTCTGTCTTTTTTACTTGCAGACAAAGTATGAAGAATGTGAGACAATTATAGTTTCAGGGCTGAAGAGTCCCAAGTCAGTTATGAAAAACCCATTTTTGTCTTTTTCTTCATGACTATTACACCATTTCAACGCTATGGGGATTATATTCTTGTTTTCTTTCAGTTTGCAGTTGGCAGCACTGCAAATGTAACAGGAAAAAAACATAAGCATCTCTTACCAGTTTTCAGTGTGACCTATCAAATTGAAAAAAGTAGGACTGCGACTTATAGAGCTGAGTCCAAGATTTGGACAGCTAATAAAAATGAAAGGAAATGGTGCAGATGACTGAAATTGCTTTTGTGTCAAGGGAAACATGATGTTTAAATAATACCTAAGTTGTTGATATTTTTAGTTTATTTCAGTTCAATATTGTTTTTAACCCTAGGTCATCAAGGTTGCTAATCTGTAAATAATACAAAGGAATTTTTTGAAACTACCAGCTTTCCAAAAATTAAATGTTGCTGTTTGTTCTGTCAAAGATACTTCATATGGTAGTCAATTTTCCATATTCTGTGAATCATCTGAGAATATTATATGTAACAATGTAGATAAACAAAAGAGAATCCTATCCTACTTGTGGCAAATAGGATACTTGTAAAATACTAATATTGGAAAAAATCTTCAGAAATTATTTTATCATTTATGATGTTATTGGAGACAATGTACAGTTCCCATTCTCTTTAGCATTCAGGTTTTAAAAACTGAAGCATGCACAAAACAGTCATAGGCATAAAGCAGAACTGAAAAAATGGTATTTTGAACATTCTTCACTCTTATTTCCCTCATCAATCTGATCTGTTTATAGACAGACTCACAGCCTGGCAAGAAACAAAAGTTCATTTATTTCCTGTCTTTAGGTATTCCCATAAGTTATGCAGTACAAAAATCCAAGGAGCAATTTGGTTGTCCAGTAAATGGGGAAATTCTTGTTGGAGCATTTTACATGGCTGTCACGAGACACAGTTTTTCACTGCCACTTAATTTATACTAAATGAACACAGAGAAAAGTCAGTGACACAGTTATGCATCAAAGCTAAAACTTATTAATAAAATGCAAATTATTTTTTTAATATTTCTACAAAGTAAAAATGGCTACAAAAGTAGTACACATTCATGGTTCTGTATTATTTAATTCATGGTCTGTAACTTTGTCATAAATATGAAAGTTGACACACATAGCATCAGCCCAAAAGCAAATTGGTTTATGAAACTGAAGATGTCCATTTAAATTAAAACCTGACAAATGTGACTCTGTTGTTTCGTATTTTTAGCCTTTAAAAATCAAGAATTGAAAATGTGGGTCCTGTTGTGGGCTTGATTCTACCTGCTTTATTGTGCCATGGTTTGAAGCTATAAAAATGTGATTTTTCAGGGAAATGAAATAGCTTTGCTCTCTCAAACAGAGAATGGCACAATCCAGCCCTGAGGGAGGCAGTTCTGCCCTCTCCACGGTCCCAGCATCTGTTTTCACTTCCTGCATTGTCCCCACCTCTATGCCACCTCAAAATATCTTGAAATTACAGTAGCAAGGTCTGATCCCACTTCCCAAGCCCATCGATAACAACCCACAGCATGCATAGGTGATCCACTGTGATGAAAGGACCATTTCCACTTGAAGTTAGGGGTTATGAAAACTTTGGTCCAGAACTTTTGAGGAATTTGTTCATTTATATATAAAACACAGTGGGACTTACAGTCAATCACAAATGAAGTCTAGAGCACTAGAGGTGGAGTGGAGCCAGCTTTGTGTTCATCCACTGGGGACTTTTCCAGACCCCAAGCAGAAGTCCTGGAAAGACTCTCAAGCAGTGAGGCTGGTCATTGCTCCCTGATTGCAGAGGCAACACCCTCCTGAACCCCAGCCAGCCCATTCATGGCTGGCAACAAGCCTCCTCCTCTGACTCTCCCTCATCCAGCTAGTTTCTTCCTCTGTAGCAGTACAGGAGTGCAGCAAGCACATCCACCAGGGGCTCTCCTGATGGGTCACTAAATGAGATGGGTTTCTGTCCCTCCCTTGATGAGCAGAAATGGTTCTTTACCCTATCTTTTTCCCTTCTCCGTCCTCTTCCTTTGTCCACACATGACACACAAGTGGAGAGGTACAGGAGGGTGTCTAGGCATTTTGAGTGAGGGAGAGACTTCTTGGGAAGGTGGAAGATGAAGAAAGAAACCTTGTTCTTGTTAGTTTCTCAAGAAATATTTTCCTATTTGCAGCACCTGAAACCTCTTCTAGTCCCTATCTCCTTTAAAGCTTCATTAGGTTCATCAACTCCAGAAACATCATGGACCTGCTTCAACATTCCAACTCCACCTTCCCCCCTCAACACAACGCTTCAGAACATGTTCCATTCCCTTTGGTTTTTATAGATTTCTTAGAGGCAATAAACTGAATTGAATTCCCCCCTACAGGAGGATCAATCAGATCTTAATTTTTAAGCACTCTGGAGCCTGCAAAACTCGAACATGTAAAACATTTTTCTTGCTTTCCTAGGAGGACAGTATCTCTTGTTTCCACAGTCTGGACGTCTCCCTTACATGAGTGGGATTTATGCACTGTCCTGCTGGGTGTGCAATACCATCCTGTCCAACACAGCCTGTACTTTATTGAAGATCAGAATTGGATTCATGTAAATAAACTATATCTTGTTTAGCCTTCTTGGAGCAGGTGCTCATGAAAGAGTAGAGGTTTTCATAACATTTACTCAAAATATTTATTTAAACTTTGGATGCCTTCAGCACATACAGTTTTACTGTTAACATTTCACAGACATTATCTCTAGATCACCTACACTAATTTTATCAGTTCCCACCATATGTAGTATGATACTGGGGCTTTTCCAGGCTCTTGCCCATTTTTATGTATTTTCCTCACTGGTAAAGTAAAGTAATTTTAGTTGTATGGTTGCCTACACTGTAAGGTTTTTTTTATTGATTGTTTTGTCTGTACAAGGAAATGTTGAAGACTTTAACTCTGAGACCAAAAAGAGAGGGAAGGAAAAAGGATGCCAAAGTTGTGACCCACTTTTTCCTTCACTCCATTTATATTGCTATCCTCTTAAATACATGAGAAGAGCTATGCAGGTCTTTTGATTAAGGTCTATAAATCAGATTTAGAAGGCTGTGGAGTTAACTCTAGATATCCATTATTATAAAGGAATTTTTAGCCAAGAGTTCTTGTTGTATTTAACATATGCCCTTCATATGAACAAAAAATCCAACATGATCCCTGCTCAAATAGGCTGCAAATGTGATTCCAGACCTCCTCTTGAAATACATTTTCCTGTGCCAATAATGTTGCTATTTCCTGCTGACTAGCAATTAGCATCTTTTTTTCAACCTTATTCTGGCATTTTTTTTGTGTGTCAAAGTGTCCTCAACCTGGTTGATATGCATGAATGCTCTTAGCCCAGACCAAATGCCTTCCAGCAACAGTGAATGGCTCCTGCAAAGATTAGAAATGGGCAAAACATTCACACTGTGTTTGATTCCAGTGGTGCAGCAATCCTTTGTAAGGAAGTACTCAATCCAGCTAAGAGTGGACCTAGCAATAACCCATTTTCTTCTCAGCAGGTTTCTGGCATGTTTTCCACAGCCCTGCTCCTTCCTATAGCAGCATAGGGGACCAATGTCCGCCTTTTCCTCTAAAGATATCAATTTCTGTATTGCTCTGTCAGCAGCAGAAGGCTTCCCTTAATATCTGGAAAATCAGTTTGGAAAGTTTAATAGAAAAGTGGCAGAACACACTTCTTAATGTTTGAAAATGAGAAGAAGTCACTGAGGGTTTTCCAGCTGCAGTTCTGGACTCACTTTTATGGGGCAGTCCTGCGGGACTTTGGCTAGGCTAAAGCTGACATAATCACAAAACTATGACCAAAGAATTAGCAATTTCATTGTTATAATTTCTTGAACATCTTGCATTGACACAGAATTTAATTTTAATTACATTCTACATTGAAGAGTAGGAATATATTTGTATTTTTACATTGAAGAGTAGGAATATATTTGTATCATTTTTGATTTGAAAATGAAGTGGGCAGAAATCTCCCAAATGTTTCAGACAGAGGTGTTAAAGATTGAAATGTGATTGACCAGTATTACACAGTAACACAAATAACTGGGGAGAACATTTCTGACAACTTCAAGGTATGTTTTGCTAAGACAGTTTAAAAATGTGGCATGAAAATTTAAGAGAAATATTCATACAGTCTCTGGTAAGAGTGCGTATTTTTTGTCAGGTTTGCAAGGAAATAAGACTTACAAAGCCTACTTCTCTGTCTCACCCTCCTTTTTTTCTTTTTTCTTTTTTTCTTTTTTCCATTGGTTTGACAAAGAGGTGGAGATTTTACATATAGTCGAAAAACTGAAAATATATTTGACAGAGAGAGAGAAACCTTCAATACATTTAGTACATGTAAACTTTGGGAAAATCAGAGAATGTACATGAAGACCACAATAATTTCCCTGCCAAGGAAAGGTAGTTTTAACATAGTTGTATTTCTACTCTGTTGTGCAGCTTCCATTTGACCAATGTGCCCTGCTAGTTCTTGTTCAGTTAAACAGAAAGAAGATAGCAAAGGAGCTGATTATACTGCAGTGAGGAGAGGGGACTGAGAAAATGAAGACATATAACACACAAATCCATTGGAAACAAAATCTAATTTGTTCAGCTACTCATTAAATAATTTTTGTTTGCAATACATTTGGGTAATTATTTGTGCAGATAAGTTTAATGATTGTTTTCTTATTTACTGATTGAAGAATATTGAAGGATTCATTCACTACTAATAAAAATACTGCAATACAACATTAAGTGCCAAAATGCTTATCTGAAATGGACCACCCAGTTGCTTTCAGGTGGAGTATGAGTCACCAAAGATAAAGATTTAGCTATTATTCAGTAAAATGTTGCTTGAAAGTTTTCCTGAAATACAATGCTGAAATGTGCTTGGATTTTTAATTATGTTGTTCCTGCTTGTGCTGGTTTAAAGGTAAATCGGCAGGGGAAATGAACCCAACTCAAATGAGAGATTATAAATCAGAATAACAATTTAATAAAAATAATACAATAAATACAATTATGCAGACAAACAATTGGTTTTAATCCACAAAACCCAAATGTATAACCCAGCACCCTGGGGCATGAATAGAGTGATGTTCATTGGGCCCCCTGAGTCCAAAGTAAGAGGAGAGGGGAAAACCTGTTGGTGAGAGTGCTGTTGCAGTCTGGTCGAGAGTGGTGGTCATGGTCCTTCTCTGGATCCCACGAGTGGTACCAGAAGTCCCAAGACCCCAAGATTATATATCCTCAGGTTCAGGCAGGAATGCCCAGTACCTCCCTCAGGGCAGAGGGTTCCACAATGGGTATGAGGACAGGAGCATCCTCCCATCTCACAGGCCTCTTAACATCCAGCTTATGGCCTGAAGGGTCAGGCGTGCTCTGGGCAGCTGCTGTAAATGGTCTATTGATACCAGTTTCTGGGAAATGGCATGGAAGGGTATAGAATACACAGTTTCTGGGAAATGGCATGGAAGGGTATAGAATACACAGTTTTGGGTTACATCCACACAGTGGTGAGCTGGTACCAGCTGTTCTAACTAGGATACTGTTCAAATAAGCCTTTTTGAATGCATTCAACAAATTTTATGTCCTGTATTCAAAATTGTTTACAATTAAGGGAAAGTCATACCGACTTTAGGTAGAGCAAGAGTTGGTCTAGTTCACTGATGGACTTATGTGTCTATGTGTGGAACACCACAAGCAGTAAAAGATCCTTCCTGCAGGAAGAAGTAGGAGGCTGCAGTGGTGTGTTGAGAGGAAGTTAAACGCTGCTGAACTGGGTGCCTTCATTCCATTGTATTTAATGTGCATTAAATGGGAGTTCCTTGCTGCTCAAACATGCAGCCATTTGGTTCACATTACATGAATAATGCAGATAAAGAATAGAGAGGAAACATGATTTGATGAAGTCATATAAACTGAGTAAGCTATGAGGATAGCATGCTTTGTGCGAGATGTTACCTTATAAAGGACTTGGTTCCAATCTGGAGGTACCCGGAGGGTTGAGATTAGGCCCTAAGATCTCAAAGCTTGTTCCTGTTGTAAACAATGCTCATTATTCAACTTTTTTCTTGGTCTTAGAGAAATGCAACAGAAAGAACGTCTGCACAAACCTTTGAGAATGGGCATGAGCTCACACTGCCTACTGACCAAGAATTATGTGGCTGTTCTACATGCATCCCTAAGCCATCACTAAAATACCCTGTCCATCAGCTGGGGTTCAGCGTTACAATAACATAGCCATGAGATTTATGCCAGATGAAAAGACAGGGAGAAAGAGCTCATATTTATTCCCAAAATACTTTCTAAACAGTGGTAGCTATTATCACAGTAAGAGAAACAAACTGTCGGTTTTGACATCCTTTCTCTAGACTACATTTCCTTACGAGGGGAAACAGAGGGGCAGGCACTGAACTCTTCTCTCTGGTAACCAGTGACAGAACCTGAGGGAATGGTATGAAGCTGAGTCAGGAGTGGTTTAGGTTAGATATTGGAAAAAAGGTTTTTCACATGGAGGGTGGTTGGGCACTGGAAAAAGCTTCCCAGGGAAGTGGTCACAGCACCAAGCCTGATAGTTCAAAAACCATTTGCACAGTGTTCTAAGGCACTCGGTATGATTCTTGGGGCTGTTCTATGCAGGGCCAGAGGCCCTTTGATGATCTTTGTTGGTTCCTTTCAACCCAGGATATTCTATGATTCTATTAATAAAACCTTATTTATGTTTAATAATATTCTAGTCAGATCACAAAATGCAGATGTGCCAAATATTGCACTGTCTTTTGGTGAAATGACAAAAATAAAACACTCAGGTTGTAATTTTTGCAGTTCCATAGGCAGAAGGCCTTAAAGTAACTGTAATGAAAGGGGTTTGACAATGAAGAAGGGAGATGCATGCACAGTGCCAAGTTACACCTTTATCTTTGACAATAATGTGTGGAAACAGTTCTTAACATTAGTAGATATTGTATCTTAAATAAGCAAGATCATTACATTGGGGAGAGTGTCTTTATAGCTAAAGCTACTTGTAGAAAGAAGCATAGGCTCACTTGGCCTCTGCAATTCACCAGCCTCAGTTGTCCACCACGGTGTTTGGTGGCTCATCAAATCACTGGGGACTGGAGCCAGACTGCTATCCTGAGCACTTAGATGCTCCTTTCATTTTTGTGTGGAGAACACCCAAAAGTGTCCTTTATTTTTTAGTTCGCAAACTAAAGGATTGAAGGATTACCCATCTTTTACTTCAGAGGCATTGCTATTTGTTGGTTTTATCAATGGCATCACTTTTTCTTAAACCTATTAACATCAAGCCTATATGAGACCAGCTGTCTCCTTCAGCTCTTTCTCTTACCTTGTGCTGAGGGTCAGACCATCTGTACCTTCTCGACACCATTGCTCTTCAGCCAGATCACACGGACTGTACGTCTTTAATACCATGCACAAACATTCTCCTTGCATTCTGTAAGCACAGTGTACATGCTGTGCATTAACCTTATGGTGGTTCTAACAGGCCAAACAATTTGCAAGGAGCCACAGTATCGCTTAGGCAATAAATAATGATGGAGTAGTCAGGGAAGTTCCTTTGCTAGCATAGTATTTCTCAGTTAAGAAGCTCTTCAGAATTTTTCCTGTATAATCACAAGTAGTCACAACTGTATTAAATCATGTTATAACATTTGAAGTCATCTGGATGCATGTTACATACACTAGGGAGTGAAAATAGCTTCTTTAAAAGCTGAAAGTATATGAACACAATCCCGATGCCTTTGTAGTTTATGTCATTCGAGAACAGGAGTTGGACCTGAAGACATAGAGTCATCTGTAGTTTTGAATGTTTCTCTACAGGCAGTTGATTGAAGTCAATTCTTTGTATATTTTCACCAGTTCCCTCTCTCCAGTTACTTCATTTGTGGCTTTGGTAGCTACTGAGAGCAGTTCTCCAGTTCCTCTGAGGATGTATATCCCAGCTGGGTGGAGCTACAGAGGATGGTTTTTAATAAGATTACATAACCTTTTTGATAAGAATATATCTTTTTATAAGATAATACAGTCCAGCCAAAGGATTCTTGTGCTTGAGTGATTTAAACTGAAAAGCTTAGGGAAACAAGCCTTTCTTCTGCAAAATATTTCCAGTAAGCAGTCTGTATCCTCAGGAACGTGAATCAATGTGGTACTGCAGAAGTCTATAAGGTAACATACCAGCTGAGAACTTGTTTTGTAGTCTTTAAGTGCTGTTCATAGTATATTAAAAAAAAGTCTTGGAATGTATCTTTGCCACTTATTAAACAATACAGAAGAAACAGTAAACATAAAAGTACAATATACCATGAGATTGTTGCAGTCTTTGAGTGCTAGGAAGCAAAGCATGGACTCCAACCAAAGGGTCCTGGTCCCTGAGAGAGTGGTTACCTTATGATAATGGTAAGGTCAGTCTTTCTTTTACAGGGGGAGCATTTGCATTTTGACAGTGAAGAATAAATAATGGCATTGACATTTTAGAATAGTTAATCCTTTGTTTGGAGTCAGCATTTCATACAGTAAGCTTAATATCCATTCAAGATGCCATTCAAGAGCCTAATGTCCATTCCAGTCCATCAGAATGCCCCCTCTGTTCAGACATACAATGTGTGCTTAGAAAAAACTGTGTTACTTCTGACATCTAAAGTTCTGTGGAAGGCACCAGATGGCTATACAGCCATCATACTTTGGAGTCACCTGGCAAGAAGGGCTGAGGAATTTAGGCAAGTCCTCACTGGCTAGTAGAGCAAAAGTACTCCTTGTGGGACTAAGCTTTTCTGCTCCCATACAGATTCGGGGACAGACAGTATAAAACACTAAGCCCCCAAGCACCTTAAGGTTTGAGAATTTGCCTAGCTTGGGCCAATTCTAAAATCCAGTCTGGCTATATTGTTGCAGTGACTTCATTTTTCTATGATCCAAGACACTCCTCGGAAACTTGACTTCCAGAGCAGTAAGAAAACAAGGGTATTCATGATAAAACACCTGTTTGATGTTAATTTAGTAAGGACTTTTGGATTACAGCCTGTTATGATTCTGTCTTTTGGATTCTCCTTAAAAACTCCAGTAAATAATGTAGCTAAAAGTAATTTTTCAAGTCTCTTTCATCTCACCCTTTTTAATATAGCTCTGATGCAAAACTAAGCCTTCCATTCTGAGATTTTTGTCAGGTGGGACATAAGCCAGACGCTAGGCCTTCAGGCCTTTAACTAAGTGGTCCATACAGAAAAAAAGAGTCCCTGAGAAAATTTTTCTAATGCGTAGTAAGAAAACTTGAGTGACCTCATCACATAATTTCCTTTCTTCATTTTCCTTTGACAAATAATAAATTCTTGAAATATTTTCATTGCCCTATACTGCTTGCAAGCACAAGTAACTCACAAATTGAGGTCTAAGTACCAGTTTGAATTCAATGTCAACTTGTAATTGATGAGGAATGAACTTTCCTCTTGTGCATGACAGAAATACAGTCTGTAAGACTAACTGTTCCACAGTAGCATCATATGGAGTTTGGTTATCTGCTCTTCCTCTCCTGTCATTCATTTGGATCACATTCAGAGAACATGACATATTTGTGTTCTGTACAATGCAGTTATGGTAGAAGTGACATCACCTGTCATCAGATATGTTTCATATTCTCCTTCTTAAGCGTTAGTATCACTATAGTTTTCAGAATCAGGTGCAATAACATTCAAAAATGTTCTTAGTTCAAAGTGTTTACTTACTATTTTCCCTGCTGCAATAAAACACCTTTAATAAATGTATTTAGAGAGAACTGAAATGTTGACCACCAAATACTTTCTGATTCTTTTTTTTTTTTTTTTTTGGCATTTGGAATGCAGTCTAAATTATTTCTTTCCAGAAAACAGTGAAACAAGAAGTTTCACATCCAAGATTTTTGGAATTTCTACCCAGGGCTGAGCCGATTCAAAGATCTAAATGGACAGAAACTTTCTAAAGACTAGGCCTAAAGAGATTATTTTGAGGGGAATAATTTATTCCACAAATTTAATCTCTTCTTTCTCAATGTGGAATCTCATAAGCAGCTGCCCGTGTTTTCTTATTTTTTTATATCTGTAATTTGCTATAGAAATTACGAAAATTAAACTATGTCCTTTAGATTTCACAAGTCAGATATATGGGTATACTGCCTAGACTTCTCAGCTTGTGAGGTTTTAATACTACTGCAGTCCAAGTTCATGGAAAGTGGGTTTAATTCTTGGGAGAGTATAAACCAGTAAAATGCTACTGGTAGAGGAAAAGGCCAGGCAATGCTGTAATGGCTTCTGATTGCCCTCTAGTTCTTCCAAAGAAGGCAGACAAATTTGTATCTGAATGAACCATCAAAGGAAAGATGAAAAAATTATTCTTGAGTAGAGTGAACTCTCCTAGAAGAGGGAGCCATGCATTTTTTAGTTGGTTACTGCATGAATGTTAGCTCTGAAAATTCCTAGGGGAAAAAAATCCTAATTAAATGTAATTCAACATTTCTTCTTTCTAAAGCAGCTATTATGGAATATTGTTCCCAAAAGGAAATAACTTGTATTCCCTTTTATTACATCACACTGAATATGGAAAAGTTCAGATCGCTGGAAGAAAATGAGCATCATCAGAGGTATTCATGCCAGCTGTACTAGGGTGCCTAAAAGGAGAGTCGAATCTTTAAGTTCCAGCTGAGTCGAGAAGAGGTAAAAACCCTGCGGAGAGCCATCCTGCACAGGGGTCTGGCTAAAGCAATCCGAAGCCTTGCAAGTCCCGTCTCCCTCCACTGGGCAAAGAAAGAGTGTATTGAAATTAGCTGCCTAAAGATTGGTAGGCTTCTTGTTCGATCCAGAGTGATGGTCTTTTCTCTGAACTGGATCTTGGTCCATAAAAACCTGTATTACAATAGCACAAGAGTTCTATAACTGGTCTAATCCTCACTACAATTCATGTTGGTGTTCAATAACAGAGATGTCTGTTTTGGTGGAGTGGACAAGTGTGATTCTGGGCAGGTTTTTCAGGCTCCACCTCTAGTTTCGGCATCCTGTGATAGAGGAACATAATATTATTACTGTAAATGCTGCTGTCATTGCATTATCTGTCACTATTCCAACATGGATTATAAAGGAGGATTCACAATAGGGCCAATATTACAAAAATTGCATCAGATAATGACATCGTCTGTACAGAGACTTCTCTTCTTTATTATATGCAAAAAGGGCTGTTCACTGTGGTAGGACCTTACAAATTCCAAAAAGTCTGAAAATTAAAATAACGTTAAATAAGTTAAGAAAGTTTAAATTTTGTCACAGGCAACAAGTGGATTTTAGTTACTACCCTCTCCTGCGATAATAAGTGTTTATAATACTGTACTTCAGAGGTCCAGTGTGCAAGGAAAACATTCCCCAGCCAAGGACATAGAATGAACTGCAGTCCTCGTTCATCACGCAGGAAAAAATTCAAATATAAAATGCATAAGGTAAATAATAAGGTATTTAAGACTCATTCTGAAGAGACAGGCATTATCAGTGGTACTTTTAATGGTGTTCTGGTTCATCAGGAAGGATCTGAAAACACAAACCATTGGATTATCTCCTCTTGTGACAGAATGGCACATTCTTAGCTGTATTGTATCATATTTGGATCAGCTATAGGTCCAAATAGCACCCAAAAGTCAAATGCCAAATGCCTAGATGAGAGGTTGGACTCACACCTGAGTATTGAAACTTCACTCCAAACTTTTGAGTTTGGGTCAAGCACAAACTACAAAAAACATATTTGCTAGATTTTTTTTCCAGATCCAGCCCAAGCAAGTAGTAAATGCACAAGACCTGAAAAAAATGGCAGATTTTTCACCATTTGAATCTAGGAAGTTCATCCATCAATTAATTCTGGATTCACTGTGGATTTGAACTTTGGCAGATAAACAAACACAGCTCGATTGTATGTTTCTTTCTTCACTTTCCACATTTCAACATGCAATAAACTCCATTTCAATCTTCAAAAAATTTGAGTCAATTGCTCTTCTTTGTGTCTGTATCTGAATTTTGCATCTAAACCACTGAGTGAACCTAAGCTTAGCTACCAGTCTGCGTGGGCTGATGTAAAAGCCCACTAAAGCACATCTGGTTGCTCTCAGTCAGAACTCCCTTCTATCTCCATTGAAACTAAGGTGAAGCTTCACCAAGCAGTGGCTGGGCCCTGGCCCCGGCTGGAAAACGTCGGCTGCAAATTTTTCACCTGATGGTGATTCAAGTTCATGTTGGATGGGGCTTTGAGCAACCTCGTCTAGTGACAGCGTCGTAGGAACCAGACGATCTTTAAGGTCCAACCTAAACCATTCTGCCATTCTACTATTCTATGATTTGTTTCCTTGCACCATCTGGTGGTTCTTTAGACTAAATGCAACAGCAGTGCCCAGCGTTCCAGCGGCGATCCCACAGCAGCTCCCAGCTGACCTTCCAAATGGTCTTGGGCTAATGCAGGAGGTAGCACCTGTCACCAGACTAGTTAATAATCCAAAATGGCACAAATCCCCCTGGTATAGCAGAAATCCTGCTTTTTGCTTCAGGTTGCTATTCCATCATCCTGATCACAAGCCTCTTCACAAAAGCAGATGCAGAGTAAAAAATGAAATCTGACAAAACTGTATTTATAACAGTAAAAATAATTCGGTCAAGGTTTAACAAGTGCTTTAATCAGGGTAGTCTATAAAGCCTGCCAGAGGTATGTGCCAGCTAATAGCAACTTTTGACCCTGATTTTTGGCTTTGTTGACTCTTGGCACTCAAACAACGTGCTGGCTCAGCACTGCAACAAAGCCGACCAATTGCATGAAATTGTATTTAAGTGGTTTTGGAGGAGGACAGCCATCATCATTAGATGATTAGAAAATCTCGAGCTCAGGAGTGGCGTAACAAATGCATGTCGAACTGTTTGACTATAGAGCACAGTTCACAGGATAGCTTAAGGAATTGAGGAAAAAAACCCGGAAATACATGTATTTCCCCAAGGGAATGCATGACATTATAGAAAAAGTGATGTCTTCACTCTCCACTTACGGAACCTGGAGCTTGTGACTGTGGTGAAATGGTTTAAGGTCTCAGTTGTTGAAGACAGCAAATCCAAACAGATCTGATTGGACAAGTTCTGCAAACCCTGCCAGATGCTGAAAATTGCTCAGTTAAAACCTGGACTAACTCCACCAAAGCCAGTAGAGAAATTAGGAACTAACAGATTTCCTTCAGCACATAGTCATGTCCTTCTTTTACTTTATGTTATATTCAAAGAGGAAGATTCCACGTCTCCCAGCTTTGGAAAACTTTCTTTTTATGACTCCTTAATTTTCTGCACATTCTGATAGTCTCTGGAGATGTGAAAATGGGCCATAATACTAGTGGGACCTGTCCTTGGAGACTATTCCTTGCACAAAGGGAAGAGCTCTCAGAATGGTGACCTATGGCTAGTATACCTGATAAAAGAGCTGCCTCAGGGAAGGGGTCCAGCAAGACTAGCAAAAGTGTTAGACTGCTCTGACAACGATGCGGATAAACAACCCCCCCCCAGACATACACACACCCAGAGCCCAAAGCTGCAGGAAATTTCAGAACAGGCTGAGTCCTCCACTTCTTGTCCTCCCTCTCCTCCCCACCCACATACGCACAACCACAGTAAGTGAAATCTTGTTCTCTTTCCCTCCCAGATCAACTAAATTTTTGACTAGAGGGAAAACAATACTTAAACTTTCCACTGTGGAAGGAAAATCTCTATCTCCCCATTTTGCTAGGTCATATTTGTCCAATATTTACGCCAAGCCTATTCCCCACCTGGATATCTGTGAGAAGGACCTCACACAATCAGGTTTTTCTCTCAAAGACTTTCTGGTAAGACACACCCTTTTTGAACTACGTGGGATACAGCAAAAGTTCTTCAGAAAGCATTTCCTCTTTCCCCTCTTCTGACTCGGGCAGCTGTAATTTCATTGACTTTCCAGATGCTGAGCCCTGTTCTAAGGAAAATGCTGCACCGACATAGCCTGTGGGAAGAAATAATTGAGCTGTTAAAAAAGCCCAACAAGACACAGACTGAAAAACAGGTTTGTTTTTACCCTCAGTGGTTTTGACCTTAGTGGTAATGGTTGTTTCTGATCTGTCAGATATCTCTCTCTATTCAGAACTGGTATTCTTTCCAAAGAAAAACTCCCGTGAACCCACTTTCATGAAAAATGCAGAACACTTCACTATTCCTAAAATAGTAGGGAGTCTTTCTGAGGTTTTGAATATTATATAGACCTGTATCTTTTTAGCCTTATTTTCTTAAGTTGGTCCAGCACACAGATGCAGGACATTATATGCCATGAATCCTTCTTTGAAACACCTTTGCTCACGTTTATATTTGTGACTATTCAGCTTTAAAAGCAGATTCATTTATCAAGCTTGCATCTACATCTGAATTCAGGATAAGGATTTGGCTCTGATAAGAGCTCAATTTTTGCTGTAACAGTCCTGCCTACACTAGGAAGGACTTTCTTTGATCTGTTATAAACTGACCAAGACAATAGTCATCTGAGAAAGTCTTGGTTCATAACTCATTTTTACAACTATCTGTTTTCTTTTCATTTGTTTGGGGTTTATCTTGGTTATGAGGGCCCTGAAACAAATTTAAACCTCTCCACAAAACTATGAATGTAAACTCTCCTGTGAAGCAATCCAGTTTATCTGTTATCATGATTAATCAGATTATGATTCTCCAGCAAGGCTGTCCCAAGGCCAGAGCAATTAAGAAACTTGCATCCTTTTGTGGTTCCTGGCTTTTATTTATTTTTATATATTCTCAGTAACTACCTAGTCATTTTAGTTTAATTGCTGTATTTCTGTAGTACCCTTCCCTCCACCTCCAAAAAGGAGTTCTTCATGAACTTTTTGTCCCCAAGCACTAATCTGTTTCGTGACCTGAACAGCATTTATACCCTGGTCATAAATGAAATCTGTATTTCATCACATTCATCGCTCTGTTCTGTGCTACAGCCAAATAGCTGCACTCCTACAGCTTCAAATGATGGCACAGAAGAGAATTGTTAGATATGCACATTCCAGCTATCCCACATCTGCCAGGTCTGTTGTGGGCAAAAATGAGGAAGCCAGAGCCAAAAAAACAACCCTGCTTTGCGTGTATGTTTTATTTTAAACCATTCTGAAGCCAAGAATGTGAAGATCAACCAAATGCTGACATGCTAGTAATATTTTGTTTTACACAGAACTATAAATATACTTATCACTGTTTAAAGTAAGACTGAATATACTGTAGTCATAAGAAACACACATGTTCTAGAGGACATATAGAAATAATCATATGAAACAAAGACTGGGAACACTTTCTTTTTCTGGGTGTGGTTAAACTTCCTATAAAACTTCACTGGGAATAATCTTCCATTCCTTGTGCAGGTGAGATTAATGAGAGTTTTCCAGAGGATTGGGTTCAAACACAAAGGCTTTTTTGTACCTTGTTTTCAAGTTTTTTGTTGACTTCTTTCATTCTGGACCTGCTTTTAAGCCATCTATAGTTATAAATAGCAAAACTATTATCAGTAAGTCCAAATTCACTATATAGGAGAACCTTCACTGGAAAAAATGTAGGTTCCCATAAATTAAAAAAAAAAATGTTCAAAAGAAACACAGAATTGCCTCAGCCAGGCAGCAGCCATGATTAATGTAGTTCACCCTGCTGTCTCTGACAAAGACCAGCACCAGACACAGGGCTAGAAAACTGGTAGGAAAGGATATAGCAGGATCAGGAAGAAAAGGATGAAAAAACGTTGTAAAGTACCTGTTGTATGGGCAGAATGCACATACTGACTTTCTGACCTTTCCTAATACTGAAGGTCAAGGAGAAGGAAGAGGCAGACTACACAGACCGTCTTTGGTGAAGAAGAAGAAAAAAAAAATGGTAGTGATAACGGGTTGTAAGCAGGGAGGGGAGAAAATTCTGGTTCTTGTGTCATAGAATGGACAGGGCAGGCAGAAGTGGAGATCATCTCATGGAATGGGAAGTATAGGATCTCTGAGTAAGTTGCTCCGGATCTACTCCTACTCAGGAAAGGAAATGCACACACTTGTGTGCCACTGGAGAAGGCAATAGAGTAAGTCACTGACAGATTGATGGATAAGTACACCCGCACTGGTAAAGTAAAAGATTCTAGAAGGCAACCCAAACTTCAATAAGAGGAATTAAAGGTATCAGATGAGTTTTGTCAAAGTTAAGAGGACTATCTCTCTATGTAGCAGTGACTGGAGAGCATTTCTGTTTCAGAAAAAGAAAACACAATTTCCTGAGTCAGTGCCTGAGTTGGCAGAGCATTTCTAGATTGAGGAGGTCTGAATTCAATATTTCCTCTCACCAAGTATTGTACATGCCCCCAGGTGCAACGATACCTTTATGAGTCACTCTGGAGTACCATTAGTAACTCCTGGCTCTTCAGCCAGACCAGCATTCACATGCAGCAGGAGATGCACTTCAAAGCCCATTCCCTTCTTCATTCATGCAGCACAACACATATACACTACTCGCAAGCCCAACAAGAGGCAACTTGAGAGAGAACCAAAACGCTCTCCTCTTGCTCTTCAGAAGAGGCAGTGGACCAGAGGGAAACTTCCAGTTACTCAGATCTGACTTGTGTGCTGACAGTAAGACCACACTGGTTTTCCATATGGTATATAAAATGAGCAAACATAAAAATGGGTATTGATGAAGTGAGATTCCACCCTTAAAATGCAGCTGAATTCAGTGAATCTGTCCAGGCAAGTGCCAGAAAAGTGAGGGAGCTGCAACATCATCACATAATCCATGAAATGAATAAACTCAGAGTTAAATGGACCTCACAACATGAATGCAAGACTGCCTATCTAGTGTGTGAAAGTCTCACCGTATAAATAAAATTCAGAGATAAATCCTGCAGGAACTGCAACAAATGGGATACTTTAAAAAATTTCAGGCCTGTTCGAAAACTATCATCGCAACCATTTAACAGCAGTAGCAGAAGCATATTGAGTTCAGCAGTTCATAGATATCCATGGGTAAGCCAATGACCAACCTGTGTGCTTATTTTCTGCACATTTAAACTGCTCGGTCTTTGGAAATTTGTCTTCTTTCTATGGTTCTATTTACTCACTTGGCCCTAGGAAAAAAGTTGGTTAGGAGGGAATGAGTAACTTTTTTTCACCTTGTTGTTTTTCCTCGTTATTTTCCCCCCAAGAAAGGAGCAGAATATTCTCTTTTTTTTCCTCTTGTTTTCTGCCAGCATGCTGAAAGATAGGCATATTATCAGACTGATAAATTTTCCGAAGAATTCTGAAGGGTTGATCTAAACCAAATGTAAATACTAAGCAATGCAATTCTTGTACTTTTTTTTTGTTCGGTGTGGTTACAGAAATCATTAACTTGAGTAGGGCTTGGACTGACATCTGTAATGCTTTTTTTCCATGTTCATCAAAGATCACTAAGTAACTTGAAAAATGTGCTTTTGTATCTTAGTAAACAAAAACAAACATTAAGACTAAGTTTTCCCCCTCTATCATTTAAAAGTGAAACATTTTAGCTTCCTTTGAGGTTTGTTCTTCCCTTGAAAGATATATTAGAGTTTAAAAAGTACCATCACAATGACAGACTGGCATGTTGAAACTGGTTGGGTTGTTACTGATGCCTTATGCTCTCTGGAGCATGACTACTACAGTTATTTGGTTCTCAGTTAAATATTCATGTCGGTAATTCCACTGCAGTCTTCCAAGGAGAAGTTCAAATACATCAGCAGGATTTACACTGCTTCTTGAATTCTTGAACCAGGATCTGTGGACACTGTTTGTAAAACACCTGAAGTTTATTAAGTGCTTGGCATTCATGGGCATCTTATCTTTTTCACCTAACAACATCTACTTATAATTTATCAAAATCTATGTAAATCTATACAGATTAAGCCTGGAAATGTATCATCATGACAGGCAGCTATAGAGGAGTTAACTAAAAACTGCAAGCTAAGTCTCAACTTATAATTAATAATTAACCTTTATAAGATTGCAAACCCTTTACTCCCACTGTCAGGCTGCTACTTATCAAAACATTTTCGGTGCAGTCAATGAAAGGTGTGTAACTGCTGACAAACATGAAAATGAGTCTGCAAGTCTTCAGTACTTGGTGTACACTGTTGAGTCTTAAGTAAAATCTTGACATCATTTATTCAGGACAAACTTGATCTGTTATATAGCTGCCGCTACTTTGAAAACTTGTTGTTTGGTTGGTTGGTTTGGGTTGGGTTGGTTTGGGTTGGTTTTTTTTGCATTCTGGCAGGTTTGTAGGAAGATTCCTAAAAGATTTGGAGTCGCTCAGGCATGTCTACAACATATGTGGCTAATTATTGGGCAGCATATGTCAGTAAGTCAGGCCAGTGTGGAACTGGCAGGGTAAACTGCCCTATTTTGTGTGGAAATAAATCTACGGAAACTCCCTTTGATGTCTCAAACTACCAGTGCACAAAAATTGTACCAGAAATCTGACCTAATGTGTAACAATGTACGTATCCTGACACTGGACAATGTTGGCTGCATCCTTAGTTACCAGAAGAGGTTGAATTTCTTCCACAGTCAGCTTGCTTTGCTTTATATGTCTGTCCCTTCACTTGATAACTTGCACTAACTGAACTACTGAAAGCTAAAATAAAACTGAAAAGGAACATGTGAGCACCTCCTTCTCTTGAAAGTCACAGCAAGAGAGACACTGTGATTGCCCTCCCTCTTACCAGGCTTGCAATGAGAAGAAGAGGGGCTGGCCTGTGACAATTGCTTTGTTTGCACCTGTTGCTTACAAATTTCTTATACTATACCATATACTTTGACTTTAGTAGTATCTTTCATAGCCCATAGGTGTGAATGGTGTTCACCCATAACTGATTCCCCACAATCCAACCAACCCTCAATGCTGTTCTGGGAAACACAGTACTGTAAGAAAACACTGGTATTGGCTGTGACTCAGTTTAGCCTTGCATGTGATATATCCTTTGGGAAAAAGTGGGAATAAACTACACACTAGAACAGAAATACCAGAGCAGCCAAACCGAAAAATTTTTGTGATTTCTAGAGCTTTGTGTTTAACTTTCTCATACAGGTAACAGTCCCTATTTTATCCATGTGTACCCTGTTTCTCCCTACTGATCTCAGTAATAAGTAGGTACTGAAATGTTAATTTTATCTGCTGTGTATTGATAGATCGTCATGAACACTAAGTTAACATTAAAATGTGAACTTAGGCACAAAGGCTTTATTAGCATTTAAATGGACGATAGGTGTTCACAGGATGTAGTATGAGAATCATGTTCTTAGTGTGACATTAGCATTAGAACCCTTGCAGCACTGAAGGCATCAATGTTCATTAGAAATTTCGAACTTCCCAGACATCTAGAAATGTGTCTTATCCTGCCAAGTACTGAACATTTGTCTTTTGTAAAAAGCTCTTCAATACATTTCCCAAAGTTGAAAAAAGGCGTGCTACCTCCGCCCTTAAGTCACTGGGAGAGATAGTAAGTTGTCAGTGTGTTATATTTCAAATGAATGAAGGTTTAACTCTGGTTTCTTACAAGTTTTGTAATAAAGACATCTATCTTTACTGATGAAGTTGTTGTTCTTTACCTCCCACATGCTGTTGCTGCTGTTTCTTATAAATAAAATTATTGGGCTTGATTTTAAAATATATTAAGCAATTGAGGCTTGTGCTGACTTCATTGAGAACTCTTAAGTTCTCAGTATATCAGGTCCTCACTCATTAGTTCCCTACTTCATTCTCCCAGTAACACAGACCTGTGTTTATTTTTCATAAGATTTTTATGCCCTTTAGTGTCTCACACTGAAGACTCTTTTTTTCTTCAGCTGAATACTAATAACATACAACTTTTGAAGACATTCTTTATTTCAGCAGTTAGATATTAGTTATTAGCAGTTCACCTGAAAGGTAGATGATAGTTATTATTATCCCCAGTTTTAATAAAGAAAGCTTGTGACCTTGTGGGTGAATGGTGAAAGGTTTCTCCTTCCTCTTATAAATCTTTCCATGAAATGTCACTCTACCTACTGATGACTATGTAAGGTTCCTCTTAAAACTGAAACTAGTTCTTTATAACTGAAATTAGTTGCTAGATGAAGAAGCAGTAGAAAGATTATAGCGATGTTGATAGGAAGACTACTGGAAATGGCTAGAGAAGCTAGTAATTAGTGAAAATGAATCTCAACAATTACGGTGGGAGAACTAAATCTAAGAATCTTGCAGTTTTAAGGCACAGTGCAAACTGTAAACTGACACTAAAATCCTCTAAACCTTTTATTTCCTTGCCTTTAAATACATTTCCTGAGCAATTTTTAGAGTATCTTTGGAAAGAAATTATTTTCCTGCAATTTTTTGTGACTAGTGCTTTTCTCAACATTCTTGAAAAGCCTGACTTACAAAACCAAGGGGCTCCACCCAAATTTGTTAAGTGCCTAATGTAACTGATACTTCTTACGTAGTACTGTTTGCACAAAGAGACTGCAACTGGTGAGAAGAATGGCATAAAGGCTACTGAACACACTTCTTATTTATGGGAAAAAAACTCTTAGAAGACTTTTCTTAGTAAGAATAAAAACATTTTTTTTTCAGATTTTTGTACAACAGCTATTTCTTAATGTGTTCAGCATTTATCTTATGCACTAGTATTTTGGATAGTTGTCCTGTTTGAATGCATAGGCCTCCTAGGGATAGCCTTGGATGACTGAATCTGAGTATCTGGGCAGTATCTCCAACAATTTTGCTTCTCTGTTTCATGAGAGAGAATCCAGCTTTATTACATTTTCTTTTCCCTATTTAACTTGCTGGGTATGTGCATGGTTTGATGTACAGCATAATGCTTGTTTGGTTTTATTTCCCCTCTGTGACACATAAAATCTAATAAGCAAGTCTTTTTCTTTTGTTGCTATGGCAGAAAGATTCTCGAAACACTTAATGACAGAAAATAATTAAAAAAACCCCAAACAAAACAGAGTGGCATCTAGCTTCTACTTTTGGCAAGTTCATTCATATATGTTTACAAAGCCAGAACTCTGAAATGCTCTAAGCTAAGAGTTCTACGGTGAAACCAAGCCAACCTCATAAAGCTCAGTAATTCCAGAGTCTAAATTCTTATGCTAAATGTATTATTGTTCAAAAAGAACTTGTAGGGATCATTTACTCAGAAGGCATACCTTCCTAATAATTTCCAAATAAAACATTGCATGATTGCCACAATGAGGCAACACATAGGGACCGTGCTTTATAGGCCATGATTTCAACCATGCAGTTGTTCAGTACTCAGAACCCCATTTATAAACTTTTCAAGAGATTTGATTGCCCAGCTCCATCTGAAGTTTGGGTGTTTTTCCAAGTGTAACTGTTACAGAAATTTTTAGAAACATTTATAGTGTTTACTGGTTTTAGGTTTCAGGAGGTGTAGTATAAAATGAATAAGACAGAGAATTACAAGGTGATGTTCCTGTAAAAATGTACTAAGGAATGGTACCACTTCAGTGGGATCTCCTGGTTGTGTGGTGTTTTATTTTGGAGGATTAATTTTAATTTTGCAACCACATTTGATAACTAAGTGGAGGAGGAAGGGAAAGCTTAATACTTACCAAGCCTTTAATGTTTTTATCTCTTCCCCTATATGTACAATCTTTGCCTTCCATCTTTTGCTTATTTATCTCATTTCCCGTCTTGTCCAGTACTCCCAGAAACTCTCCTGCATCCTCTGCTCTACCATGACCAAGTTTTATTCAGCCTAACCTCACAGAAAGTTATATCCACCCTTTCATGGTGCCCCCATAATGCACCCACAAACCACCTTTCGGTCTGAAAATGTCAGGAGAGAGTAGGTGTGCAAGGGAATGTACTGGAGGTGCAGAGAAAAGCTGTAGCAAGAGCAAGTTCTATGGCAGTGGAGCCTTTCTGCTCTCTCTGTACCTGCTGGTACTCTTGCTTCCTTCAGGACACTTCTTGAGCTCTCTAGTTATGTATAATAAAGGTAAATATATAACAAAGTTAGATAAATAATAAAGCATGTGGGACCTTATCACGGTCATATTATGCTAATGTTACCTTTACATGGAAGAAAAGTGTTCACCCTGTTTAACTGGAGGTACCAAATTTATGCTTGCCCTTCAGGCTCATTTGCTTCCACAAGTCAGATAATTCAGTTAGATACTTAATGTTGTAAGCAGCACCAAGGTAGCCATATAACTTTTACTTTGCTTTCACATTCATACTTTTGTAATGCTTTTTCCTGTTTAAAGAAATTGTCAGAGCAGTTGGTAAGTGGCTGAATAACTCGTCCTTTATAGATGTGCTATCAACAGAATTTAACAGCTTCTCAGGCAAAAGCAAAATTGTGTAGCAGAAATTTGCTTAATAAGTGTTCACCTTAAGTCAGTAAAGTGTATCTGCCTGGGACAAAAAGCATAGCAGAGAGTCAAGGGGTTTTTTTGATGAATCAAGGTGAGCCTACAATTCTGTTGTTGCCTAAGAGACTGCGGAAAAAAAGACTCCAGGCCAGTTTAGCGTATAAAATAAGATAATGAGAGCAGGTCCTTTAATCTCAGGCCCAAGGTCCAGGGAATACATACCACGCGTGTGCGCCCAGACAGTGGCTCTATGATTTTATAATAAGGTCCATCCAATACCAATTCTGTCCACCCTCAGTTCTGCCCCCCGACACACCCCTTTGGGAATTGGGTCTGGGGACATTTGGGACCCCTTCTTCCTCATCTTCATCTCCTTCGCAGCACACGCAGTCCTTGGAGTGCCTCCAAAGTTCTGGGCTTGAAGGTCGCCGTGTCTGTGTCACGTGTTCTGTTTGAGGCCTTAAGGTGTTTTTCTACAATTCTACCTTGAAAAGAAGACTAAACACACTAATGGAATTTTAGAGGGATTGATATGAAATGAGGATGGGTATGAGCAGGGTTGGGTATGTGTAAACATTATGCTACAGAGTAAGGGATATAATACAGCTACATTAAAATCTACATTCACTACACTTCTACTTCTAAAAACTGTAACAAATTAAAAATCAAAAAAGCTCTGAGGCATCACTGTTAAAAGCAACTTTTAACCAATTACTTTTTTTATGGTGGTGTTAGAAGTAACAAAACATGGTAATACACTATATAGGTAGTACATATTTGCTGTTTTCTTGCAGTCCTAGCTGCTAATGGAGTAATATAAGAACTTTTTTACAAGGACAAGATCTTGCAGCAGACAAGGGACTGCAGAACAAGGTCTTGGGGACCCAAGAAGGGGATAAGCAAAACCTGGTACCAAAGGGCCCTAGGAATTGCTGGTGCCAGGGAAAATTAACATCCTGTTTGGCATAAAAATAATTTTTATGGGTCAGAGGCATAACGTTGTTATAATACAAAAATATTTATGTGAAAATAAGGAATTTACAGTATTTTGTAGAAATATAATCTGAGGAAATTATGTAATAACATGTTATAATGAGAACCTGCTTTTGATTATTTCTCTCAAATTTTTCTCCTTGTCCCAAGTGCAAGTAAAACTGCTGCTATATCATACACAGCAAATTAAAAACTAAGACAAGAACAGGTAAGCGTAAACAAACTCCACTGTGTTTAATTTGGCTGTGAATTAAGAGATAGCAGCAGAAATTTCAGATCTCGTTCTGCAATACTTTGTGACATTGGGCACATCGCTTTGTTTATAAGTAAGATGCTACTAATCTCTTTGATATTTGTACATGGGGAAGATGATAGAGAAAAAAACAGATTATGAGCCTGTTAAAAATTGTATTAACTGTTCTCTAATAATTCCTCTCAGATCAACAGCACTCATCAGGCTCTGACAACACTCAACCTTCACTTAGATACCATTACTCCAGACCTAGTTTCATCCCAGCATGCCTCAAGAGTTCTTGATCTTGCCTTGAAGCTTTCAAAAAGGGACAGCAAGAAAGCCCCATCAGGATCAAACTCTTCATGGACTGTCCCCAAGACAAGCTCAAGTCCAAAGTGGGAATTCATGAGGACCATCAGGTGAGTGTAATGGCTAATAGAAGGCCAAGCTTTGGGGTGGCACAGTGGAGGATGCTAGATATAGGAAGAATTCTAGGTTAAGCTTGAAAGCCAGACGGATAGTTCAAAACAAATAAACAAAACAAAACAAAATTTAGGAAATTCAGTGGTGGTCTTTCTTAAGGTGAGAGGTACTGGAGCTGCCTGGCAGAATCTTGCAGCTTAGAACAAAACCCTGAACACTGTAATTGGAGGGCAAAGTAAGAGTGAGTGGAAATACAGCCCATTACAGGATTGTGAGGCTTGGCACGCGACAGAACAATCTGGAAGGCCAAGTTGAGCAAGTAATATCATCTGTGTAACTGGAAAAGAAATCAGTATGTATTCACAGGAAGCAGGATCTTCAGGAAAACAAACCCTAAAGTTGTTTACTGAACACAGGAAAAGCTGGTGGTAAGTTTACTTTGAAAACTAATGCTTAAATGGTTTGAAATATTATTAAAGCTAATGTCCTCTTCTTATATTTAAAGGTAGTTTTCAAAATTTGGTCTTTATAGGCTTTTACATTTCAAGATCATATGCAAACCAAATTAGCACCCAGGGTGCTTAATTTCCTTCTGAAAGGCAAGTCTTTATTATGGTGTGTGTTGTAAACGGCATGATACTACCCCACAAAATAAATAGATTTAAAAAAGCAAAAGAGCATCTTCTTTTTTAATTATTTTCCACTTGTGCCAGACTGGCCCTCTCTGCAGTACTGCAGGTTTGAGTGCAGGGATGAAGGCTCTACTGTGTTACAGCCAGATACCACTGTTTTTTGAGTTCATCAGGCTACTTGCTCTGCTACAAAGCACTGCAGGGAGGGAGACAGCTCTGTATCACAAATGAGAGGAGGGCTGGGTCAGCGCTAGTACTGTTCAGTGCTGTGATTTAGCGTTACTGCCCTGTCCTACTTCAAGTGCAGACTGGAGGATTGTCCCAGCTTCATGCTGTCTGTGGTCTCTAGTTCAGGGGAACACAGAAGTGGTTTATTTGCTTCTTACTCCTTCCAGGTTCTCTCTTCTTCCTGAAATCTCCTTTCCAAAAAGTAGTCATAAGATTCTAGAAATTTAAAGAGACTTTTATTGCACTAATGTACTTTTTTTGCACTATGTTGTTCAGGCTGAGCTCTCATGTTACAGTCAAATGATGTGGAAGTGAGCTGTTGCCAAAAGGAGCAGGCCCACTATTTGCCCCCCATCTGCAGATACTTGCTATGGCTGTAGCAGCCACTTTCCCCTATTTCATTTCCATCCAGCGTAGTGACTGAGTGGTTTTAGGATTAATCTCTTTATGTGGCCCATGGCATAGGAAACTATTCTGTTTCTTCTCTCCCAAACAAAGGGGTTTTTTGGATCAATTCATTCATGGCTGCACCTTTTCTAGATTTAAAACATAGTAATGTTGTTCTTTTTTTCTTATTTCTTTTAAGTACGATTATAAAGTTCAGTTGGTAAGGAGGCAGAACCTCTGTTTTTTCCACACATACAATGTGTGCAGGTGCCCATTTCCAGTGACATTCTCACATACTAAGGTAAATCACAAATGGTATTTGTGATGTACACAAATGGCATTTTTCAAAATTAAACAAGTGGGGAACACAATTCATAGTAAAATGTTGAGGAAGGTGCTGCCTATGCTGCTGTCACCACTCGTCTCCTCTGTAATGTTTATAAGCCTCAAGAAAGTAATGAGAGAACGTTTCAAAGACTGTGGTGAAATACATGGCTCATTACAAGTATTGAGAACTGTTCACTGATTTTTGCATACCTCAGAAATCTACAGTCTTCATTGCTTTCCTTTACTTTGTGGATCCTTGGTGTTGCAATCAGTTCATGCAGACTTGGAATTTGTAAGAGAAGGTCCAGCCCTAATTGATCTGACTCATCTCTGGCTATAAGGGCTCTGTGTTACTGTGCATATGGGTCAGAGACAATCATCCTGGGCAACATGATTAAAAAGGCAAGACTCATTTCTATCAAAAGCAGCATGAACTAGTTTCTATCAAAAGCAGCAGAGGGATAGAGGTGATCCAGGTGGTACCTGCAGCTCAAGCAGGCACACGTTGTTGACAAAGACACCTGACTTCTTCAAGAGCCCACCTCACAAATACAACATGTCATGACAGCCTTGGTAATAGAGAACAGATCTCTTTATAGCTGACAGAAACATTTGTTTGCATTCCACTGGATGATTCTGTTTCCCATCACTAAAGGCTTAAAGAATTTTTCGACATTATGAGTTTTTTAATAGCTTTCCTTCTTAGTAACTTAAACAATTTTCCATTAACATGCCAGTGTTCTAACTGTTTGTTTAATGTCTGAGGGTGATGTAAAATCACCTTCATGGCTGCTATATCACCATTTTCTGTGCCTCTCTATTATTTCCCCAATATGTAACTTGAGTAATCCTGTCTTTAAGAATCCTATCTTTTTGCTGGAACAGTATGTTGTTGTTATAGCAAAAACAATATAAAGCACAGTCAGCCTCAGACAAGTTCTTACTCATAAAGAATACAAAATGGATATCCAGAAGATTTCAGTATGTGTGGCAGTGTAAGAAACTGTTTTTGAAGAAAAAATGGGGGGGAGGTATATTATTTTAGCTAGTTTTGAAATTTTTTTAGTATTCTTTGCTGAAACCTCAAAGACCATTTTTGCAAACTCACATTTTATCCTTGATTGTTTCACCAGTGTCCCACCATTCTTAACTTCTTCTTGAATGTTTTTAATTACAATCTATACTGACAGAAGAGAACACTTCATCATTACAGAAAATTTTCATGGGAAGAATTATTGTGGTTCCGAATTAATGAAAATCATTCATTGTTATGGTGTATTCATAGTAATCATATACTCGATCATGATTCATTTGTGAATTTGTGGCATATAAATGATTTAGCCAGAGTATAGAGGTGACAGAAAAGCAGTGAGTTGTAGAAGAAAAACTTTATCAATAAGTTCAGTTTTCTTTTCATTTAAAATATGTCAAATACTTCTTGCTTAAGCAGTCAATACAAATTATCAAATCAATTTTTATGTTTAAAAATAAAAAATCCTGTCATCCATTAATGTCGGTCTTGTGTGATCCACAAATCATTTAGCTTCTGAGAAAATTTATGACATTAGCCATTGGGAAAAAAAATTAGCTGGATTCCTAGCAAAGCAAACGAATATGGGAGTTTGGAAGAACCTATTTGGATACCTGTTAGAAAATGACATGCTTACCAGGGTGTGTTGTGAAATATTTTGTGTCTGTCTACTACATTTATCAGCACTATCATATATCATCTTCGGAGTAGATACACATATCCACTCTTTTAATTCAAGAAGTTAGGAAGCAAGTAAACAAAGATTTTCCAGTTGTGGATTCGAGAATGAACAACTGATTCTTTGCATACTATCCACACCTTTTCTTTCCCTTTAGATTTTATTCATATACATGGGTCTGACAAAAAAATATCAAGATGCTTAAAAGTAATCTGAGTAGGACAGGATTTTGAGAAGCCCTAGTCCCACATGTCTGCACATATGGGCAATATGATATGTCCTTTTGGGGGAAAAAAAATCCAATAAATTTAAGTATTTATGCACATCTACTCTATATTTTTTTAAATTTTGTATTTGAAACAGATCATTTTCGTCTTGGACATCTAAGGAAGAAAAAACACCATCAGGTTCTATTTCTGGTCATAGATATCTGACTGAAAAGGCTGCATCTGGAACATCATTTGTATGCTTTTCCTTTGAAAGTAGCTGAAGGAGTAATTTGTTAAAGACACAAAAGACGAAACAAGGTAAATGGCTAAACTTGTCATTTTATAAACTGCAATGTGGTTCAGTTTTAACAAAATCTACTCATTGCAGCCTGCAACTTCCTCAAGGTGGGCAGTGAAGAACGAGTGCTGATCTCCGGTGACGCGTGGAATGGAATGAAGCTGCATCAGGGGAGGTTCAGATTGAACACTAGTAAAATGTTCTTCTCTGAGAGGGTGGTTTGTCACTGGAACAAGCTCCCCGGGGAAGTGGTCATGGCATCAAGCCTGTCAGAGTTGAAGGAGCATCTGGTCAATGCTTTTAGTCATACAGTTTACTTTTAAGTTGTTCTCCCAGGAGCAGGGAGTTGAACTCCATCTTTATGGGTTCCTTCCAACTTCACATATTCTGTGATTTCTTGTGAGAATTTGGTGATGAGAATCAAGTTTTGTGTTTTTCTGAGTCTATTTCTCCATATTATTTCCTCTTAGAAAGTAATCAGGCTCTGCGTGGGCTGGCTAATTATCTACCTTGAATTGCAGTGTCACTGCCACCCCTGCTAAAGGTAGTAGCAAAAAGATCAAAAAAGGCTGCCTTTCCCTTCCAAAACAGAACAAGTTTCACAGTATGTTCTATGCTCTAAATTATATTGCAAATTAATGTTCAGTGTCATAAGGTCCAGTCATGGAACAGCACTGTTACATCAGTTTAAACTACTGGTAGAACCACAGATATAATGTCAAACCTGCGCTGCTTTCTGTATGTGTGGTTTTTGCTAGTATAATAGAACTTTTTATTACTATAGGCAGTTTACATAAGAAAGTGTTTCACTGAAATAGCTTAGACTACAGGGTATATCCTTGTAGAGTCCTCCAGGTAAAAGAACAAAAGAACTAGCCTTGGAATAAGTGATAGAACATGCTTAGTAGTACTTTCATTCCTTCTTCAGAACACTACAGAACAAAGCTATTCTCTTAAAAAGCCATACATAACTATGAATGGTAGTCATGATGAATGAGTGACTTCTGTGAAAAAATAAAGTTCCTGCTTTAACAAGAACAGAACACCTACATCTGTGGACATTTCCACTTTTTAGTTTCAGAGTGTTTTCTCATTTTCTTCCAGACCAGTTCCCTGTGCCAATTCATAGCACAGTCTTCTGTCAAAACAGCATGGAGGAGAGGGGACAAACAGCAGCTGTGAGGGTTGGAGAGCAGAAAATATTTAGCCAGCTTTGCTCCTTTCTTATTTCAACCTTACTATACATTAAATTATTTATGCAAGCATAATTCAGTTCATTAAAATGTCAGTTAGGTTCATGCGAAGGACATGAGTAACTTGCCTTGTTGTACACCACTTTCCCATAGTCTTAACATGCATCCAAAAATGAGTTCTGTCTTGAAATCTAATGCACTAATAAGCAGACTGGAGTTTTCCTGATTTTCACCATTTCTTAGAATGTTGACTAGTTTGGATCCTATTATAAAGAGAGGTTTTCTTTTTTAATATGTTGTGCTTTCTGTCACTAGACAAAAATACTCCTAGCTTTTTTAAAAACAGATCAGATGTATTTGTGCAGCCCCATGTGTTCCAAGTAGCAGCGAAATAATTTCTCCAGTACCATCTGTACCTACTTCACTATCCAAAGAGATTCACTTCCTTCGTTTACATGCTCACAATAATAAGACACCACTGTTGTGCTCATAACATTTACCCAACAAAATCCAAATAGTTGAGCTCAGCCCTTCTCACCCTTTGTACTGCTTCTACCAGGAGTGTTCAAGGTTTAGATAACTCACTGGCAAACTGTTCAGTTGTCTATTCATTAGCTTGCTTTCAAGGCTGAGTTAGTTCACTATTACCCACTGCTTTGAAACAGGACACACTGGCTTGCCATCCATGTGTACATTTCCTCACCTGTGTGTCTTTCAGGTCTGAGGCAAATGTCAGGTTTTCTTATGGTCTTCAAAAAACCTCTTCTGTTTGCATGCTTGTTTTACACATTATGTAATTTAATATTGACTTCATCTTTGGTGTCTTGGTTTCCACCCACTGAAACAATAGAGCAGTTTACAAAGCTGTTCTTTGTAGTAACTGACAAGTGTATGCCTGTACAAGTCATCCATTCTGGTTTTGGTGGAAAGCAAATAATAGCGAAAAAGAGAATGGCCACATGTTTTCTTCACCATAGCAATCAAAATAAAAATCTGGTCCCCTCATACCACTTTTTCTGAAAGACTCCTTCTCTCTGTGGTGAAGCTGTGTCTGTGGATGGGGAAGAAAGAATCCTTGAAGCTGGGCATTAGGAGGACTGCAGGCATGTATGGTGGGAGAGATGGAAAATGGAGGTTTGAAATTTGTAATACAGCATAAGGGGGAATAAAAATTTTATTATTTAGGAAGGGAATACTAGTGATCAGGCCACTGCAGGAAACTGGGAACCAGCTGCTGGAGAGAAATAACAAACAGCTTGTGTTTAATTCTCTAGACAGGCTGACTGAGGTTAGAGGAGTGCCAGTCCACTTCCTTTTGCTGTTCTGTATATCTACATCCTAAAAATTGGAAAAACTTTGGAAAGGGTAAGGTGAGAAAAGAATCTGTGTAAAACACAATAGAATAGTTGTGAGAGAAGATGAG
Source organism: Lepidothrix coronata (assembly GCF_001604755.1). Taxonomy (NCBI): domain Eukaryota; kingdom Metazoa; phylum Chordata; class Aves; order Passeriformes; family Pipridae; genus Lepidothrix; species Lepidothrix coronata. The sequence goes on from NW_016690216.1 coordinate 3,447,770, forward strand.
TTCCTACAATTTTTTTTTTGTTAGTGCCATGATGGTGCATTGTTTTCTAATACAAAACATACTATAGAAAATCCTTTCATCTTTGGTTTGGCTTTAACACTCTGTTTAGCAATACAGAAATCACTGCAGTTTGCTGTAGTGTAATTTCCCAGCCTTGAATTTGACTAGAGAATTAGTTGCAACTTTATATAGGTAAGAAGCCATGCTAACCATCATACAAAATCCTTCATCCTACATATTTTATTTTCCACTAGAAAAATAAAGAAAATTAAGATTATCACAACTGAGAAAACTGAAGGAACTATTTCTCCCTTATGGCATGGACATACAATGTTTATGACAGGTCAAAAATGCTAGGGAAGTTTTTCAAATGATGGTCATTTATTTGGCACCAAACTTGAGGCTAGCTTATGGATTCAGCACATGCCTGGGAGACACAGGAATACAGGGCTGAAATCCCTTCACTAAACAGGAAAGAAAACAAGAACTTCTTACTTTGACGTGGGCACTGGAGAAAGCAGTGTAGCTGTACCCAAAGAGGAAGGCATCTCTGTTTGTATTTTATGTTTAAGTATGATGCCATTACACACTACATTCATTTTAGGACTTTTTATTTTAATGTAAGTATAGGTGCAAGAAAAAAAATCCACAAAACTTCTAGATTGTACTCACTTTCAGAAGACTCCTACCACAAACTTCATAAGAAAGGATATATAATGTTTTCAATAGTCTTTCTTACTTTAATCAACTCCTTACTTACAATAGAATTCTGTAAGAATTGCAATGACCATCAATTTGTGGTACAAGATTTTTCACACTCTTTCTTCCTTTTTTCTAATAGTTTCCCTGATTATAATAATTGTATGTTATCATTCAAGGGATATTTTTAATATACTACTAACACACATATTTTTATGGGACTTTAAACAAATTAGAGAGTCAATACTGTGAAATTCACTTTGAATGCAATTTAATATGTGGAAGAATAAAATATATAAATGCAAATATCTTTTTTAAAGTCGGGTTTTCTTATTATCATTGATTTTTTCTTCTTTTTTTTCATAAGATTGTGTACACCAATAATCAAAATTATAGTCTGTATTAAAAATTATAACAAAATAGATAGTGGGTTTTGTGATTATGACCGAAAGTAACTATATACCAGGTATGATAACTGTAATACAGGATATTTAGCACTCAGTGTGCCTTCTAGTTATATACATCATTTATTTTTCCACATTTTGCATATAAGGTATTCAACATTTGGAATATTGTATAGGTATTTGTAATAAAATACAAAATTATTGGTTACTCACTGAGGTACTTTAATAACTACCCCACTAAGTGGTGTATGATAGGATTAGAGGAATACATGTATTTCTGAATATGAGGAAAAAAAATAAAAATTAGGAAGACCCTGAAACGGTGCTTTTTGTATGTTGTATTATTCCAACTAGCACTTTTTGTTAACTCTTTGGGTAACAAGTAGCACCAACAGAAATGCCTTATAGGTTAGTAGTGGTTGTGATGGGTTGACCTTGGCTGCATGCCAAGTGCCCACCAAGCCACTCTATGACTCACCTCCTCAGCAGGACAAGGGGGAAGAAAACAGGATGGAAAAAAAATTGTAGGTCAAGAAAAAGGCAGTTTAATAAGCAACAGTAAGGACTGTGTACCAAAGCAAAGGAAAACAAATGATTTATTCTCCACTTCCCATCAACGGGTAATGTTCAGCCACTTCCTAGGACAAACGCTTCAGTATGTGTAGCAGTTGCTCTAGAAGACAAATGTCTTTAATGACAATGCCCCCCCCCCACTGCCCAATCCATCTTCACCCCACTTCCTTTCTCTTGAAATTTTTTACTGAGCACATGTGGTATGGTATGGGACACTCCTTCGGTCAGTTTGAGTCAACTGTACTGGCTGTGTCCTCTCCCATGATCTTGCCGACTGGTGAGAGGAGAATGCTGTAGAGGTGGCCTTGATGCTGTGGGAGCAGCACTCAGCAGCAGCAGCCAACACAGAGGTGTGTTATCAACACCTTTCCAGCTACCAATACTAGTAACAGCATTGTGAGGGCTGCTATGGAACAAATTAACATCACCTCAGGTAGACCAAATACGGTGACGCATAAATGAAAGAAAAATATCTCCAAACAAAATGGAAACTGTTGAGGTTTTTTAAAATCCTTTGGCAAAACAAGCTTTCTCAATCTGATCATAAATGACTGCAAGGCGATAGAGATAGGACAAAATGAAATACAGAGGTTTCAAATCTAACTCTATTTTGTCTGTAGAAATTGTTTTAACCACATTTTCATACTTTTTCCAAAGCACTTGGTTGTCCTCTGTCTTTATTTCAAGGTTCCAGGGAGTTGCTCTGCTGAGATGATCAGTTAGGTAGGCTGCCTCTTCCACTATATCATCTTGTTTGTAACTTATTTTCCTTGGAAGAGAAACTCCAAGGTAATAGATACTGCACCATATTCCAACAGGTCTGCTCATGGCATATAGAACTTCCACCAGAGATCTGGTTAGCTGTCTTTGGGAAGTTCTAATTAACACAAAGATTTTTTTTTTTTTGTCTGGTGTTAATGAAATCAGCTATGAGTATCAGAGTTGTTTCCTCATATACTTTTTCTTAGTCTTTTGATGGTAAATTGTTTTATCATGGATTTCACTTTTCTAATTTGAAATATCACGGAAATCTTTTTCCCCTTTTCTCCCTCAGTACTTTTTCTTCTATGATTTTAAGCTTCCACTGGGTGGCATAGTTTCTCCCATATAAAATCCAGTATGTGTGATTCTGCAGTAAACTTGGAACTTTGAGCTTCTCTACCTCAGCTATGGCTAAGACACTGATGGTATAAATGGTAAGAGAATGCACCCTCTGAAGTATGTTCCTTCTATCTATTTATGGCAGTCTGCAGATGGTCTCTGCTTTGAGTTTCTTAAGAACGTGTAGAGAAGAATTGCTCGGTAGGTTTCTTTGGTTTTCTCCTTTTATACCCCAGATATCTAGGGAAACAAGCACAACTCAATTTATTTGTATATGCCAGATTGTATTTATGAAGCTTTCTCTGGAGATGACAGTATTAGTGAATTTTGAAACAAAGAAAAAATGTAAGATTTGTGCTGCTCAAGGACCAAACAATAGACATTTGACACTCTTTCTAATAGATTTACAGATCACAGCTGGTTGCAAAATGCAATAAAAAAACCTTGCAGCAACGCTGGAAGAATTCTTAGAATCTCAAATGGGAAGAAAAACCTTCAATCATCACAAAAGAAAAAGAGTATTCACAAAAAAAAAATTAAATTGAACTAAGGGGGTAGCAAGGGTCTTCTGCCTTGAATCCTCTGTAGAAATTGAAACTAAATTGCAAAAATATGTTTGTCTTTTCATAAATTAGAGTAAACAACCTTCTGTGCCTAAATCTAGCTTTTGTGAATATTTTTATGCTAAGTATTAAGAATTGACCCTAACTAGATGCCTAATTTTCTACAAAGTAACTAGGCAATCTTTGTGACATGAAGTTCCTACTTGATGAGAGGGAACCAAAATTTTTAAGTCTGGTGTTGGCATCTGCCAGCTCAGCATGCTGTCTGTCACGAGATATGTGCTGTCCTTAGCCCTCTTCCAAAGTCACCAATTGTCTAAAAGTTATTTGAATGTCAAATGTTCCTCTAAATTCATCAGTGAAAACTAGTGGAGTGATCCTTCACATTGTGCACAGCTAGGAATCCGATATTCCCTGGTTTGCTTCCAGGCCTTTGGATGTCTTACCAAACTCTTTGAACACACAGAAAGACAATTCCCGACCTGTAGTTTTCGAATGGCATCCAACATCTCATTTCTAATTACTAATGATAATTTCTTTCTTCATACTTTCTGATTAGTAGTTGCATGCTCTGTCCCTGCTCCCCATCTTCCTCACAATTTCCAGTGTTATCCAAATCTATTGTAAGGGCAACAGTCCAGTTCTCCAAATCAAGAGTTGCAAATGTTCAGACAATTTAAAACAAAACAAACAAACAAAACCTCTTGTGAATTTTCTTAATCACATGTAGCAGCACCATTCAACGTGAAAATCAGGAGAAACCGAGTTTTAATTTGAAATATGCTTCTCAAATGATACACCCTTTAGATTGTAGCTGTTTGTGGTTCAAGATGGTATTTCAAATGAGATGGCTAGAAAAGCAGTGAACGAATACCTTTGTTAAATTCCCTGTCTGTGGATAGCTTCTTGGAAACTAAATTAGTCTTTAAGTGTTGCACACTAATGTCAAATAGCCATTCTATTGCCAAAAAAATGAGTTGCACCTTTGATCTGAAACCTTCGTAAGAAATATTCTCTATAGTGACTAACTTCTTTATCTCCTTCAATTAGCAAATGATTTTGCAGGATTTGCAGAAAAATGCCAGGATATGCAAACCAACTCTGAAACTTGTCAAAATACGATAACTGCCTTGAAAACCATTCAGACCTTTTAAGATCTGTCAAAGGTTTCACCCTAAATTTAGGAAGATAATGCTAGTACCTTCTTCAACATGCAGTGCCAAATTGCAGGGAAAAAATACGTGAAGTTTCACTGTGTGGATGTCAGTCTTTGGAGCAAAAAAATGAAGGAATCACTCCACAAAATGCCTAGATTGTTTTGAACACGGTAGTAAGTGAAATGCTTAATCTGTAGAATGGAGATCTGAAAGACATCCCAAATTTAGGCACAGGTTGAATTTTTAAAGTGAATAGATAATGTGCAGACTAAAAAGGTCTGTAGTTAGGTAATTTATTGTTGGGGAGATAAACTTCTGCTTCTCCATGAAGTACTAGACATCAGCTGCTATCAAAAGAAGAAATTGTGATCAATAAATCATTAGGTCTTGTCCAGCACGGAAGTTACATTTTGCTTGCTAAATAGTTGCTCTTTTCTAAAGTTAAAAAGTATGTTTATTCCATTTCAGGTCAGCATCTATGAGTGACAGAAGTGAATGAAACAGATAAAACTATATGAAATAAGCTGATTGTACATAAATGATGCTGTGATACTGATACCTTGGCAACTGTTATATAATTTTCCCTACTTTCTTTATATCTCATTATTGCAAAGAAGCATATTCAGGAATCAGGCTATAAACCATCTATCCTTCTCTGAGAGAGTATCCTCATGACTAAGCTCTTAGTAAACCTGTGGGGTTTTTGGTTTGGTTTGGTTTTTTCTTTTTATGTATTTTTCTTTCTATGTATTTTTCTTTCCTCTTGCAATGCAGCTAAATGGAATACTTATGGATGATTTTCAAAACTAGCCCTAGGACATTTTGCCAGTAAAGGGAATTGACTGGCTAACCAGGCCTGGGCTTTATAATTTGAAAAACCTGTTCTGTATTGTTTTAATTTTTTATCAACTGCCTCATGTATCTCAAGGTTGTCATGTACTTTCATCTGTCTTTGTTTCAAAGAGGCCAGATCTTTCAAGTGGATATGATCATTCTCTAACATGTTGAAGTTTACTTGTATCAGTCTTTGACAAAATTTTTTTCTACTTGCCTAGATTGCTACAAGTTTTCGTGACAGTTTAGTTTTGATGTCTTGCCAATATGTTGTATACTTAATGAACTCTACTCTGTTTTCCTAGAGTATTTCCTCAACAACTAATTTTTCTGTCTAGTTAAGATAAAATGAGAAAACCACTTGTTCTGTAACAGTTCCTCATGACTTTATCTGGTCAGGACTGTTTTCAGAGGCTTTACCAAAAATTGTGTTAGCTTGTACAGTTGTAGTTGAAGAATATGTCTGTCTGGATCCAAGTACTTGAACAGAGTTGCTTAACTGGTGCTCAAAACTTGTGCTTAAAACTGAAAGACATATTCTTCACTTTTTCTTGAATTTAATTGAATTTAACTAACTCTATCTGTCAGCTAAAATTCAAAACACAAATTGAAATGTAGATAGCTTCATTAAGCTATGCTTTAGTCCAAGTCAAATATATTTTGTTTAATGTTTTCCACTAGTTTTTTGGAGGATTTGGATGTACAACTTTGCAGAATGAACCTTTGCAGGTTCAGAAAACTCTTGAATATGTAATCAATATTTGAACATATGGCCCATGATATCATTCTGTTGCTGCAATAAAAGTTTGTTCCTTCTCTTATGTTTCATTTAGAGAGCTAGAACTGTTGTTTCCTGAAGCTGAATTATTTATCATTTTTCTCTTGATTTTCCAAATTTCAGGTGTTTATCTAGTCATCCTCTCAGTTATCATGCTGTTCAATTTCAGTATCCTGCAGTCTTCTAAGAAATTTGACCCACAATCAGGTCATCTTATGGATACTGAGGACAACCTCCCTCCTGAAAAACTTTCGTGGCATTTGACCTGACCATCTTTATCAAACAGAGTTCATAAATCATTTATCCTGAATGCTACTCCTGATCCTATGTGCTTAAGGCTAAATCTGAATTAAAGAAATCAGCCAGGATGTCAGTGCTCCCATCTTTCTGCCCTCTCTTCAGGCCATTAGATTGTTTTCTGTACTCACATGTTTTCACTTTCTTTGACAATATCAGTCCAGCACTTCTGATGCCTGTGGCAGAGCTCCCTGAACCAGGGAATGCAGCTGGTTGTGCTTAATGTTCTGCCCTGGGCTGGGCCCTTCAGCTGTTTCCCTATGACAAAGAAGAACTTTTTTCTAGAAATCCTTCCTAGAATTTCTAGGATACAAATATCCTAATACTGTTGTATAACTATCTCTAAACTATCTTTAAAATCCTGAATACCCAGGAACCTACTTATGTCTTTAGCTTGTTAGCTGAGATAGGGTGGAAAGCTTTTCCATAGTCCCACAAGTAAAGATCTTTTACCAAGGCCAAGATCTTTTTCTTGGTCATTTCAGCACAAACAATTTAGTTTTATTATCGTAAAGGCCTATTCCATAATTACTTGTAATTACTTGGATCTTTGTAGAGTTTGGTTTCAATTTATGGATAGAATCTGATTCATGAAATGGTGTTTTTAATGCTGTCAATTGGGTGGTTTAGCATTATAAAAAAATCTGGTGGCTTTTTAAGTTACATTACATTCTGTAACCATAATAGAAAATAGAGAAAACCAAAACAAAACAACATAATTTTGTTCCTACTCTTCTTGTTGGAATATGGAAAATTGTGCAGTCTAATTCTGAACAGCTGGTTCTGAATATGTCAAGTTTTGGTTGATTGAATTACCATTAAATAGTACTGAAATAAATGGCTTATCTCAAAGAAACTAAGCAATCTGATGCCTTATTTGGTAAACAGTCTTGCATCTCTGAAGTCTAGAATTAGATTCAGCCTTAAAATAAATATTTAAGACCCCAAAAGTATTTTAGTTTTAGAATATGCTCAGAGCTCTCATGCTGATTCTTTTGTTTAAAGAGCACTAGCTCTAGCTTCATGCATAAGTGCTATGGCATGTCTCTTCTGGTTTTTGCTAAACAAGGACAATCAAGAATTGATAGACAATACATTAATATCCAAAAATAACTTTTTCTTGTCATTACATGGGCTTTTCCATTGACCTTTACTAGGCAATATTTTTAAAATGTTTTAAAAAGCTTAATACATTTTAACCGATAAAAATCTGATCAAGTTCAGCCTATCAGTTTTCCTGAACCTGTGCCAGTTGCATGAGCTGAATCATTCTGGTTTGAGTAATTCCTAAATAAATAACTGGCAACAGCATTTAGATTTGGTTGGATAACTAAGACAGTGAAAGTACTTTAGAAAGACACCAATACATTGTTCTTCAAAACTCTGTTTAAGACTTGTGAATTATGTCACTAAAGAGAGAGAAGCATATGTGAAAGGAAGAAATGTAGGAAAAGATGTCAAAAAAAGAAACTTCAAATTTTTCCCTCCTAAGTTTAGAATGGGAGTGAGGGAATACTCAAGATGGAAGATCTTTAGAGAAAGTGTATTTAGATGATGATCTCATGACAAACCATCCCAAACTGCTTTGGTTTAGTCTTTGTGACTGTGGGGAAGGACATCGGTTTGTGTGTCCCTAATAGGGGTGTTCTAATAAAGATTAGAGCTGATAGTTTTGCTTTAAATTAAAATTATTTAATTGGAAAAAGAAGGGTTTAATTTTATTTTTTGAAGGATTTTTTGCCTTCCATTTGTATCGAACATTACTTGAAATATTTTTGAATGCTGTAAGGAATAAGCCTTAAAACATATTAGGTTTCTTTGTCATTGCTTCACAGTTTATTCTTTCCCACCCTTTGGAAAAAAAAAAAAAAGAAGGAAGCAAAATAAAACACCTCTACCTTGTTATACTGTTGCCTGTCTTTCTTCCATCATAACTGTTTTCTGTCAGGGTGATTTTTTTCCTCCTACTATACTGATATGTGTTGTTCATGTACAATAGCTAGGTAAAGTCTGTCTTTATAAGTTCTTGTTAAAAGAAACCAATCTGACTTGTCTATGTACTTGATCTACAGTGGAGAGCTACTACTCAGCAGGATTTCTGTACAACATCTACTTCCAACTAGCAATGTTAAACCAGAAGTAACACCAAAAAGATCAGTTTAGCTTAAACCACTCCATGTAAGAGTTAGTCAGAGGCACTCATAACATGCTACCCATAACCTGTCTTAGAAACCATGTTTTCAAAGTTTTTCTCTTCATAATTCGAGTAATGGAGCCCTTATTACTCTAGGTCCTTGCATGTCTTACTAAAAAAATATAATATTTACTATTTTTAGAAGTATTTTGTTAATCTGAGCATTTCCTGTGTAAAGTAATGCAGTTTTAAAAAAAAAACACTGAACAAACAAGAAGAGTTAACCTGATTCCACTGAGGGAGAATCTGCCTGTGAGAAATCTCCGCAGCAGACTGAAATCTAGCTGCTGTTAGTTTATTTGCTGGAAGAACACCAGACCATCATTTTGCCCACTTCCCAGAAGAGACTGTCTGTGGGTGTTCTCCTTTCTTTCTCACCAGTAATAGATGAGATCTTGCAATAGACTGACTCCTAGAGAGACTACCTCAAGAAAACTATTGTCATGTAAAACTATTACATCAGCCCAAGATCCCTATTGTTGCCCTTGCACTCTTCCTGTGGTGCAATATCAGTAAAAAATAGTTGTTTCTTTCTTGGAACAAGAAATACGGCAAGAATTACTAAAGCTAATGTTTTGCTGTATTGTTTTGCTTGCTTACAGCCTCCTTTATCCCAACCTCTAATTACATTTCTCCTGTGTAAATATGGATAGGAGAAAAAAAATTATTTCACATACTGAAGTCTCCAGGAACATATGATGATGGGAAGTAGCTTCTCCTACTTGTACCTGTGTGTCTCAAAATAATGTATTCCTTTGTTTTGGAAAGAAATATTTGCAATTTATATTAATCCTTTATCCCATAGGACAGGGAGCTAGCACTGTGATCTCGAGTGCTAAAGGAAACCTGGATGCACGAGTCTTTGTAACCCTCATTATAGTAGTTGGATATCTGGCATAAGCAGGTAAATTCATTCAGTTCCTGTCTTGAGACCGTTATGAATCCATTAAGAAAAAGCACACAGTCTAAGCTGGGTTTCTTTTCCTGATATAGTTTATTCTGCTTCCTACTGGTAGAAAAGGCTGACTTCAATGGATCATTGTTATTAATCCTAAAGAAGTTGTCCACTTTCAGCTCTAGTGATACTGCCCTTAATTTGTTATTCCTGCCCACTACCTGGAGGGCACAACCTCTGCAGGTTCATGCAAAATATATGTAAGGGAGCTCCCTACTCCCTTGGCAGTCAAGTACGTTAGCTGAAACCACCTTCACTGATGGACTAAACTGAACTGGACCACTTCGCCAAAACTGATAAAGGATAACTTATTTTCTTGTATCAGAAGACTTAGGAGGTTGGTGACAAATATAAGTGTAACATTATTTTCATCCACCCCAATGTCACAAAGCAGTTATGCTTCTGTCTGTGAAGCTTGTGTTCCTAAAAAGCGCAGTGATTAGCAAGTCAGCAGACAGCAAAGCAATTTTTACCTTAGGAATTAATGTAATAGAATGAAAATGAATACAGGGACTTAAGTACAATCTCAATACACAAGGACAGTGTATGGTGTGGAAGGTGAAGAGTCAGAAGCAGGATCATCAAGTGAAGGAGGTGCTGGCTTTTTGGTAGCTGAGATATTTCAGTATGATCTGTCACAGCTTGCTAACTGTCATCATTACCTCCTTTCCCCATCCTTCATCCTTGAGAGATAACTCAAATTCACTCAAGTTAGAGAAAGATAATGACTATGTAACCTTCAGAAATAGGCAGCAAGGAGGCAGAAAATATTAAGGTCAGGATTTCAGCCTCATAAAAGTAACCAAGTTCGACAGACACAAAGTCACAAATGCTAGTCCACAGAAAACCAGCATCTCCTCCAGCTGACAAGCCTAACAATGTTACTGCCTCCTTTCAATAGTTATGCTTTCATCACTGTAATAATCCTCATCAGATAAATTAAGGTCATTAATGCATGACAGATGGAAAAATGAATGGGGAAATGGTGGTGGGCAGGAAAGGATGTTAAACAATTGGTGATGTAACTCTGAAAAAGCAACAGTGCAGGATGTTGCTGTGCTATATATTGAGTAGGGGACATAAGACATTCTGGACTTGGTCTGCATTCAGCAAAAAGGCAAACACTTCCCTGGTGACAACTGCGGTGGTAATGTTATGTCTAGCATAAGCTCTCCATAAATTACTAATACTAGAGTTTATATCATGGAAGTCATCTTCTTCCCTCACTTCCTTATAATAAGATGTAATGTCATTATATAGTCACAGGCTTTTTATTCAGCAGAACTCCTGTTTCTTTTGGTGCATCAGACAAACGATGCTCACTTAATGAACAATAATCCAGTACTGTTTTCCCTTTGATACTCAGTGTGTGGCCCTCAAAATGATTTAATACATATTGTTCTGAAGACAGAGCTGTGAATTCTCTTAGGAGTTTTTCTCACTACAGTGCGTGCATGTGTCTCACAAAGTAATTTATTTTACCGTTGTGGTAGAGGAGAGGCATTCCACACACAAAGGGTACATTTCAAAATACCTGCTGATTTTGGTTGCCTAATCTGAGGCATTCTGGATCTGGTTTTTTCAAGGCACTTGCAATGAGTAGCCCTTCATATGCAAAAACGCAGATCCGATTACTCTTACTGTGAGTTCTCAAGGCTTTTGCAAGTCATAGCCTGAGATATCTGGGCAGGTACACAGAAAATTAGGAAACATACAGTTGCTCTTCCTCTTGCTGTTAAAAGCAGAGGAAATCAATTCTTCATGGTAGTGTGAACTGAGGCCTCTTTTCCAGCATCCCTGCATCTTTCATACCGTCATTAGATCTCAGCAGTAAAACACAGGGATTTTGAAAACAGAAGTGTCCTTGCCTACACAAGCTCTGTTCACACCTGGAGGCAAGGGCTATGAACAGACTAGAGGGATGAAAAGAGAAGACATGGGTAAAAGGGGCAGGAGGTCACACCGCAGAAGTCCGAGGTCCCTTTGATACACAACAGCAAACTACTGCATGTAGTCATGCAATAAAGATCAATACAATTCAAAAGGGGAGGTGATCAAGGCATTTTTGTGAGGTGACTGTCCATAGTCATGTACTTAACACATGATCTGTCTCCCTATTATGGGAAATTGAAGTATGAGATGCATTTGTGAGAGATTCACCTTTGGACGGAACTTGAAAGGAGGATGAAACCATACAGGTCTCAGTCTGCAAAGTGTTGGGTGCCACTCCCTGAGAACACTTGCCAGGACTATAGTAGTGTCACCTGCTGGAAGTGGGCCCTGGTTAAGTCATCAGTCGAGCAACCAGTTGAAGGAACAACAAAGGAGCTGAGCATACAGTAGCATCAGAGAGGATGAACAGAAGATAGAACCTTCATAAAGAGAGACAAGAGCCCAAGCCCCACACTGTGCGGAGGGAGGAATAGTGGGACCAGTTGTTCTTGGGGTAATCAGTCCTCTGAGCTGAAAGAGAGGGACAGGGAGCAGAATGATGCCTCCATAATCCAAGGGAAGATGCTCAGCAACATGTTGTATTGCATAGATGCACACAAGTCTATGGCGCTCGAAAGGATCCATCCAAGAATTCTCAGGAAGCTGGTGAAAATGTTCATTGAGCCACTTTCCATCATTTGTGAGTGGTTCTGGGTATCCAAGGAGGTCCCAGTTGAGTGGAGGTTAGCAAATGTGAAGCATCTACAAGAAGAGCTGGAAGGAGGCTCTGGGGAACTACAGGTCGGTCAGCCTCAGCTCACTGCCAGGGAAGGTATGGAGCAGATCATCTTGAGTGCCATCATGCAGCACATACAATACAACCACGGGATCTGGCTCAGTCAGCATGGGTTTATGAAAGGCAGGTCTTGCTTGACCAACCTTATCTCTTTCTATGACCAGGTGATCCATTTAGTGGGTGAGGGAAAGGGTGTGGATATTGTCTATCGAGACTTCAGTAAAAAAGATGCAAGTCCTGGCAGACATGAGCCCTTGCAATTGTGAAGGCCAACTATATAGTGACCAATGCTAGCTAGAGCATGGTAACTAGGCAGAAGAAAGGCATTATTTCCCTTTACCTGGCACTGATGAAGCTACATCTGGAGTACTGTGCCCAGTTTTGCACTTCTCAGTAAATACGTCAACAAACAGAAAATCTAGAGGGTTACTAAGGTATTCAGGGAGATGGCATATAGAATCATAGAATCATAGAACCATAGAATCACAGAATCATAGAATCACAGAATTGTTTGGATTGGAAAGGACCTTAATGATCATCTAGTTCCAACCCCCCTGCCATGAACATACTTTGGAAGGAACCGCGTTTGTTTAGCCTGTAGAAAAGAAAGCTAAAGGAGAAGAGAGAGGGGATTCTAATTTCAGTCTTGAAATACCTAAATACAGTTTAGAGAGAATGGATTCAGACTTTATCATCATGGAAGTGCATAGCAAAGGGGAAAAGAGGCAACTGCCATATAGTGCAAGAAGGAACATGAATTACATGAGAATAATTGGGTATCATGGATAAATACTGTATAATTTCCATCCCTGAAGAATTTAAAAACTCAAGGGACAAGGCTCTGAGCAACCTGACCTAACTTTGAAGTTACTGTACTTTGAGCAGATGATTGACTTAAAGAGCTTCCTTTCAAAATATTTTTTTCATTATTCATCTCTATTAGTCATCCAAGTTCTCATTTACTTTAAAGTTAGCTCCTTGTCACTACAGAGCACACTTTTCTGTTCACATAAATCACATATCGTTGCTTCTCTGAGGCTAAAGTTCTACTATTTGACATTTCACTGTGAATGTTAAATCGGTTCTTGGTGCTTTGCCAGAGATCATAGAGGAATACCATAGTAGAAACAGAGCTGCCATATCACCTAGTGCTGTTATCCACATTCAACAGCAGATAATGGCAAAGCCAGTCTCTGCATACATTAACCAGATCTATCTCATTCTCTCTTTGCAGGTCATTATGATAGGAGTAAATCACTGGAACAGACCGTGGTTTTATTACCTTGAAAAAGTGCCAATAATTGCTTTCACATTTTGTGTCTAATGGACAGCTTTCATCAGTGACAGATTGAGCAAAGGCAGTTACTGCCCTGCAGCTGAGTCTGCTGAGAGATGGACACACTTGCAGTTCTTCCGTCAGTCCCACGATAGGAGTAAGGATCCTCTACTAATTGGGGCAAAAAGTTTCTAGGTCACTCAGCACATGAGTATCAGTGTCTGAAAAGAGCAGTTATCTCATGCAACGAAGTCAGAAATAAAATGAGGTGGCGTGGGACATTTGACTGAGCAACTGAGGTTACTTAGTTGGATCTCTGCAAGAATTAGTGCCAGAAGGGTTCCATTCAAGGCAAAGCTCATGGTTCTCGGCTTGTTTCACTGGGTGTTCTGCAGCACCTGTGAGCACAGTAACTGCTGGGATCTTATCTTTTTGCCAAGAAAGCAAGCAACTGTGAGGCTGCAATTGTTTCATGATCCCAAGATCACACAGTCTTAAGCAGTTTTTCACAAACAGTGAAGAAAGCTGTATTTTTGAGAGCTGTAGTTTTCTCTTAGTCTTAACCTAATGTGGCACAAACTCGCTGTGTTTTGTTACAGGATTGGCTGGAAAAGTGCAGTCCCTTAGTGCAGCTACCTTCAGCTCCAGTAAGACAGCAGGATAGAGGAGGTTCTGAGCACAAAAGGACTTTGAGAGCTCATAAAGTTGGTTTAAATTTGGTCAGTTTTAACACAGATGCTTTCCTACTTTTCCACGGACATCAGTTACCATTATGAGTCTGTGAAACCACACATTTCTGTGAAGTTGTGTGAGGGAAAAATGAAAGCAAACACAACTTTAAATAGTCTCTTTAAACAGTCCGTTATGGTATACATTATGAAAATAATCAAGAATAACATATAAAACCAATCAGGAGTTATTTTTCCTAAATGTTATATTTGTACTCTGCAATTTCTTTTCTCAAGGAAAAGAGAGATTTTAAGCATTGGTCTGTCCTAAACTATCAATAGGTACCTCAGGCAACAACAGTGTTGAGATTCTTAAGACTGAACATACGACAAAGTTGGTAAATGCTTTCCTAAATCAGTGGGCTAGTAAATGGTAAACCAGAAATCACATCATAAACACAGCACCAAAAGGGAACAGGTGTGACTAGCGCTTATCAATGTTTACAATTCAGAAAATTTTAATGTGCAGGCCAATATTGGAGGACACACCATGAGATTTTCATACTGATTTTGTGCATGTAATGGATGCGCAGGTGCAGATTGACAGTGAGATAAGGGATCCCAGCATTACATTAGCCATTAATATGTAGTAAAATGTCCTGATATGCAATTGTTTAGACTACTAGCACTGCAATTTTTTAGGCTTTAAGCCCTAAAAAACCCACTAAGGAACCTCAGTAATTTCCAGGTAGATATAAAGATCTGGTATGGAATCGGGTGGTTTCTCATAGCTGTAGGCCTTCGGTAGAAAAAATCTTGAGTTCATTTCATTGTCTACAAAACTCATGCATTTTTGGCTCCATCTAGAGATTCATTTACAAACTGACTGTGGTACAGTCACCTGCCATGTCCCTACAGGCTTTGTGTAAGCAACTAAAAGGTACATGGGGTTGAGTACCTACAACTATTTTTAATGCTTAGATTATTACTGCTTCTAAATCACTTGCCCTTCCTTTCCCAGACATTCCTAGGAAGCATACTCCATGAAACATGCATGTTTAAAAGGGCCTGGCTTTGTCTAAGTGAACTTTCAGAAAGTGACCATAACTCTGTCAGAGGTTATAGCTTGACATGTACTCTGATACATTCTACTTCACATGTATGTCTCAGCATCCAAAACCATAATACATTACAGGAACTGTACTTCACTTGCTCCAGATGGATAATGGGCAGCTTTTGAACTGGGGGCTATTTTCTGGTCCCAACCAAAGCCTGCTCTGAATGCAATTTTAATGAAATTTCATGTAACAAATAGTAGTATTGTTGGATCTCAGTCTCACAATTGCTTGAAATAAAATGGTTTCAACACACTAGAGCAATTGCCTTCAGCTATGTGTAGCTTTTTACAAGGGTGTTACCAGGAGGAACATTTCCACAACATGTTACTGCAGAAGGAGCCTTCCTGTCTGATAGAACTGTCTCCACCATTAACTTCTGCATCTCAATAGGGTCCTGAAGGTCTTAAAGACCCCAAAGATACTCATAGTGCTTCTGTACTATGAATAAAAAGGTTTAAGTTCAGCACTTCAAGAGGGGACATTGCAGATGGCTAAGTAACAGGAGTCCTTGGAAAAAATAATCTGTGGAGGGAGAATTTCATTATCCTGATTCCCAGCTGGAGAAAAGACCTGCTTTTCTTCAGAGATACGCAGACTTTTCCAACAGATTTCTGGCCATTTCCCGTGTAGGACAACTGTTACACACACACCTTTATCTATACTGTTAAAACGTATCATATTAAAAAAATAGGAAGAAAAAATGAATATATTTATTATTTTTTTCACAAGTGACAGCTTATCATTGAAACAATTATATTCACTTCAAAAGTTCAGCTTCTGAGCAAAAGTTAAGAGAAGTTTATTCCTATTGCAAAATCTTGGTTTAGGAAGACTCAGAATGAAAACATGGAAAGAAACTAAACACTAGAAACAAAGTTTGCATTCTGGAAAGTATAATTGAGGCAGAAATAGCCCCTTTTGCTCAAGCACACACTTTTGTGAAAGAAGAAAATAAAACAACAAGGGAATGAAGAAAACCAGAAATAATCTAGACATTTAGGAAAAAGCGGATTAAAATCTAACTACACATCAATGTTTTTAATGTAACATGATTCACTAAGACTATATTTCAAAGATCACGTGTATGTGCCATCACTTGATTTACAAACTCCATTTCTTAGTTTATAGTTTCTTCAGTAAAACAACAGTCTTTCAGAAAGTGCTAGTACAGCATCCAGAACAAAAACTCTGCAAATTTATCTCAGGTCTTGGCTTGCTACTCAACACAACCAATCATTAGTCTAGATTACTTGTACAGTGGAGAATCAGCGGGTTTTGTGGAAAGAAGCATGTTAAGGAAGGGATAGAAATTAAGTTGTTATATCATTTTCATTTCCTGTTTTTTCACAGCTTAAATTTTCACAGAACCCGGGGTAAAACTGTAGGAAAAGAAGCCAATTTAATTTAAAAAAAGCAAGTTGTGACAGATGTTTAAAAGCGAGTCTTGCTTATTTGAATATATGAAATAGAGCAGAGCTAAGAGGGAATAGTTCAAGGATATTGCCCCTCAGCTGTTCCAGAACAACCCTCACTCCAGCTGAAAACTGCTGGCTCAGAACTGGCTCTGGACCCAGTTCCCTCTGCGGATAGGTACCCAAACTGGTATTTAAAGTGACTGAGCTCCCTTTGCAGATAAGTGCCCAAGCTGGTATTTAAAGTGTGCCTAGAAAGGTCAGTCCTGCAGGACTACAGCAGCCAAAATTGTCTCCTAAAATTCTCCTACTGTGCCTATCCAGAGTAAAGCACATTTTGGTGGGGCAAAGAATCTCTGTATTTATGTCAAGTCTAAATTTCTTTAACATCCACGATTGATGTCTATAGACCAAGAGATACCTGAGCCAGTAGGATAACTCAGACCATATGCAATGCTGAGTTCAAAAGAAAGCATAGCCATTACTCAGAAAAACTCAGTTTCTAAGAAATGTAGGTAATTTTTGCTGCAGAATTATATATGTGAATTTGAACCCCTCTCGGTCACAGAAAATTATCGAATACACACAGACAACATCTTTCCAGGTAAGTGTGCTAGACTAATCTGCTACAAAGACCACAGACTATTGCTACCTTTCCAGGTACCTCTGAAAACCTGAATCATGGATTCATGTTCAAGAATGATTCAGGACAGGATTTTGGGTGGTGAGTCCCAATCCTGCTTGTAAAGATACCTCTTCCCTTGTTTGTGATCATAGACATCTGGCCTCAGAGCCCTTCCTTGTCACAGTACACCAGTGAGAACAAATCCCATTCCCAGCCACAGCTACTGGCTCCCTGACACTGCTCAGAGGCTTCTTCCCAAGTTGCAGATTCCCCTCCTGCTCCTGTGAGCTGAGCCTTGGCTCCACTACCAGTCTGCCAGGTAGGTCTGTTCTCCCAGCAGAAAGAAAAGGGCAGTACTGATGTGAGTGGTGAAGTACTTCAAAGTCTGCTAAGAACGCTGTCACAGAAAGGCTTTAGAAATGGAAGCAGTAGAACAGTAGTTAGAAATATTCACTCTCCATTTGGGAAAGCCAGGGACTGCAGTCCAACAGAACAAACAGAAATGAACATCATGATAGCAGAAAGCCAGATGTTGGGACAGAGAGGCTACAAGGCTGTTCACTCAGTTCTTCTCCATGAGGTGTTGGAAGCAAACTAATTTGGAAGCACTGTGCAAAACACATATTCTCTGGAGTCATTCTACGTTTAGCCAGACAATTTTTAGCTTTATACAGTAAGTAAAAGCGAATAAAAGGATTAAAGGAGTGTTGCATCCTTTTTCCTGGGACTTTTGCCAACTAAGTTTCATGCCCTCAAAACACTTAAATGGGAGCAACAGTTTCAGAGATAGTCACAAGAAAGAAAATAGCAAAGATCATGCAGAACTTCAAAGGACCACCAGGCTCTAAATGGACAAAGCAATCATTAAAACTAAACTAGAATAATAACAAAAGTAACATCATCTCCCAGTTAACACTGTGCTCAAGTCAGAGCTAAACCCCCTCCACCTGCAGCACTTCGGGTTTTAAATAAATGCAACATTTATATCCTGTCTCCTTTAGTCTGCTAGAATAAGAATGTTACTGAGCTAGACACTACTATATAACTAGTTTACTTGGTTTTGAACACATAATTAACACCTAGTGTGCCTAACTAAAGCCAACTGAACTGGCTCCCACTATTTATTTTCAGGCACTTATCTCTTCCTTCTGGTGACCTGAGGGAGTAGAATGAATGTGTGTCAGGGGAGGCTTAGGTTGGCTATTAGGAAAAGGTTCCTCACCCAGAGGGTGGCTGGGCACCAGAACAGGTACCCCAGAGAAGTGGTCACAGCACCAAGCCTGGCAGAGTTCAAGAAGTGCTTCGACAACGCTCTCAGGCACATGGCGTTATTCTTGGGGCTGTCCTGTGCAGGGCCAGGAGATGGACTCGATGATCCTTGTGAGTCCCTTCCAACTGAGGATACTATTCTAAGATTCTGTGATTATGCACTTTCAATTCTGATGGCTTCTCCCACAAAGTGCGCGTGTGTATATTAGGAGACCATTTGTATAAAGAGAAGCCTCATCTACTATATTTCTGTAGTAGGAAGGAATATCAAAATTTTTAAAAAGCATTTCAGATAAAAAAAAGTACTCAAAATTACAAAATTAGGATTGACACAAAAATAGTGCCAGCATTACTAGTTAAACATGTTCTTTTACAGTTCAGTTGTGTTCAATAAAACCTGGCAAAAGAAGTTTAAAAATTCTTCTGTCTTTCAAACTAAAACTAGGGATGTTTAGAGCCTTCATTGAATCCCATTTTTCTATTTGTCTTGGATCACTATATCTTATTTATTTTTATTTTGGAGGCCTTGTTATAACGGTATGTGATATAAAGTATTGGTATCAAAAATTTAAACACACATTGTACTGAAATTATGAGGTACTACTGTGTTATTCTATTCATGAGATATTCAGAGTGATATTCAGGACTTGAAAACTTCAACTGGATTTTATAGTGCAATAAAAAAAAAGAGCATAATATTGTGGGTAACAGCTGCCATCAGATATGCCATTCAGATAATCCTTGCACAGCTCCTAACAAAATGCAGTAAGAATGGAAATGTGCCATGGGTAGAGCTTCACAATAGCACTGCAGGGCCTGGGCAGTGCACATTCACCAGGACACACTCATTACTCTAGGCAGACTCCGAAGACTAGTTAAGTTGTACTACACACCTCTGACTGCCAGAGCAACTCAGGATGGGAAGCATGCAAAGCATGTGGCATGCTGGCTAGTTAAACTGGATTTACAGCCCCTCTGTACTGCCAAAACAGTGCTAAGCAGGTGAAGAGTTACACCGCTGCTTACATCTCCCTCTGCTCCCTTTTCCTCCTCTACCCTAGATTTAACATTGCATATGGCTTCTTCCCCACATACACCTCATTGCCCTATGATTGCACATGCTCTTATTTCTCATAGTTTTCCTCCAAGTATCTACTTATTTCATAATGAAAGATATTTGGAGCAATTAGTAGTTTATATGAAGAAATACTTAGCAGTATTTGGACTGCAAAACCTGCAAAGGCAGATTTTTTTGTCTTTAGAAAAATAAATCAGGGAAAATTGGTTACAGCTCCAGACTTTGAAATTTTTCTTATTTGCCGTATGACCAAGGTCACAACTACTTTGTTTCCACAGAATAGGCTAGAAATGGCTGGTGTGATCATTTACAGAGAGACTGAAAAACTATGGAAACTTTGTGTAGAAAATTGTTTCTGAACATCTCGGTTCTTTCTCAGCACTTCCAATACACGATTTCAGTACTTAATTTTTCAGACTTTTCACTCATGAAAAACTACCACATGTAAGAGCTTACTTGCACCTAAACCTGCATGTTTGGGGATCTAAGATGCCCAGAGTAAGTCAATGTAGTACAAATGCTCTCAGAAAAAAACAATTCTGGCAAGAATGGGAATATCACAAAAGAGAATTGACATAATCACCAAGATCCATGAAGACAAAGAAATTCTCACTACAATTTAGACCTTACAAAATTAGTTAAGTAGAACATTTTGCTGGGGATTTGTGAGACTAAAATTTTGTTCCCTTCTAAGCTTGACTGCCTTCAGATTCATATCCCTGCTCTGTAGTTTCCTAATCCAAGCTTAAACCAGGATCTTCTCCTTACCTTAGACGTTGGTACAGTTTCAGTAAGTAGCAACATACCAAGATTTTCTCACCAACAGTTCTGTGGAAAGGAGAGTCTTCTGGAAACCGGGAGATGGGACAAATGCTTTGAACAAACCCATGCACCTGGTTACCCAAGTGTAAGCAAACCCATTGTATGAAGCAGGAACACCATTTTGCTTGCTGGGGACTCAACATGGACAGTTGCTTAATTCTTAAAGCAATACGTGGGTCCCAGTCCTCAGGAGAGAGCTGCAAGATCTGGATTCCAAACAGGCAGAAGCAGCAAAGCCCGTAAAAGGTACGTGAAATCCTAACATCTTTCTCCTGAGCCCTGTTTATGCTAAGGTTTAGGTGAGTCACCATTTTGTGCACTATGGTACTCCAAATTCCCTTGTGAAGCACATAAGACTCACCACCACCATTCTGAATGTCACTCAGGGTGGCCAGACACCTTAAACCACAGCTCTAACTTGTATCCTTCAAGGACCCGAAGAGCCTGCATTTACTAACTCTGCTAAGAGAGGCTTCCAGGACTGCCCTCAACAAATCTCTTAGAAGTCTAGCATACGCTTTACAGGAAGAAAAAACTCCACATCTCTATTTAAAAATGACCACTGACAAAGAATCTGGCACACCGCTGGTTAAGTGTTCCAGTATCTAATTAGGTTCCATTAAAATTGTTTGCTTAAATCCCAAAATTTATCTAGCTTCAATTTCAAGACATTTCATCCTATTATAGCTTTGTTAGATCAAAGAATTCTGTATTATCAAACTACTTTTCTTGATGGCGGTAATTATAGGTAGATACTCATTTCGTAACCATGTCTGCCTTTAAAGTAAGCTCTCCAAGTATTAGAAGGCATGTGCTTGATTTTTGGCACAAGAACTGGATACTGCATTTGGCACTAGTGTAAGCACTACTGGAACAAAAGTAGTATTGCCTCCCCCATACCATTTGATATTCCCTTTTTAATGCATCCAAGAATTGCATTTGGCCAAGTGGGAGCTTATGTTCAGCTGACTATCCATCACGTCTCCTAACTTTCTCTCAAAACACTGATCCTTGGGATGGGCTCCCATTCTGTTTCCAGATGTATGACTTTACACTTGGTGATAGTGAAACAGGCTGTATGAGCTGGACACCAGCAAAGAAAAGAATATCAATTAACTGTAAGGCATATAAACCTTAGCACGCCTGCAAAATTTGTGAGTTGCTAACATTTCAGTCTCCTGTTGCTTCTCCAATAGCTATTAGGTAAAGCTTCTGGCTTCAGTTCTGAGGAACTAACAGGAAGATGTTGGTCATTTTGAAAGAGGAGAAGAGTTCACAGAAATTTTATTTCGGAATGTGTCAGCAGCTGGCAGTTATGGACAGCAAGTAACAGCATGTTTCCAAGAACCTGAACTTTATCATAGAATGTTGACAAAGGATCAGCATTATTGTTTAGGGACTAAACTCCTATCTGCTACATTTTTAACTCAAATTACCTCATAAATGCTCCAAAACTCATAGTGGATAGCGCCACATTTTCTACTGCCCTTAGCCATCAGATTACAAGCTGTTTCTGTAAATGCCTACTATGGGAGATGCCTGAAGAGCAATACCAAAAATCCTGAAGGCTATGCTCCTATAAAAGGTGACCAACTACATAGAAATACTGGCTTAAATACAGCTACACTTCAGTATTAGTTTCCACACTAACATTTTGCAGTTGTTATCTGAGAGGATTTCAGAGGCAGGCAAGAAAAATTAGTTGCTTAAGTACCATGAAAACCAAATTAACTTAAATTAACTTTATCCTCAACTAATGCTTCAGTCCATGTACTCCTTTAAATAAAATCTGGGACCTATAGGGCACTCTTATCAGCCAAACAAGGTCCTACAGCACTAATTTAATGAGTTAGTCTCCTACTTTCTATACCTATCATACAATGCCTGCTATCCATTTGAA
Source organism: Lepidothrix coronata (assembly GCF_001604755.1). Lineage (NCBI taxonomy): Eukaryota > Metazoa > Chordata > Aves > Passeriformes > Pipridae > Lepidothrix > Lepidothrix coronata. Next base: position 3,470,221 of record NW_016690216.1, read on the forward strand.
TGGCTTCATCATATTCATGCTTTTCTGTTAATATACTGGAACACAGGTATGAGTCAAAGAACTGAAAACTCTGTAGCAAAGTAATGGACAAACTGAACACTTTTCTCAGGTACATCCCCCCGGCATGCAAATTTCATTGCCCTTGTGTGCAATTCTGAATTAAGATTGTACTCTTACAAGATCAATTCCATTAGTTGTGCAAAGTAATTATTATATTTCTTACCATTTTTCCCTTCATCCGGCAACTTTTTGAAAATAGTTTTTTTCCCCTGTAAAACAGCTTATCACTTTATGAAGATGAAATACTTATATCATTTTCAACTCAAACTCATTAAGCCTCTTTCAAGCATGTACCAGTAGTCTAATTACTTCCACTGAATAGCTATAAGGAAATGCCAAATTCTTCTGATTTAGTGCAGTCAGCTTAAATGGACAAAGGTGTCAGTACTTCCATATTTAGACACAAGAAGTTGTGTTACTGTATTTTGGAGCTCGACTCACAACAGGGGAATTATCAGTTCAGGTTTTAGGACTCTGCTGTTCGAGTATCTGGAAACAGTGACCCATATGACTGACACTCAGCCCTTTTGCCAGTTCCTAACCACAGTCATAAACAAAAGCACCCAACTATTTTTAGTTAACATGCCATCATAATTTCCCAAGTTATTTTAAACCAAAACTAGCTTCTGACAAGCTTCAATAAACAAGCATTGCTGTTACAAAGTTTTATTTAGATTGAAGCGCAAAAAAAAGCTCTTGCACAACCTGGCATAAGAAATAAAAATCAATGCCAGCGATTTTTAAATGGAGATTCTTCACTGGTGATGTAAATACAGCTTGCCTGTACCTGAAAAAAGTGTTTCAGTCAGAGCAGACACAACTTGATCATCTGTTGCACCAAATGCCTTGGCAGGCTAAGACTCCTCCAGTAAAGTGCTTGCAAGATGAGAAATCAGTTTGAATGCAGTTACGTGTTTTACTAGTCCCAGTGCTTCAAATCTATTCAGTGCTACATCTACACATTATCAACAACTGCTCATATCATGAATCCTGCGGTCTCCACTTCTGTAAGATCTGCAGTAAAACACTGCAAACAAATTACGTCATTAAACTGAGTAATTATCTAGAATAATTTGCTATTTTGTAAAGTCTTTCATGCTTCCTTTGGTAAAAGATACCTAAATATGTTCAGTGCTGGAGGTAATTACAATCTTGAAATCAGGATCTTAAGATGTTAAGAACCAATTTACACTTGCTGCTTCTTTACATAGAAAAATTTTCACACAGCTTTTTGGTGCACTGCAACTATGTAGGAATCCTGCCCCCTTCACAGCATACAGCTCAGTATATAATTTACTGTATTTTTAGTCACAACAAAAATAAATGTTGCCACTCAAAACCTCATCTGTTACCTGCACAAATCCTTCCAAATTTTCTTCCTCCTAATGAGGGTAAACAGTATCTACATACTGCTAATTCAAACTATACATGGCTCTTTAAAGCAGATTACTCCAAAGTGAACCTGGCAACCATTGTCACTTCAGAAGAGGGTCACAAAACAAGACCAATGGAGACAACAGGCTGTTTTGTGCAAGATTGTTTTATTAACAGACCAGAGTTTGAAATATTTGCAGCTGGGCATCTGTTATCTGCAAGGAAAAAAAGAAAAAGGTTATCATTACGCACATGTAGATCGGAAACTACTTTGGCCATGTGAGAAAGTAATACATTTTTACAGTTTACAATCTGGGCTGAAAACACTCATTTCACAGGATTTAAGACTGCAGTAATCTTCCACACAATAACTAACTTCTAGATTAACATCTCTTCATGAGATGAAGACACAGATTCACAGAACCTGTGAAAACACAGACTTCAAGTGCCAGACCTCACAGGATAAACGTTTCTACCTTGAACCATTGGTACCTGAACTGGATACTTAAAGATGTCCGGAGACATTGTGCATATTCTAACTTTTGCTGCACTTTCATTTTAAGCGCATTTCATGGACTATTTACATACAAAACCAAAAAGCTGACTTGAGATGAGTTCCTGTAAAGTTTGCTTGAGAAGAAATGAAATTCAATATGTGGCCAATACTGAATTGTAAAAATTTGCTATCAAGTACTATGCTCTTTCCCCCAAATCTATATAAAGGAATCAGTTCTCAAAGTCTATTTTTTAATTCATTTGAGACTATCACTTAAGTAATAAGAAATAAAGACAAATAGCAGGAAACCATGTACATATAAGAAAGAGGAATACTAGTCTTCAGATACACAACCCTTCATAATGACAGTATTTAAAGAGTACTGTCAGCACATCACCTGAACCTACTACTCTAGTTGCCCATTACCTCAGTAGAAACTACAATGTTGGGTTTCTTCCTACCTGTAAGCTACTTGTATTTTTAAGCATGCACTCTATTCAAAGCAGTAGGAAAACAGCAGGAGTAGAAAGTGGAAAAGACAAGAACAGTCAGTTATGTTAGATTTACAAAGTTATGTATGTTTTATGTTTGCAGTCGAAGCAGAACAACTGCTTGTAAACATAAAATAAGAAACTGCATGGTCCCTTCCCAAATTAAAAGATGGAGTAAAGCCCTGATGTATGTCACTTACGTGGGATGCTGAGCTACAAGTCCAACAAAAAAACGCAAGGAACCAGCTGAATATCCCTAGTTTCTCTGCCAATGTACTAACCCTCACAGGCATTTACACTGCAATAGTGAACTAGAAGCCTCCCTCCTGTAGAAAGGCTACTGAAAACAAGACCACCAGTATACATCTGATGTTTGGCAGGGAAGATGGAGAAAGGATCTACCCTGACAGAAAAGCTGCAGTGTTTCCATTAAAAACCAGCAGTTTCCATCTTATACTCAAAAAACAGACAGAGGCATAGGGTGAAACTAGTTTTCCCTAATCTTGGTTATGAAGCCTCATGCACTTACTTCAGGGAAACCTCTGCCAATACTGAACCTTCTGCCACCAGCAGCAAAATTTCTACAACACTACTACTATGGGTAACATAACATCACCCCAGACACCAAACGTTACGGCAATTCCACTTCTCAAAGCTACCCACTTCTTCCCACAATTGACCTAAAGAGCTTTGTAAGAGCACTGTCCCCGGTAAGCAACTATTTTCCTAAAATGCCATGTAACCAGTGCTTTAAAACTCTGCTGACTTCAGAGATGGAGGTAACAACAAAACACGCAAGAACCTTGGGGGGGGTGAAAACTGAAGAAGACAGCAGCCTACAATAAAGCTTCAATAAAAGCTGTCAATCAAACAGAAAGTATTTCCTAGAACTCCTTTTGTTCCTTGGACAGACATCAGACCTCAATGAGCTCAGCTTGCTGTGCCTTGTTGGCTGTAAGAATATTTTTAAAAGACTTGAGAAAAAAAACAAAGCAAAGCAAAACTTTCCTCCCTTCATAAACTTTCATTTCTGAGAACTCATCCAAATAGCAACTGCACCTGTTTTACGCTGTAAATTCAAAACACTACGTACCTTTTTTATTAACTAACACTCGAAGTTAAGAATTCCTAAGTAAACTGCATATCTGATGTAAAAGGAAAACCAAAACCCTATAGAAAACAAACATCACCAAAAAACCCAAATAAACCCCAACAAGCCAACCAAAAAACCTTCTCAGCTTTGGAAGAATCAATTCAGGGAGAATTGGGTCTTTGCCTGTTATCCCTTCAAAGCACCCTAACACAACGAAGTTTTCTTCCAGCAACCTGTCACAGTAAAAGGGCATTTATCCTTAACTTAAAATAAGGTAGGGGCAACACCAAAGCTAGTTTAGTGTGTAAAAAGCAAAGGCAAGAACTCTGAAAAAATTTTGGCTTTGAACGGCTGAGACTTTTCACTAAAGCAGCAACAGTAGAATGACAACAATAGATGAGATAGATCGTTTGAACTAGATCCTACCTTTGAACTAGATCCTGCCTTCAGGACTCAGATGTCACTGTAAACTACCTTAAGGGTTAACTCTTCCCATTTCTAAATGGCAGACAACTCAAATGGGCAAACCGGTCTTTCAAAATTACCATCTTGGTCATCATACATGAAAGCTCTAACTGAATCTTTCTGAAGCTTGAACAAGCTGAAAATTTAGACCAGTCCTAAACAGGCTTTTATAGACAACCTGAAAAAACACTGTACTTGTAACCACAAGACTTCGATCAAATTAAGAATTCATTAATAAGGGCTGAAAGTTTTAGCCAAGATCTCAAGGCTTTCCATCTTAAAACCAAATAAAGTTTTAAAGCAAGTTATTGGTAATGTTTGTATTTCCTAAACATATCAGATACAATGATAATTTAATTTCTTCACAAATGTTTAAGCTTAAGTAAAACTTCAAAAATAAAACAAGAACGCTGTATTGTCCAAGTAGATTTATACTGTAGGTACCACCCAAGCATGAGTGAGCATCTATTAATCCTAAATGTCTGACAATAATGGCAGCAGCCTACAGAGCAGAGCTGGAACAGTAGATTGCCCTTGGCAATTATCTCACCATTAGTTCATTCTCCTTATGAGCCTGTTGATCTGGTCTTCTCTGTTACCAGCATCTCCACCTTCCACAAAGTGGATCGTTTTCTTCTTCATTCCACCCCGAGGAGAGGACAACTTGAAGGGCCAAAGGAAGTTGTTCACAACTTTGAAATTCTTGCCAACAGTGTAAATTTCATGGATCACATCTTCCATGCAGATGATGCCAAGCTTTCCTAAAATTCAGAAACATTGTTTTCAGAAAGACTACAGAGCCACCAGTCAATAACAAGCCAAAAATTATCACGTTGTTACTGTCATGCCTCCTTATTTTGAGAAACTTCAGGAAGTCAGAAAGCAGTCACTGAATGACTGACTTTTCCATTTAAAATGGACTTGCTGCAGCCAACTCGACATTTAGTTGGCACATTTGGAAAGAGGCATCAGTTTCAACTGTTAAATATTTGCAACCAGCAATGAGGAACAACAAAAAACAACGACTCTTAGTGAATCTTAGGAAAGTACTTTCAAGAAAAGCTAGATTAAATACACTTAAACCACAGCTATGAGTGGCCCACAAAAATTCATTAAACTATTTAGTTAGGCTGTTGAATAACGCAACAGCATGTTTCCTTAATGCCTTTCCAGTCTTCAGCAACATGTTACAAGTTAACTGCTCATAAAATACACTGGTAAAAAGAAAAGTGATTAAAACACAATACTTGTAAGTTTATAATCTGCAGATCTATTGCACTGGAAAAGGAACAAACACGACACAGCCTAATTTGAAGCAAAATGCAAATCAAGAGCCAAAAAAGGGAGAGATTAAAGCATTTGCTTTCATTCATCCTGGCACAACTGCAAAAGGAGCCTCCTGGAACAGTCCACATCCCAACAATTCATCACCACCCTTCATTTTTACTAAATACACTGATCGCTTTTACTAGCTAGTTCTTCTTTTAGCAAGTTCAGTCTGTTTACCAGATCACAAAGGTCTATGACAAAATGTCTAACATTAAGCCTGAAAGTTCAAAGCTATGGATGATGATTCTTTCCTGCTGCAGCGCTTTTTCATTACTGAAAGATCTACTGAGCTATTAAAGGTCAAGGAGTTTACACTTAAAATTACAAATTTAAAATCCTAGTATACTCCAGAGACACACAAGGACCAGCTCAGCACTGATCACCCCAAGGCACCAAGCTGGTGCCTGGTTTTGCTGAGCAGTGTTTACCAAGGCGCTTCTGAATCAGGCGGTTGTCAGTGAGAGCGATGCGCTGCTTGTTGATCTTGCCGTAACCGCGCTTGTAGATCAACTCGTGCACAGACTTCAGGTTGGGGTACCTGCAACAGTCAAGTTAAAAAAAAGAAGTCTTTGCAAGCCACATTCCAGGTTAACATCCCTGATTTAGACTCCCATAATAAACAATTAAAGATCATTTCAGCATGTCCCAAATGTAAATGCAAAAGCAACAGGGAAGCAAATTTTACTCACACCAAGTTCCCAAGAACACCAGTATGAGAGCGCATTCATATCCATCAAACATTACCTTTAAAGCACTTCCTTAATCATGTTTTCAATTCAAAGGAAGGAAAGTACACTGAAGATAAAAATATCTTGCAAGTCCAGCATAGCAAACCACAAAAGGCTTTCAACATTTGCACACTGATCGGGTAAAACTGGCCATTTCACTCACCCCCAGGCAATGTAGGGCTCCACAATCCGCAACATGTTGATAGAAGCTTTGTTGAGCTTTACAAATGTGCCATTAAAAATCTGACGCAGGCGAAGAAGCTGCAACACTTTGCGGACCTTAGGGCTGACACCATTGGTACTGGAGAACAGAGGGGAAAATCCTCAGTTATCAACATCCCAGAAACACTAGGGAACAGGTTAAAAAAGACACAACAGCACTGTTCCCACATAAAAAAACATCATTGTTTCGGCAATGACACAAAGCAAGCTTAGTAATTAACTTACTATCTATGTATATTTCAGTGTTAAGTTAAAATATCTACTTCCATGAAATGAATTGAAAGTATTGTACTGAAACAACTTAGAACTAGCCTTGTACTCTCCTGAACATAATTCTTCCAATCACATCTTCTGTTAGTTTTTTGTAACATCTTACCGAAGAATTAAACAAACACTTGAAAAAAAGTTCAGTAGAATGTCTGGGAATAAGGACAGGTAATTTTATCAAGCTCAAGGTGAGACAGAACAACTGTCTGCACGTATTTGCAGCATTGTCTTCTTAAAAATCAGGGATTCCTAAAGACAACAGACAGCCAGCAAAATGATTTGACACTTAATTACAAACACCTCTGGTGCATGTACAACATACTGCCACCCACTGCCCAAGCCACTGGTGGAAGGCTTGATCTTATTTACATATGTAAGCCCTCAAAACACAGAAGTAACAGGAAAGTTAACTCCAGTGCTTTTGAACATAAAATTCCTTACACCTGTACTCAGCCTTACCCTCTTATCCTGATCACAAACGCCAGTTTTGGCTCGGCTGGGACATAGTAGTTGCCAGCTTTCCGGGCCATCCTGGCCATGCGGATCTCCTGCCGGTACATGTGCCTGTACTCCTTGTGGTAAGCCTGGGCTCTGGCATAGATGAGTTTTCTCTGTGCCTTACGGTACTGCAATATATTGGGAATTGCTTAGGGTTACATAAAGCTTTTAAACACATAAAATCACCTTCAAATAATGTGCCACATTCTAGAACTTCATGCAAATAACACGGTTAAAGTATCTCACAGCTCAGAACAACCCTCACTGATGCTCTCTCTAAAGAGCCTGGCAGGCTGTTACACAGCAGTGCTACTCTGCCTTGAACACTGTTATCATTCCCAATCCTTCATTCAGGAACTGTAGGAACAGGACAAGGAGTAATGGGTACAAACTAAAAGAGAGGAAATATAGGTTAGATATTATGAAGAAATTCTTTACTGTGAGAGTGGTGAGACACTGCCCAAGGAGTTTGTGGATGCCCCATCCCTGGAAGTGTTCAAGGCCAGGCTGGATGGAGCTCTGAGTAACCTCGTCTAGAGGGAGGTGTCCCTGCCCATGGCAAGGGATTGGGACTAGGTGATCTTTAAGGTCCCTTCCAATCCCTTAATATTCCATGATTCTATGATCATGCATCAAGGTCACCCTCACAAAGGCTGTAACCTCTTGCCTTGTACAAGACTAACTTCAGTGTGACAGACAATTGTACACTTGAACCTTGACTGCCTGAAACTGGTCTGTTATCAACCAAAAAAGCACATTTTAGTCCAAATCTTGAAGAAAATATCAACATGCTTGTCCTAAATACCATGTATTGGATCACATCAGCAGTAGCAGCAACTGATACTGTAACAGACAAACAATCTAAGTCACGGGATCAACGAATATTCACCTTTTTTATAGCCAAAATCTTCTTCTGCCGTTTGGCTTTCAAGGCCGCATAAGCCTGCCGCTTCTTCAGCAGGCTCTCGGGCACAGAGGGCACCTTCTTTGCTCTAAGAGGAAACAGAAACAAAAAACACCTTTTAGCCGAGATGAAAAAACCCAAAGAACACTGTTCCATACAACAAACACCAATGCTGTCTCTTTAACACGAGGTGTGCACAAGCCTCACTGCCTCCAGACACTTCACTGCAGCGTCTTCCTTGTTCCCACTGTTCCCAGGCCCAGAGCAGTGTCCCACGACATTTCCGTGGGACTGAACTAGGTGATTTCCTGGGTTCAGAACCTACACAGTTCCCCTTTCAAGACAAGGAACCCTGAAAGACCAACTGCTGAGCTGCACATAACCTTTGTGGATAGATGACTGCACAGACCAACACCACTCCAGTGGCAAATTTTTTTCCTTACCTTGCTATAGCGCAATTTGTAATAAAACAAAGACTGGTTCAAAGAGAATTTCTGTTTAATAAACATTTCAACAAGTGCTTGAAAAGGACAAGCAAATTTAGCAGCACTCTGAAATTTATTTCATAGCACTTTAAAGTTGTTTGGCTATTCAGGGAATCACAGGATGGGTCAGGTTGGAAGGGACCACAGTGGGTCATCTGGTCCAATCTTCCTGCTCTGCTCCCAGAGCACACTGCACAGAATTGCGTCCAGATGGTTCTTAATATCCCCTGTGAGGGAGATTCCACAGCATCTCTGGGCAACCTGTTCCAGTGATCAGTCACCAACATAGTAAAGAAGTTCTTCGTATTGAGGAACTTCCTGTGCATCAGTTTCTGCCCGCTGCCTCTTATCCCAGAAATTTTAAAGTCTCAGACGCGGCAAAACTCGCCAGCGCAGACTTTACAGAGCTGCAATCACCCGGGCGAGCTCCCGCTCCAGCGCGATCCCTCCCTGCTCCCGCTTCAGCACACCCCTGACCGCGCTCCCGACCGTCCCGGAGGACTCTGTCGCCCAGCCCGCACCCTCGGCCCGCCCGGGGCCCGCTCCCTCTCCCGCCCCGCCGAAGGCCGGCGGCCGCAGCAGGGCCAGGCCGGGCCGGGTCGGCTCTATCTCCGCCGCGCCGGACCCTCCTCTTCCGCCGCTGTCGGCCGCGGCGGAGGCCCGGCGGCCCGGGGGCGGCGGGGGCAGTGGCCAGGCGGCGCAGTGGCGGCGGATGGGCCCGGATGGCAGTGGATGGAGCAGGAGGGAGGGCACTCACTCCTTGTCCGCCATCGCAGCGCCGGAAGAGAGGGGCGTGCGCGTGCGCGGCGAGCTCTTAGCCCATTCGTCCGCGCAGGCGGGGCCTTGCGCGCCGCCAGGACCCCGGGCTCGGGCGTCCGCCGTTGTGCCTGACCGGAGGGCGGGCGATGGGGTGGTCGAGGAGTGCCTGAGGTAAAAGTGTCCCCGTGTGGTGGGGCTGGAGCCGAGCGTGTCCCGGGACTGGCCGTAACCTGGGATTCAGTGTGTCCCGGGACTGGCCGTATCCTGGGACTGGCTGTGTCCCGGGGACTGTGTCCCAGGCCCGGCGGGAGCCGTCCTTTCGCCAGACTCAGCCTTCCCTGCAGGAGGCTGGGAACGAGCTCTGCGGTGGCGGGGCTCCCAGGGCGTCTCGCATCAGGCAGGATTTCCCCTATTCCAGGCTTAACCCCTGTGCTTAAAGCCTACGGGACGCTACCTCCCGCCCGCGCTCGGTACCGAGGCGGGGATGAGGCTGAGAGCGGGGAAATTCCACTCCCTCCGGGCCCCAGCAGCATACCCCCGGAAGCCGGGAGGGAGAGAGAAGCGGGGCGCCCTGCCCAGCTCCGGAACCGGAGCGCTTTCCGCAGGAAAGCCCGGGGATGCCGGAGATGTTCCCGTCCCTGCGGCTGGAGCTCGGCTCTCGGCCGTGCCGCCCACTGCGCGGGCAGGATCGTTCGCCGGGATGCGCGGGGAAATGGGAACTGCGGGCTCCGTTTGTGCCGGGATGTGCTTTCATTAGGTTGGGCATCTTTTGGGCTCGCCATAGGGAATTAGTAACTGCACAGGTAGAGAAGGGAGGCGGCTCGAGAAACAGCGCTGCCCAGCACGGCGCTGCGGCTTGTAAGGCTGCTTAAGGCTGTGGCTCGTAGGTCTGATCCTATTCTGATCCTACCTGTGCTCCTAAAATCCCCTAGGGAGGCGCTGGCACATCATTACACACGTACGGGAAGAAGGGAAATCATTGGAACTCTGAGCAGCAAAGAACTGTCCGGTATAAAAGAAGTGTGGGCAGCAGGGCTGGGAATAAGGAATGCCGAGCTCTGCGTTTGCTGTTTTTATTTGTTGTCTGTTGACAACACGCAGAGGTGCCGGGTGGCACTAACACCCGAGAACGTTATTGAGAATACTCGGGATTCTAGTTACAGTTGTATCGATGCTGATTTTTTAAAATAGCAGTATTTTGTGCTAATATCACTTGATCTCATTAGAAATATTATAAAAGGGAGTGATTAAAATCATGCAAATATGAACTAAAACACCTGCAATATCTACTAAGGAAGAGGTTGTCTGCACATTTTTTCAAAACTTTTGAACTCGAATTTCTGCTAAATCCGAGAGGCAGCAGTCACAAATATAAAGCTCCAACAACTTTTCTGAGAACTGGTGGCTGCGCAGGGAACAAAAGGGCACCGTAGGAAGAAAGGGACGCGGCTGCAGGCGGGCAGAGACAGTGGGATAAGTCCTGCTGGTCCACGTGTGGGAAATTGCAAGGGCACGCTCTGCTCCTCATCCTCTGGAGCTGGAAGATGCCCTGGAGCGGGATGCTCGGGTGCCGAGGGGCCGCAGGGTGCCCATCTATAGGGAGAGGCCGCTGTTGTCGCACAGAAAAAAAACCACGTTCCGTGTGCTGGCACCTGTGAGCTCCCACTTCAGTCTGTGGCTAGTGAGATACCAGTGGCCCTAAAGCTGGCTGACAGACCGAAAAACCATCGGGGTTTTGTTCAGCAGAGAAACCCGAGGCCCGCGGGTCCCGGGCATCCTGCGGGGATCCCGGCGGCTCCCGGCCACTCGCCGCTGCCCCGAGCACGGACCTTCAGCGCCCGTCCGTGCTCCCCCGGTCCGCGCTGCGGCAGCTGCGCCGCTGCCCGGCCGCCCTCGGCCACCCCGAGATGGCGCTGCGACGGGCGCCGCGCACCCCGGGACATGTAGTCTCAGGCCGGGGGCGGGGGGAGCCGCCGGGATTCCCGCCCCGAGCCGCGCGAAGCTCCAGCCGCTCCCACTCCCGTTCCCGGCGGGGACCTCCCTCGTTGGCGGGGCGGGGCGTGGCGGGGGCGGAGGGTCCCGGGAATGCGGGGCGGGATGGGCCAGCCCAGGGGCGGGGCTCGGCCGCCCTGTCCGCTCTATATAGAGGGCCGAGCGAGCAAGATGTGCACTGCCAGTAGCGGGGCCGCGGGCGGGACGGGACAGGGCGGTGGCAGCAGCGGGCGGGCAGAGCCGCGTCCGGGCTCCTTCCTCGGCGTGTGTGACTGAGGCGGGGCACAGGGTGCCGAGGGCGGAGAAGGGGAGCTCGGCGGCGGGACCCCGGGAGCGGAGCCTCCCTCGGCGCCCTCAGCGGGCGGTCTCGGGCAGCGGCGGCCCCAGGTGGGGGAGCCGGGCGGCGAGGAGGCTCCGAGCCGCCGGCCCCGCGGATCCCCCCGCGCTCCGGCAGCATGAACATCCTGCTGGAGTTCTTCGTGGTGACTTTCCGAGTGCTGTGGGCGTTCGTGCTGGCCGCGGCCAAGTGGCTAGTGCGGCCCAAGGAGAAGAGCGTGGCGGGGCAGGTGTGCCTGATCACCGGGGCGGGCAGCGGCCTGGGCCGCCTCTTCGCCCTGGAGTTTGCCCGGCGCCGGGCGCTGCTGGTGCTGTGGGACATCAACACGCAGAGCAACGAGGAGACGGCGGGCATGGTTCGGCACATCTACCGGGAGATGGCCGAGGAGGCGGCCACCGCCGCCCCCAGAGGTAAGCGCCGCGCTGCTGGGGCGGGCTCCGGGCGCTGCCCCTCGCCACTCACCTGCCCGGCCTGGGGCCGCCTCACCAGCGGTGGGCCGTGAGAGCTACTCCGGGCCGGAGACCGCCGGGTGCGGGGGTGTCGGACCCCCGCGGCTGCCGCTGCCAGGCAGAGCCGGCCCCGTTCCCGCAGCGCTGAGCGCAGACCTTTTTCGCGCAGCCTCGGGCTCCAGCGGCGGCTCTAAAACCTGTGGCTTTTCTTAAAGCGCTTTGACAGCGGTGGTAAATAGCCGAGTTCTTGTGTACTGCGCTGACACCGAAGTAAATGGAAGTTTTGCTGGTTTGGGATTGTATTTGCTATTTACATTTGACTACTTGTTTGAATGTCAAAAAGCGAGTAAGAACTTTATTGCTCCCCCACCCCTTCTGTTCTCTTGTCTGTGTTCTTTAATAGCTGGTGATGGAGAGGAAGATGCGCTGCCCCATTGCAACTTGCAGGTTTACACCTACACCTGTGATGTGGGCAAAAGAGAGAATGTCTACTCGATAGCTGAGAGGGTCCGCAAGGAGGTTGGCGAGGTGTCTGTCCTGGTTAACAATGCTGGTGTGGTCTCCGGGCACCATCTTCTGGAGTGTCCTGATGAGCTTATTGAGAGGACCATGATGGTCAACTGCCACGCGCACTTCTGGGTAACTATAAACTCCTTTCTGCCCTTTTTGGCAGTTAACTTTGGGAAATAAACTGTTGTTGCTTAACTTCTTGAGATCTGCGCTTTCTCCTTTTCATTTGCAAGCTCACTGCTTTGGGGATTTCTTATTCTGAACTAACTTTTCTGTTTAACAGGAATCATGGTATTAAGTTTGCTAACAAATAGTTTTAAATCAACCATATCCTCCCAGAATCCAGAGTTCAAGTCTTGTGCCCATTTCTGTAGCTCTGGATATGAAAACCTTTATAAGCATAACCTCTGAATCTGCTTAAAGGTTATTACTGTTAATGAATGGCTTCTCAGCCTTCCTCACATACTCTTCTGCCAGCACACTAGCAGCTTTAAGGTGCTGTTTTAATGACGGCTACAATAGCAAGCTTGCACATTTCTGGAAAAAATGTTCAAAACTCCTGCTGGAAACGTTGTTTGAATTGCCTTGGAGGCAAATTGTTGCTTTTGAAGGCTGGGAGGAAAAGCGAAAAAGATTTCTCAAGAAATCAAGCCAAGAACACTTTTTCAGGAATCCTGCGTATTTGTCCTCATAGCTTTCTCTGAGGGCTGCCTGTAGAAGTAAGAAAATCTTTAATATGGTTTTTGGGATGGTATTGTCTCCATAGCTAGCAGATGCTAATCGAGGAGAACAAGCTATGTGATCTTACTCTTTTTGTCCATCTAAATCTTGTTTTCCTGTGTGGTTTATTTTTAAACCCACACTGGTGTGGCGTTACATAAATTGGAGTGTTGAAGGAGGGCATGATGCACACTTGGGTTAGCATTAGCTGTCAGACTGAGACCATTGTTAGTATTAAAACTGCTCTTTGATTCTTCAAATAAGGTTATGAAATACACTTGCATAACAATGAAAGGATTAAGCAATCTGAAATATATTTCAACTTAAACCTTCTTTTATTGGTCTTACCTGTTCATAATGAAATTTTGTACAAAGCTGCATCTTCAGAACTTAGAAGGCCCTCCCAAACTGAACTTTCTTAATGTGGAAGTGAAATGCTGTTTCATAACCCTAAAGGAGCCCCTTCAAATCTGCACTGTGAAACACTTAATGGCAGAGCAGTCTCTTTCCAATGTATTGTAAAGCTTGCAGAGAGAGTGCTTAAACTTCAGTGCATACAAGATGGTATGTTTAGAAACACTTGAGCTCTGAAAGTATATTTTAAGGCAATCTGAAAGGTTCTGAGAAAGCTCATGTGACTTCTTATAATTAAGAGCTCTGCATGTTCCCCTTCATAAAAGTTAAGTTGGTGCTTAAGCCAATAGAGATGTGCACTAGATTTAATGACTGTTATTGATGTGGTTTAAATGCCAAATCGACAGTTCCAAGAGCTCTAAATTATGACATCACTATGAGTTAAAATATGGGAGGATCCTAAATTCTCCAGCTGTTCTTCCTTCAGGCCTAAGTCATACACTTATTTATAACAGTTTCAGAAACCTTTTTAAAGCACTCTGTGTGTTCTGAGTCTCTTATAGTAATAGGAAACTAAACTTAGAGTCTAGTAGTGCTGATTGGGTTTCCATAAGAGCTCCATTCATCCCTAAATGTTAGCGTGAAGTAACTTGAAAATTAAAAAAACAATTAGTCCAATACTCCAAGAAGGTATAGCTAAGTCTGAACTGTGGAACTTGAGAATTTGGGTTAAGTTTTTAAAGAGCAGTCAACACCCTTTATATTTAATTGAGGATCTGTTCATATGTACACTTCCTGTAGATCCTGTGTCTGTGTCCTGCTTTGCTTTTCCGCTTTTCTTTTGCTGTTGGCAGAGCTCTCTTCCTTGTGTTCCACTCCACAATCCCAGAAAAGGTTGGCTTGACCAATAGTGGGTGGACTTCTGTTGAAAGTAATACTACTTAATTCAGAAGATATCATCTGAATCAGCTGATTTGAAGCCAACTTTTTTGATGCAAGTCAATGCTGACTTAAATAGAACAATGTGTCTAGATGTGTGAAGTCTTATATAGCTAGTCTTTTCCATGTCAGCTAAACTGGTGGTCCAAAAGCAAAGCTAATACTCTGGAGCATTATGTAGGCTTTTAACTATTCTTGGAGGGTGTTTAGTCCAAAAAGCTGTAAATGGATTTTGTAAAGACATGGCTCTTGCATGTATTATTGCTTCAGTAGTTAAGTTTCTGTACTTTCTGGGGTTTTGCTTCTTTGGTTTTTTTTTTTACTGTGGTTCAGGGGAAATTCTTTTTCATCCCTTGATCATTAATCAAGCCTCACTGTGCTTCTATATAAAAACTGAAAATAGGGCTCTAGTACTGTTCCCTTGAAACATCTGACATAAGATTGATTGCCTGCTCTCCATGCAGAATGCAGGTGATCTGAGCTTGCTTTTCTGTTAGCAGCTACCATCTGAAGGCTGCCCAACTTCTGCAGTAGGTGGTGACATGAAAATCTGTCACTGTTTTGCTGTTGTGACTTCAACTGGGCTGTGTACCATATCACAAACTGGCAGTCAAGAGATCCTTAGCATGCCACAGCCTAAACAGATGCTTTCCATTTTGCTGACATTTATGATTTGTGTAATCCTTACTATGAGTGTTCTATATAAACATGTCACCACTGCATCATGTAGCAATTTCCACAGCATAAAATCCACTGCAGTATTAAAAACCTGTTATTTCATGCTGTGATAACTTGAATGCTTCTGATATTGAAAACATAGGGACAAAATCCGTTCCTGGTTTGAAACAAGCCAGCTCTGGTTTATTATAATTTGCAGATGCATAAAATTGTAGCAGGAGTGTAACACTATCTTTCCTGCCAGTCTGTTGCAAGAACAATAAGTTAGTTGGCTGCACTTGTCAATTATTAGAACTGAACTTCCGCAGACTAAGAAGTTTTCTTCCTGTCATATGTCAGGATTCAAATTTTTAAAAATGTTAAAGCACAGTATAAGTTAAAGCTGTTGCTTAATCAGTTTTTAGGTAATATAGGGGGTTTTTTTTCCTGTAGTTTTACAATAAAGCTTAAGATTTGGTTGTTGGGGCAGGGGCAAGGGTGAGGTGATGAGCAGGGTCTGAAAATCTCTTACATGAAGGTCCTCTTATACAACAGATCCACAGTATTCAGCTCTGAGAGAACAGTGATCTGTGTTTCTGTCATGTGGATACTCCAAATCCTTCAGCTTCATCTCCTCCTAGAGTTCTCTTCAACTTACCAAAAGGGGGAAGCAAAAGCATTCTCCTCTAGCTCTGTCATATAAAAAAAAAAAAATCCATGTAGAGAGAGACTAGGACCCAGAGTTTTTAAAGCCTTGTGTACTCCTTTCTTAGCTGGAGTAGTTACATTCATTTATTTACAAATTACTTGATTTTTTTTTTTTAAATGTATGCTGGCATATCTGTAGGAATTTTGAAGTAATTTTTTAAGTGGCCTGCCCTTGATACAGGAAGAGATAAATACTAATTAAAGAGGGAAATATTAGTAAGTATTTAGGGCATTTGTGAATAGCCTAAAAACTCTAAAATTTAAATATACCTCAGAAACATGGTTAATACAGAGTTACTAAATCAAATACCCATTTATGCAGCTGCTGTTCTTATCAGCCTAATTAGACTGAGAGGATTGCTTGGAGAGTAACAGTGGCTTATAGTTGTCTATAATATATCAGAAATTATGTGTTGTAATTGTAGTCTCTTCAAGCTCCTTGGTGTTAAATAAAGCTCACTGATGCCTGTGGTTTGTTTAGTTCAAATATGGAAGTATTACACTTAATGTGCACTCTGAATCTTCTATAGAAGAAAAAGCATCTTATGTTATTTGAAACTATACCATGCTGAGTCTTGTGGCCTATTAGCATAGCAGATTAATTTTTGTCATCAAATCTAGGATTCAGACACCTATGATCAAATACAGAGACAATATTCCACCGAAGGGCCAGGTAGCTATATTTAGTATTTTGAATGAGTGGAGTTAGCAGCTTTAATTGATTTTGATTTTTTTTTTTTTAAATTTCATGATAATGTACCCCAAGACACACAAGTGTACTTACAAAATTTAATCTACATGTTCTTGACTTTTTTCCATTGAAAAATGAGTTGGATCAAGTTCAAGCAAAACATATGTATGTGATCCAAAAAGTATCATCAAAACTAACTCTTCCCTTGCAAAATTATTCCAACTACATGCCACCAGTAAATTACCCTGGACAGCACATGTGTTTCATATACTGTGGTAGCATGCTGGGTAGTGAGTATGAAGGTAAAAGCAATCATACTCTTAGCTATGGAAATAGTCATATTAGTCATACTTAAAACTTATAAGTGCTTTGTTAGGGTTCTGCTGCTCATATGTTCTTGGGTTCATTTCTCAAGAAAATTGAGGGAATCTATCAGTTGAGAAAATACTGTCTTACAGATGCATGCCCCAAAATCTGCACTTTCCCACTTTATAAAGTAATGTACTTAACACAAGTTTTGGACAATAAATGAATGCATATATATTTCTGAAGCTGGAGTAAGCACAAGACTAGCAGTTCAGAGCTTTCCTCACAGATTTATGTCATGGTCTGTGAGGACTTGTCTAGCATTGTGTCAAGCACAGTTGTCACCATCATGCAATCTTTAATTTTGTGACCTGTATCTTACAATCTGTGTATCTATGTATCTATAATTTAGCTTTGTAGTCATATTTTATTTATAGTGATCATTCAAACTTTTGATTTTTTTTTTTTGTAAGTCTTCTCTTCCTTTTTTGGTGAGGTTACCAACCCAAACCATTTAGTTAGGTACCTGTATGTCTGAGCTTTGGCCATAGCAGCAATCTTGTATCAGTTTCAGAGTAGTCACAGATGGGGATAAAAATGACTTAGGCAATGTACTCATCTGAAGAGCCATCATTCATAATTAAGCATGTTGAGATGGGGTGGTAGGTAAGTCTTAGTCTTTTGCAAAACACCTCTTCATTTGCCTTGAGTAGGAATCATATAAGTTTGAGCATCTATAATTGAGATTCCACAGTACTGCTGACCGAACTGTAGTTGTTCCACGTGTTTCTCAGCTCTGGTCTCTGAGGGTTGTTGAGGCTGTTCCATCCTGCTTCTTCATTGTCTACTGTATTTTGATGACAAATGAGTAGTTACATATTGAGGAGTCTGAGCAAAAGAGATTATAGCACTCTTAGTTAATTGGCATGATTTCCATCAGGGCTGTGGGAAATCATATTGAAGATTCTTTGAATGTGTTACAACACCAACCTTCCTACATATACTTTCTGTGCTAGGGCATCTTCCTTGCCTGGTAGAGAATGCTGACTTCTTTTATTCAAATGGCACCTGAATTTGTGCATTTCCCTTCCCTCTTGTTGATGATGTAAAGTATTTGATTTTCATCCCAATTAGTTAACAAATCTAAAATGACCATTCAGAATGTTTTTCTTACACTGCTTCAGTCATACCTGAGGTTTTTCAATAGCTTCTCTCGGAAGTACTTTGGAATTTAATTTGCTGCACCATTTGAAAGGTGTCTGGATCTTAAACTCTCAAAGAACAGAAAATAGAGATTCTCAGATTGTGACGCATTAATTGTTTGTTGCCTGTAGATGGGTGTCCAAGATGGTAGCATGAAGTGTGATCAGCCAGTTACTTCCATGCACTAAACTATATAAAGCTTGAAGAATTTAGGTGAAAACAGTAATATGTTTCACAGAAAAGCAGTGTGAAATTTCTGTTAAGAAAAGCTGTCCTGAGGAGACCATGCCAAGACTTCTCAAACTACTTGAAATATATCTGAAGTATTAATTATTAGCAGCTTGCAATTCTACAGCCATCTAAAATAAAGCTGGAGTTGCAGTATGGCTTGCAGAGGTAAGCACTTGGGATAATCTCACTCCTCAATCTTCTGTGACTTTTTCTGGGGGTCAGAGGCATGTCAGCAAACTGTATGAATATTTTCAGGATTGCTAATCTACTCTGAAAGCATGGTCCTGGATGAGCGAGCAGTGTGATGGTTAAATTCCTCCTTCTTATGGAATGAGGTAGGTCGGCTGAATAAGCACAAACCTCTGCCCTGACATTGGTCTGCAATTGTGCTGCTGCTTGTGAAGGCTTTGGGGAGACAGGAAAACCTTGAATGGGATGATAGTCTTTGACGGCATGGTGCCTAACCTTGCTAGAAGCGGAGAGAGTGGCTCTTCAGTGTTTCAGTGAAATACTCATCTAAAGATTGTATGCCTTCCTTGTCCTGTGGAGGTGAGGAGGGCAATGGAGTTTAAACTCTGGATTTTTCTATTTACAAGTAACGTCCACTTTTATTTTATGGAAAACAGCTAAGTTAATGTTATGTCATTATGTTATTAACTTTCTGTAATAACCAAGTGACTACAGCAGACTCCTAGAAGACAGGTGTGTTCATGTGCTCAGCGGTGGAGAAAAGCAATCCTAATTATGATGCAGCTAAGTGTCCTGCTAACCCAGTGCTTGCATCACTGCCTAAAACCTGTCTGAACTGATCTGTGAGGGTAAGCAATCCTTTTTCATAGCTCTCAGTGCCATCAATTACTCTGACTGGACAGGCTGAAGAAAGATGAATGTTATGTTTTCTAGCACCATCCCTGCCACTTTAGCACTGCAGTTCTTAAATCTTTTCTACTTTTATCTTTATCAGCTGTGAACTATTATTCTATCCCAATGCTTCTCATGCTTTGATTTCACTTCCAGGGCTTTTGGGGGAAGGAAAGGTTTTTTTATGTATCTCTAGTACTAAATCTTTCCACAGTTCTCTGTATGTAAAAGCCAGCACATCACTCACTTGATAAGCCTTGCTCCCTTTGACCTTTGAGGTTTCTGGCTATTGACAGTGATGGTAAAACTGAGTTACTGATACCTGTCTGTCTTTTGTAAAAAATGGCAGAGGTCTTTCTGCAAAGGCAAACTGCAGCTGATTTACCTGTGATGCTATAAGCTTTTACCTGTTGTCTCAGGCTGCTTAATCTGTTTTAAAAAAAAAATGAAAAGTCTTTCAAAATGCAGTTATAATATAGATGAGTAGACACAGACTTTGAGATTCATAGAATCTTGGGGTTTGAGGGTTTAGTTTGAAAGAAGGTGTGTCACAAAGAGGGGAGAGATTTACGTCTGTGCTTACACTTCTGAATGAACACCCTGTTCTTGTAAATAATTATATTAGCATAATGATTTATATGTCAGTCAAATTAACACTTGACACCAGTGAGTTATCACAACTGGGATGGGAGGGCATGGTAGGCCAAGGAATGCCAGAACAGCTGTGGAGCTGAGGTGGCTGACTTGGTGTGAGCCTTTTGAAATTCAAGTTTGTTTGGCTGTTGAATTCTGCACCTGAATGTGCCCTAGTGCTGCTTGCTTCTGCCATCTGTTTGAACTTGTGTGACAGCTTCTTGAGCACTCTCCTTTCAGTGTTGTTTTGGAAAAGCACATGAGTGTATGCTTAAAAGTAACTTGTCCAAAATTTCTGTTGACTTAGGATGAAACCACAAGAAAGCTTAGTGGTGGCAAGCTGTCACGTGGGACCGCCCCTTGAATCTGCATGGTACCTTGCACTAGTTTTCATATTCACCTGGTCTTTGGGTGAGCCAGTTCATCTTGGCTGGAGTGCAGGGAGGCAAACTTGTCCAAATTGGTTGTTTTTTCTATTTAGAGACTAGAATCACCTCATGAACATTTCAGACTTGGAGTAGTGAGTGTGTGGGGATGAGGAGGGATAGGATAAAACCATGTAGCTTTGAACAGGGCCTCTGTGGCTATCCTTATGAAACCTCATTCTTGGAGACTTTTTTTGGAATAGGATTTATAGCCTCTAAATAGTTAAGTAGTCATAAATGGTTCCAAGCTGTAGCAAATCTGCCACTTGCATAGCAGTCTGAATGTAAAACTTGACTTCTAAAGAGATGGCAGTATTTTAATTACACTTTATTAAAAACCCTTAGATAAAGGCAAGTTAGTTTTCTGTACACATCGTTATGTTAACAGCTTTAGCTTATTTGCCTGGAACCAATACTATGATTGCTGTTGTCTATCATCAAGAGCAGTGATCTCAGTGCAGTGTACTGCACTGTTTGACTTCTTTGGAAATCAGTTGTACTAACACAGAATGTGGAAAAAATCTGGCCAGAGCCATGTTTCAGCTTATGGGAACTAAGCAGTTTCCACAGGCACGCAAAGGACGTGTCTGTCGTTGAAAATTCACCTCCTAAGAAAGTGAGTTGTTTGCTGGTGTTTGGTTAAAATGCCTGTGCAAGCAGAATCTTTGAAAATTGTATTAGTTGCTGGTTTAGTCAGTGTATTAGCTGGAGTCTTCTGATCGTTTTATCCTTTGTTGGCTTATGAAGCAAAAGTTTACCTGCTAAGACTATTTTCTGCACACTCTTTTTTTGAAGGCTGGGGAGAAGTATAAAATAGAAATATCAAAGTATTTTAAAAACCTCTAAGCTTCATGCATTTTAAAAATGCTATTTCTTGGTAGTGAGTTACTTCATGAGAAGTTGTAGCCTTTTAGGGTCTTACTGTTTCCTAAACAAATATTGAAGCTAAATCTCTATTCAGCTATATCATCTTATTTCCACTAAATGTGAAAAGGGAAGCTTTCTTTCTAAACCTGTTCTTCTTGTGAGATACTCAGTTGTAGCATAATCACTTTCTTTATTATAAAACAGATGATTCAAAACAATGACTTGGTGACTGAGTTGGGCAGTATGAGTAAAGTGACTCAGCTTCATCTACCTGCCAGTACTCTGGCAGTTGCTTTGCAATGGAGGTACTGGCCTTAAGGTGTCTATAAAATGTGAGACAATCCTTTTCTGCTTAGCCAGTTCTTGAAAAGTCTGCTACATATATTATAAAATGTGAATGATCACTTCACATTTTCCAGTTCTGACAATACTGTTCTCTAATAATGTTTTGGAAACCTGTAGACTAAAATACCAAGTTTTACTAAATATTCCAGAGGATGACTAAGCTTATGGCAAGCTGGAGAAAATTGTGTATTTAAAAGTTGAATTGTGTTCTCGTTCCCTGAACAGAATATTCTGAGGTCTTATCTAATAGTTTTTTCCTAAAATGAATTTGTTATGTGGATTTTTAACAGACTCATGGGGCATGTTTTCATTTTTGTCAAGATTATCAAATAGCTGGCAATAAATAACTGCTCTCCAAATGGTTGGACATTTGCTGCAGACTTGTGCTAATGAAAGTGAGGAACTAATGTGTTTGTTACACTAATGTCAACATAGCTCTGAAACACTACAAATCCTTTGACACAGCCATTTGTCAGTATATAAACAAGGAATTTCTAGTCACTTGACTTCAGCAGGGCTTAAACCAGCTTTTGTGGAAGGGAGTAGGCAAGTGTTAACTTCATGTATCACTTGACCAGAAAAATCTAAAGTAATTTCAGATTTGACATTTGAATAAATGCCAATTTGGTCATCTTTACAGATAGATCTGCCTGTGGAAGAATACAAGGTTGGTGGTGCTACCTATTTGGTTTGTAACTTAAATTTCCAGTTTTACAGGAGCGTAATTGTGCTGTCACAGCTGTGTTGGAGCTCTGTGTTTAGTCTTGGGTACATAGAAAGCTCAAATGCTAATATGGTAGATCTGAACAGAAGGATTAATTTTCTTTAAATTGTATCTTGCTTTTCGGTGGCTGCTGCCAACTGTGTGATACTTTGTTTGAGTTGAGTAATAACTGTGGTTTGGTAGCTATGATAGTCTGAGAGCAGAATGAGATTAATTTTATGGAGAATGAATATCAACTTGTCTAATAAAATGCCTTTGGGTGGGAGGGAAGAGGTCAGCTTTTCAGCAGGAGTACTTTGAAACCTTCAGTTCTCATGCTTGATTATGCCCTAAGTTTGTGCTGTCTGAAGAAGTCTGCAGGTATACATTTGTTTCCAAGTTCCACTTTAGCCTAGACTTGCTTGTTTTGCAGTGTAAGGCAAGTTAAACACAGAGCTGGGCCTCCAACAACTCTCTTGCCATGCCATCTTACCTACTGCTATTCCTTCTCATCTTTTAGATTAGTTTGGCATTTGAAACTCACAACAAACATCCTCAGCAATTTATGTTTTGCACTTTGACACTGCTTAAGTAGAGATACCGTCTTTTGCCCTGTTGGTTGCTAGCTGTCGAGAATCCAATATGTGATGGCTCTGACCAAGCTTTAAACCCCATTAAAATTCAAAGTGGGCAGAATAGTTTGTGAGGGCTCAGAATATCCTTAAGAAGCTGACAAGGGAGTGGTTACTGGAGGCCTTCTAATAGCCAGGGGGATAATAATTAGTTTCTGAAAACAGTATGGTATGTGTATCTTCTGAACTCGGCTGAAAATGTTAATTCCACAATAAATTAATCTAGATGCTCTGTACTGCTTCATTGGGCTCTCCTTTTGGCTGAAAGGACTTGAGACCAAAGGAAAAAGAGAAATGGAAGTGGAACAGACACTGTTTCAGACAGCAGGATAATTTATTACAGGCAAGAGCTCCTGTTGGAGAGATACAGGAGAGATGTGGCAGAATAATCAGCATCCTTTCCAGTTAGTTAAGTTTCTGTGTTGATAAACTTGCTGTTAACATACAGACAGAGTGCAAGGTCTCTGCTGGCCTGTGAACTACTTCCTCTATAAGAGGAAGAGGGAATGGGCTGTTGAGCAGGGAATTGGTGTACTGAAGTGGAGAATTACAGAATGGCTGAGGCAGGAAGGATCATCAGGTCCATCCCCCTTGCTCAAGCAGGGCCAGCTAGAGCCAGGGACCCAGGCCAGTGTCCAAACAGCTTTTTAATACCTCTAAGGATGGAGATTTCCACAACCTCTCTGGGCAACCTGTGACATGGTGCTTCATTTTTCATAGCCATATGAAATCAAAGACTTGCAAACTCTCGAGGAAACAGATCAAAATATATAATCAGTTATGTATACTACTGCATATATAGGAAGCAGTTATACATCAACCAAGCAATATCTAGAAAGCAGACAAGTCAGTGTACATTTATGGTAGTGTATATATACAAGCATGTCCATTAAAGGCAGCTAAATATTTCCACAGAAATAACTGGTGGCATATAGTCATTAGACAGATTGGATACTTTACAGGACAAGCCTGACATCTGAGGAGGGAAGTAATTTAAAAAGCATGTAAATCTAAAATCTGTTTCCTCTTAGGAAGAGGAAGTTCTTAGGAGCAGAAAGGTGGAGACTGCATACCAGTAACATAAAGGATCTAAATTCCATTTGCTGGTATAGCAATAACAAGGGTAGTTTAGCTTGAATACCTGAATTTCTTCATGCCCAAAAAACATATAAAGTAGTGAACCCTCTAAATGGAAGTGAAATGTTCTTAAGGAGAAATCAATGCTATCTTTGGCTCTGCTCTGTGTACCTAAACCCCTGCCCTAGATAATGGTGCACTCAAAATCTAGAGTGATGCAGTGGTGGGGGATGCAGAAAAGCTTTACTGAAGAGCATTTGGAGTTTGAGTAGCAGCAGAGCACTGTAAAGGTGATGTAGTGATATCTTTTCCACCTTGACTCTCGAGAGGAAAGTTTCTGAAGCCAGAATTGTATAACTTAGGTAGTGTTCTTGAGTATTTAACCTACACTTCAGATGAGAGGGAGAACAAAGCTATTTTCTACCCCAATTTGGGGTAAGACAGAGGAAATTAAGCCCTTAAAAGAAACGAGGGGGGAGACAATGTAGAGACATGATAAGGCAACAGTAATAAAAATTTCTGTTGCAATGTCCTTCCTAAGCATTTTTCACATCCCTGTCTCTGTGGACACAGCCTTTTTCAACTAAGCCTTGTTAACAAGCTATACAAAAGGCAATTTAGTCAGGCAATGGTCAGTTGCCCTAGGCATAGCATAATTAGTTCTAGTAGTAAAGAGTGGAAATCAATGATTAATGTTTGAGAGATAACTAGTGGTATTAGTTTCCTGTGTGCTTTTTTTGTTTAATAGCATTACTTATCTTATCTTTACTGTCTACCCATTGTAAACAGCTTTGTGGCACTGAGCTCTGATTAAGGAAACTACTTAATTCAGTTTCATCTTTCTTCTGATATACTTAACATGAGTTAACTCCATGTAAAAGAGGAACCACTACAATAACTGAACCATTCATAGGAAAAAGTGGCAGCTCTTGGCTTTAAAAATTGGAGAAATTTTGGAACTGAACCCTAAATAATACAAATGCTAAACAATGTAGTAACATAAATATGGACTGTAGCATACCTGTTCTTTAGGAAATGGTACATGACAGATACTTGTTAATACTAACAAACTTCCATAAATAAGATTGCACCTATTTTTGTACAACTTTGATGCTTCTCAGCTGATGAAATATGTCTGAGAAGCAAGGGATTTTATGTATGTAGATCCATCGTGAGGGTGGAGAAAATTACTTCTATAAATTAATAATAAATTATAAAACAAGTGATTTAAGTAATAGCTTATGCCTTTACTATATAAGACTTCATGTACTTCAGTGCAGTATTTCACACAGAGTTGGAGAGAGGAGAAAATATGCTTATTTCTCTGTAAATCAAATACAGTTTTAAAGTACCTGATGTTGCTTTTAATTGTGACTTACTCCTTCTGGGTATTATACTGACTTACTCTCAAACTGAGTAGATTTTTACCTGTAGTTTCACTCTGTCTGCAAATGTAGCCTATCCAAGGTATTGGAGAGCGTGTATGTGGCTTTGCTTCCTTGTACTCATCATCATTATAGATTTCTTTTAAGTCTATCTTGTTCTTTCATGAGCTTCTGGTTGCAAGGCAACTGTAGCGTTATTACTGTGCATGTATGTTAAGCATTAACTGCGAGTGTAGTACAATATTAAAGGAATCCCTATGGCCCCAAAACAGTGGGTTTTTATGAGAAGGACAAATAAAGCTTTAATGAGAAATTGAAGGTTGTGTTGCCTGCTAGGAGATAAATAACAAAGGGACGTCTTTTGAGATGAAGTATTGGAAGGTCTAGCTTTTTTTGTTCTGAATGCAGGGTCTGTGCAAGGCACACTTGAGAACAATCCTTGAATAGTTAATACAGCCATCTATGGAAGCTTGGCTTGAGGACGTCATGTTTATCTCCTGATTCTTTTCACATTAAAAGGGATCTGGGTAGACCCATAAAAAATTCAGAGAAATGTGATTTTATTTTTTATTCACTACTTTAGGAAGACTGTGTAATTCTGACCTATTTTTCATCATCGTTTCTTGAGAATAGAAACCAAAGATCAAAAATTGTTCTAATTTCCACAGTTAGTCAAATATTTACTTAGACAGCAGCTAATTATCCAGAAGGGGCCCAACAGTTCTTGAAAACAGTCAGTAGAGACATCTGAGGTCCTTTAAAGTACAGCTTTGGTCCCTTGTGTTAGCAAGGTCAACAGTAGTTGTAGGCTTCTGTCTGCCTGCTATATTCAGCCTGTTACTGTTGGAGCCACGTCCTTTGTGTTGTGTGGTCTCCCTAGTCTTCAGCTCAGTACTTGATATTTTCATGTAGTCTTAGCGTAGTTACTAATCTCAATTTAGCCCATTATTTCAGTATGCTTGTATGAAGGAATTTAAGAAGGATAGGGAGGTTATATGGGAAAAATAATTGAGATGATAATGCAATTACAAGTAATTATTCTCTGTTCTCTTTGGAACTAAATGAAAAAGCTAGAAGGAAAAAAAATGGTTAAATGTAGGCTGTAACTTCATGCTTTGGTGCTTGAGAAGGCATTTTCGATATTATAGCCTCTAACTTGAATAAATTTTCCTTTGAGAGTAAGAGTTCTAGGGTATATTTTCAAGGCCTCTTCTAAAACTATTTGGTGATGACTTTCAATGTTATCCTATAAGTGAGATTTTAACCTGTGTTTATAAAACGTATTTCAAGTTGTTGTCTACTGAAATAAGCTGGGATGTATGACTGTAACTGAAAATAACTTCAGTGTATTTACTGATAAGCTTGCCATGGGGATTTTCTGCCTTTTGGCCACCTTCCTTTTCCTTTTAGCACCAACGTACTACTATATGTTATACTGCATAGTTTGGACAAACCTACTTCAGGTAAGGGTGCCACAGGCTGTCTGCAGAAGAGTTAGAGGTGCACTTTTGTCAAACATTTGTGCATTTCTTCTCAGTTACTGGAATGGAATGAGAAATTTGGGTATGTGGAAATCTCTCTATTAGGTTCCATAGGTAGAGTGAGTGGCCACATGCTGTCCTGCACGGGAGTAAGAGAACTTGCAGCATGTTCTGCTCTGGACTGTGAAGAATAATGGGAAGAAAAGAAACCTGAATGTCCATGCTAAGGGAGGGAGAGGAGATAACATGTATTTTAGAAAAAAACCTTTTCTTGTCACTGTGAGTTACAGGATTAGCTAACACGGATTGCAGCAAGAAGTTATAGTCTCTGGTACCTTTAGTTCCCAGAGATGTCTGGATGCAAGTCCTTGACTAACCACACCAGTTTTGCTTCTTGGATCTGGCTGAATAGTTTTTAACATGAAGTTGAAACAACACATTTACCCGAATGTTGCATGCATTCGTGCTGTCAGGCAGAGGCCCTGGCACTCAGGAGTAGCTGTGGCTTGGGAGGAAATATCCTCTATGTTATACCAGTATGCCACTGTTGTGGATAACTAGTGATGTAAAAACTCACCTGTTTAGATAAGCCCGAAAAAAAATCCATGCTTTCCATCTTCCTTACCTGAAGGAGCTGTGTGGAAAATGAGCTATTCCTTTGGTATAAAGGGATTCCTACCTTACAGTAGTGCAGTTTGTTTATGCCATCAAAATAGTTCAAAAAGATTGTTGACAGAAGGCAGAAAGTATGAAGAAACCTATTGTATTGAAAAATAGAAACTTTAAAGGACCTCATGTGTCGTTACCTGCTTGTTTCTTTCTTTGATACAAAGGCGACTCTCTAAACATGAGGTAGCACGTACTTTTCTACTTTGGTATGTTTTCTGCATTCAGTATCCATTGTGTTGAGCTGCATACAGCTAACATTGTTTTCTGCTTGCTTTCTTCTTTAAGAATAATTAATCCAAAATTTAATTAAAAAATCACTTTCCCAAACACAGTATTTCTTCATATTCTCATTTGCTGTATTTAGACTAATTTGTCTTGACATTGCAGCTGTGCTGTTCTTTGTCTTGCACAATCTTTTGAGTTTTGTTTCGTTAAGAATGGAACTAAAGAATTTGGGGAAGGGGAGGGAAGAAGTGCTAGACTGTTAGAAGTTAATTTGCCGTAAACCAAAATGTTGAGAACAGATTACGAAAGCTATGAAGTGACATGTAAATGCTTGTTCAGTTTCACACTTGTGAGAAATAAGTCATTTAAGCTGTGTGCACATGAAATAGATGTTTGGTTACAGCTACTGGGAATAGTTTTTTCTTACTGGTATATTCAGAAGCATAGAGGAATATGCTTAGAAGATATTGATCTCTATGCTCCAAAAAACTGACAGGTTAAACTAACTTTAAAAACTAGCTCTACTCGTTGTTCAGAACAGCTTCATGTGTTCTATCTATCCTACCTAGTTTCTGTGTGTCTAAAGTATATTGCAGGTTAGAAAATTCATGTTTTCACTATGCTTTTGGGATTTGGGTTTTTTCTTTCCTAAATTAAAAAAAAAAGCTAATTCTGGGTGAAGAGGATGCTTAACTTGCATTTCTTGATGTTAAATATTGCATAACTTCTCTGATTCTTCACCCTGATGCATCACAACACAATTCCTTTCATCCATTATATTCTACTTATTTGTTTCTCCTCAATGTTGAAAACTGGTATGTTTGTCACGAATAAATGGCGTAGCTCTGTCTTTAAGTACTTCAATGTTTTGTTTAAATGTCTTCCTCTGCAGCTGTGAAAGGTAAAATTGAAACCTCAAGGATCAAACCAGAAGGCAGATAGTTTGATTAAATCACTTGAGTTGATTTGAATTATTTTGGGGGCCTGGTTCATGACCTCTAATGCCATGGACAAAACACATTTCTTGCTTGGTATCTTCTAACACTTTTTTTTTTTAATGGAGGATTAGCATGTCCATGCATCACCTCAAAGACTAATGTGGGCTGTGCTACCTGTTCAGACAAATTCCAGATGGGAAGGCCACCCAGGAGGCATCTTGCCCCAAACCAGTCAAACTCTTAACTAGTTTCTCAGCAGCACAACAAGAACACAGAAGACTTCAGGTCTGGTAGGCAGATGTAGCTGAAGCTGAAAGAAACTAGAAACTAGGTTGATCTGGTTTATGTAACGTGCAGAAAAACTGGGGACCAGAGTGTAGAGAAAGCTGCTTTGATCAAGAAAGTGTGCTGTGCCAGAAACTCAGGAAGAACACTGATTTATTTGGGGTTTGCTTATACAATGAAAGAATAACTTCACTTTGGGTTTGTTTTTTCCCAGCGAGAGGAGGCTGGGAGGAGCAATGGGCAAGCCATTACTCTGAGCCTGGAAATGCATCCCCCCATAGGGTGTGTCTGCCTCTGAGAGTGCTTGTTTTCAAGTGTTGACTCCCAGCTGCTGCAGATGGCTGGAGGGTGGCAGCAATCGAGACGACTTTCTCTGACACCCATTTATCTGAGATGTTGATAGTTGACTGCAAAGTTTCCTACATGTGATAGTTGTGCTATCTTTATAGACTGCCTCAGCTTCAGGTTTTAAATGGATTTGTGGATAACATCCCATGACAAAGTACAGGGGCCTGCTCTGAACAGGCTGCTTCAGAGCACTGAGGTCTCATGCAAAGATTTCTATGAATTGCTAATTGTCTTTAGAGCAGAGGAGCTGTGTTTTTTTCCTATGTGGCCATAAATGACTTTTTAAGAGATGACTTACATGAAGTGACTATAGTTCTGCACTGGGAGTTGTTCGGTCTGCTCTTGAGATGCTGAAGACGTCACCCAAAAGTGTGCTCAACAGGCTTTATTCATCATGTGCCAATTTCTTCTGGTTGAAAATGAGTTACTTTAGCCACAAGCCCTGAAAACTCAGATTTTGTAATCTTTTTGCTTTCAAGCAGTGTAGCATAGATTAGTGGGCTTTCTGCAATTTACTATTCTGGTTATTTCCCATATTTATATATATGACTGAAAATTCTCTTCTTCAGCCATAGCTAAATATAGACATTTATGGACACCTAGTTATAGTTCATATTAACAACAAAACAAAAAGGAAAAAAGCAGTGCTATAGTAAGGGTGCACTTTATAGCTTAGTGCACTTGCCTGTTTATCTTTTGGAAGAAAACATTGATTCATGCCTTGAAAGTGGTAGGAAAAAAAATCTATTACTACTTCTTTCCCTTCTTTCTCTCCCCCAAGAAAAACTCAAGGCAATTGCCCCTTTCCTGTAGTTGCTGTGGTTTGCAGCCAGAGCTTCAGTCGGCATTATCAAGCTTTCTGCAATGGGAGGTGGCAATCAGTCATTCCAGTGTGATGTGGACAGATAGCTGAGACATAAGGGGAAACTGATGATGGAGCTGACAAACGCTTTGGAGGGGAGTAAATTTTTAGCAAGACCAAGTCAGGACACAGATATCTTATAGGGATAGCACAGAGCATCCAGCATAGTGTACACACCACTGGTGTTGGAGTGTGCAAGGCAGGCTCCAGATAAAGAGCACTCTGTAAAAGTTCAGTGCCATCCAAGCGAAGCCTCTTACGATTTCAGTCGGCACTGCCCGATGATGACTGGGCTTTGTTGCCATGCAACAAGGGAAGAGAGGCTGAAACTTTGTGTGCCTGGCACAGATTAGTTTAACAGCAAACTGAATTCTTGTCCGAGGCTCAGTACAAGAGGTTTAGAGATCCCTGCCATGAGGAAAGAAACAAATGCAAGGCAGCTTGCTCTGATTATTTTTTTATAATTAGCTTCGTTTTGTAGTTATGACAGAATCTAGGAGTTGTATGAATCAACAGTAGAAAAGGCAAGGAGTCAGGAGGTCTGTTAATCTTCTATCATCTGCCAGCTGTCCAGTGAAAACACTCTTTTGTGTGGTGTTAGGAGGTCTGGATTAGTCATTTAACACCTGCAGGCAAAAAATGTTGTACAGGAACATGTGAAAATCATTAGAGCAAAACTGTCCTGACGTCTATGATTGGAAAATGCAGACAGCCTAAGAATGGAATTAGATGGATTCAGCTGTAGCTTGCAAGTCTTTTAAAGAATGCAGCTGACACTACTCAGACCAACAATTAAGCAAGTAGCAAATACGTAAGGGGCATTTTCATGCTCTGAGTTTGGATACAAATTACATGGGCAGACTAGGTTTCTGGGAGGTTTAAACTGAGTGGTACTGAGTGAGTTAGACTAGTAGCTCTGTCACTAATAGACTGATATATTAACTAGGCATGTCTGTGGTTAAAAAGTATTTTCTGAAGTTCTTGGGCAATTTAAAAGTGATCTCATATGGTACACTGACATACTAGAAACCAAAGTACATTGTAACTACACATGCCATTTTACTACTTCATTGATTTTTGTAGCATATATGGCACTCTGCTTAATACTTATTAAAATGAGAAAGTGTTGAGTCAGCTTCAAAAGAGAGATATGACAAAGGTACGTAATCTAGTAGGGGTGATCTTCTAGCAAGTACCTTCAATTTGTGGCTTAAAATTTAATTTTTTAAAGGTGTTAAGTCTGACTCAGATCAGAAACAAACTTTGTTATAATCAAAACAAAAAAATTGGAGGTTAAAATGAAAGTTTCATCTTGAGACTTGCTTTGGCTTTATCTTGTTTTATTTTTAAACTTCTAAGGAATTGGTAAAAAATTTATATCTTGTCTTTTTAGTTATAGCAATGTTTATGGATACTAATAGAGATGGAAAATAATTTAGACTAGCGGGTGTTTATTGTATTGTAAGTAAAAAGTAACATCAGCAAAAACACTGCCTTTAGTATTTCTTTTAATGTAAAATGCCCAAGGTGATAAGTTATTTGGATAAAACTAGCCATATCTAACTTATGAAACACACTGTCAGTAATTAGAACTGATAATTGGTACTGATCTCAACAGATGTGCTGGATGGTGTAATTAAACACTTTGCATTCCTTTTTCTGTCTTTAAAAAAATGTGACTTCCATTTTAAGGTCAAATTATCTCTTTCTGATAACTAGTCTCTTGCAGAAAAATAAACATCTCTGAACTCAATTGATCCTTTAACCTTAGGTTTTCTGGAGATGTAATCCTTGCTGACTTGCTGTCTGAATTCACAAACAAGCTGTAGATTTTCTGTTGATGTTTTTGACAAAATCAGAAGTTCAAAACCAGTACAATCATTGTACTTTTATATTCTTGATAATAAATGAGAGATGTTTTGAAAACTTATTACTAATGTAGCTTGTTCATGGTATGGTGTGCTCGTTTTTTTGTTTGGTTTTGGGTTTTTTTGTTTGGTTTTTTTTGTTGTTGTTGTTTATGTTGTTTGTGTGTGTTTTGTTTTTTCACTTCTTAGACCACTAAAGCATTCCTTCCCAAGATGCTGGAAATGAACCATGGACATATCGTGACAGTTGCAAGTTCCTTGGGATTATTCAGTACTGCTGGAGTGGAGGTTTGTTAGACTATACTTTATAAAAATATTGGCACTTCTTGGTTAGGATAAGCTTTTTTAATTTTATCAGCTAGAGAAAGTGAAGTCAAATTTTCAAAGATACTTGGAGGCTGTGGTGATGGGTAGCATGTCAACACGTGGCTCCCTCAGGACTCAGGCAGCCATTGCATTCATCTGCTTGGATGGTGGACGTGCCACCTCACTGAAAGCTGAGGATGGCTAAGGGTTTCAGAATGCTAAATGATCTTTGAATAAATTTAGCAACTTGAAAGTTGACCACCTACTCCTGGCAAGATCTTCAATGTTAAGCTTAAAGCCAAAGGCTTTCAAAAGTGATGTTTTCTGTTTGTTGTTTCTGTGAGGAAATGGCTGTAAACCTTCCAGAATATATGTTTCACTTGCTTCACTAGCAGCTGTTTGAGAACTCCAGTTTGTGAGACTTGTTTGGTGCATAAAAACAGGTTAGGATTAGATCTTATTGTCTTGCTTTTTGAGTCATTAGTACAAATGCAAGTGTGAACAAAAAGCATTCAGTTAGTAAAAATTAATTAATATGTCTAAAATAATAATGGTCATATTACCCCATAAGCACACAGGCTTCTTTGCATACAGGTAAGGCTCAATCCAGGGCCTTAAACCACAGTGTTTCATAACACAAATAAATGAAGCTGGTGTAATTCAAGCCTTTGTACATTATTTACTGTTTTGAGAAAGCTACAAAGGATTTCCTGTGGGTGTGACCACCAGCAGAGATGGACACATCCAACAGAAAACTCAAATGCTACTGCTGTCTATGCAATTATTTTTTATTTTGCTGAATTTAGTATATTATCTCAAAGAAATATTCAAAACTCCATTATGTCTTCTGTTGAAACTAATCTTAAAAATAACACCATTAAGATTTTTATGCCTATGCTGTGCCAACTCTCCAAGTGTTTTCAAATCTGACCCAAGGTAGTATTAGGTATCTCAGTCCTTTGTTGTACCATTTATTATTAAGCAAACTGGTAATTGGAGTAACTTGTCATGCAAGCCTGCCTGATTCAAAGACTTGAATCCAAGGTAATATCCTCCTACATTCAGCTTTCCTGCTTTCATGATTCTGGGCTAATTGCCTCAAAAGTAAAGTGATAAATGAGTTGATTTGATCCTCTATTCAGTGAGTGTCTTTTGTTGTTGCTTTGAAAATCTGTGCAGAATCACCTCAGGTATGCTGGCTTTGAACATCATTCATATCTGTCCTTTCTGTGTTGACTTTTTTTTTTTTTTTTTGGCTTCGTTCATTGCCAACACAGGATTATTGTGCCAGCAAATTTGGAGCTGTAGGTTTCCATGAGTCTTTGAGCCATGAATTGAAGGCTGCTGAAAAGGATGGAATCAAAACTACTTTAGTCTGCCCTTATCTTGTAGATACAGGAATGTTTAGAGGGTGCAGGATCAGGTGAGTAGAATTCTCCTTCTGCTCTGTGCTTGTAGTGCCATAAAAGTATTTGAAGGTAACTCAACTGTTACCATAAAAAATATTAAAGTAAATGTTATATCTGCTTTAGTATACATTAGTGTTACTCAAAAAAGAGAATTTCTGAATTTGCTGTCTTCTGTCGTTTTGTACATAGGCAATGCAACTTTTGAGTTATAGTCTTTGTAATTTAACAGTAAATGTAAAGAAGTTCCAAAGAAAGTGAGTTAGTGAACTCTTCACTGAGGTCTGTGGTCCTTTATGTATCATATCAATCTGTCTTAAATATTTCAGAAAAGAAATTGAGCCTTTCCTTCCACCCTTGAAACCAGAATACTGTGTGAAGCAGGCTATGAGAGCTATCCTTACAGACCAGCCAATGATCTGCACACCTCGCCTCATGTATATGGTCACCTTCATGAAAAGGTAAGAGCTGAAGTCTCAGTTAGTTGGCAATACAATGCACAAAATCCTAGTAAAATACAGGAGCGTGTCCAATACCTGAATATAAACACCCACCCGCACAGACCAGGGGTGTGGTTTTGTTAGAATTCGTAAGTCTCTCTCTTGGCTTGCATGCTTGTAGGTTGCTCGCTTGGGAAGCTGCATAAACCTGAGATCCCATGTATTTATGCATCCTTGTTTTAACCTTCTGGTATCTCCCATCTTCCTTAGATTCCTATTTTCTTTTCAACAGACTTTTATTTCCACTGTTTGAGATTCTCTCTAGGAATGGGGCATGAGGCAGCAGACTAACATTTAACCACTTGTATCTAGAACCAGTGTGTAGGAGGCCCTGCTTGCAGATTCTCCAGAACTTGCACAAATATTGTAGATGAACTGAAAACCTGCACATTTGGAACCAATTTTCAGAGTAGAAGTCTGTGGAAGGACTATTTAAAGGCGTTACTATTTTTGTTCTAATACACTACAGTTTTTTGGATAGAAACTGTTTCATCTGTAACCAGGCTGACACTTTAATGATGCAGGGTAATGCAGGAGTTGCTTCAATTTCTCTGATGCAACATCACTTGCATTCTGGTTTGTGGAGATCAGCTTCAGAGCTGTCTGTGGTTTTGTTTTAAATCTGTAATATATAGGGGGAACCTTTAAAATAGTGTTGTCTTATTTTCCTTCTGCGAGGGATGGTTGAAACTGAGAACCTTGGTGACTTTTATTCCACTTACAAAGTGGTTCTCCTCCTCAAGTCTCTCCTGGTGGACAGGCTCACCTAAGAATAGAGGAATCTTTACTGCTCACCTCTTCCTGGAAGAGCATATATATCAATCTATTCTGCCAACAAATGGAGGCCACTGTCAGTATCTTTAAGAACTAACTTCTTCAAGCAGAAGCTCAGAGGGTGCTTCAGTGCTTCCTGCACAAGCAGTGCCTTATGCAGCAACAGTCACATCAAAGGCCCTTTTAGCTTCCAACAGGGAGATCAAAGCTTCTGCATAATCCATGCCCCAGGCAGCAGCCTTCAGATCAAAGGCCCTCCAGTCGCTACTGCACAAGCAGTACTGCTGGCAGTGAGGACACCTGTACCAGTGACATCTCCTTCTTGGTGCTTCAGTGGTCATTACTCCTGATGGCTGGAATTTGTGCACTGCTTTCCGCTGAATGTCTGCTGCTGTTTCCAGGGGCTGAGGAATCCCATTTTAGTCCTTCGCTAGAGCCCCTGAGTGCTATACTCTTGAAATAAAAACAATATATTGTGCACTCGAGAAGGAAGGAAGGGTCTGTAGCCAGGTACCTATCACATAATCACCTCTTGGAATTTTATCTGGAGGGGGGAAAAAAGGAAATTGCTCTTTTTACTTCGGACCTTTCTTTTTGAGGATGGATGATTGCGTTTAGAATATAAATCAAGGTTGTTAGACATCTGGTGATCAAAGAATGGCATTAACTAACACTAATCCCACATTAAAGAATATCTTAAATGTCTGATGACCTCTGCTGATGTGGCTTTCAGCAGATGCTTTGCCTTGAGTAGACCTTCTCTGATGCCCTTGCCCCATCACCCCACCCCCTTTCCCCCCCACTTCTTTAAAACAAGCTATCACACTGCTTGTGAAGAAACAGAAAATCAGGTCTAAGCTGGAGGGATTTGAATAAACAGCTTCTTCCTTTCTGGTTGCCTGTGTGGTTGGGACTCTAGAATTTCAATTCTCCAAGTATCCCTGTGAAATAAAAATCCTTTAAGTCTTTAAGACTCTAATAGCTATTATGTTGCTTTTAAGGAGACCAAGTACATACTACATGTAAGTGCATATACTTACAAGTATACGTAAGCAGAGGTTTTGTTTTATGCTGTCTAACAAATTTATAACCTCTTTTTCACAGTATTCTGCCATTTGAAGCAGTTGTATGCATGTACCGATTTTTGGGAGCAGACAAGTGTATGTATCCTTTCATTGCTCAACGGAAACAGGCTACAAACAACAATGAAGCAAAAAATGGAATTTAACAGTTTTGGATGGACTAGCCTTCATAGGTGAATGCAATAATGTTACATGACTGAATTGCAAAGTGCACTTGCATCTAACAGATGCAAATGTCAGCATCTTAATGTGGCATTCTCTTGGGTCCTAAACCTGTGTGTTGAACTCTAAAAATCAGTGCGTTTTTATATACTGTAAATAAAACTGACTAGAGTACTTGGGAAATGTGATAGGTAAGTCAGATGAATTTACGATGTAGCTGCCACCATTGTTTTTTTTAGAATATCACTGTATGTACAGTAAACTAGCCATACTACTTGTAGGGATGCACTGTGTGATATCTCTTCCTTAGCCTGCCAAGGCTTCTCAGAGCTGTCTCCAACTAGAAGATGCAATGTTTCAGAAATGTTAATTGGAAAGGGGGAGGGAGAGAGGGAAATCTTGTCATTTAAGCTACTGCTCATGATCTTATAGTGAATTCAAGGACAGTTTCTGAATGCATCTCTTCACTCATTCACCCAAGCTCTCTAAAGGACACATGGCCAAATTGTGGTGTAATTCTCTTTTGTTGCAACTGTCTGTTCTATTTAAACAAAGATTAAAAGAAATTTGTAAGTCTGCCGATTCAAAGGATGTCTTACATACTGTCAGAGCAAACTTGTACTGGGCATCTGTTTTTTTAGGAATTCAGTCAGTGATTTAAGCTGACTTTTTTCAAGTACCTTGATTTGAAATATGCTCTGTTCTGTTTCCCTTTATATGTCAGAGTCCAGTTTACTGTTGTAGACTACATGTTTCTTTTCTTCCTCCTCATTCTTACTTTTGACAGAGTTCTCCCACCCCCCAAGGAAGCTATTGTGTTAAATTCTGTAACTGGACTTGTGCCTAAAAGACAAAGCAATTTAGCTGAGATACTTACTGTTTATGTAAGTGCTGGTCATATTCCAATTATTAGCAAAGGAAAAATAGAATAATGCGTGATGCAACTCTACATGCAGAACATGAAAGGTTGTAAAGATTTTTTTTGAGCCGTACTCACATTGTAGAACAGCAAATGACATTTTTACAGTATTTTTTGTAAAGCGAACAATTTTGTGCCTTGAATTTGGTAATCTGTATTAGTGAAGCATTGTAAAAGTGAACTTCTACCTCTGTATCTTAATGTATACCATCCACTTGTAAACTACTATCAGACAAATTGTGATTACTTTTTTAGAATGTCTTGTTAAATAGTGACCAATGCCTGTGGTTATTAAAGTGAGCCACCTTTTCCTTAAAACAGTGATTGGAATGTTTCCTTTAAAGACTGAACTAACACAAACTACTTGTGCCTGTTCTGCAGCTCTCTAGTATCAACACAGATCAAATATTTATGTCTCAATTCCTGTATCCACTTCATCAGCTACATGGTTTACAGTGTAATCTCTCTAAGTCTATTGGTAAGTACTGTGAAATTAGGCTGTAGGAGCTGACAGTTTTGTCTATCGTCTAAACTCATTGAAGAAATAACTGGTCAAAGAGATATTGAAGAATATTAATTTTGGTGTTCTATAGATCTGCATTCAGATCTATGGAAAAAATGACCTGGGGTAGATGCAGTTGTAGTGAATTAAAAAGTAAATGGAGTTTCAGTACAGCTGTAGTTATTACTGCATACACATAACACATATAAAATAAAAAATCGGTATCTGTGTCAAGAACAGTGTTGTTAACTCTGTTTAGAAACTAATTGAAAGTAGAAGAAACTGTTTACATTAACCCTGACTCCAAATTCCATGTTCTTTTGAAAAAATCTTTTAATGACTTCCCCAGAGCCAAATTAACTCCCAGCAGAGTCACTAAGAGCAAATACAGCAAATTTCATTCTACTACATAGCATCATTTTACTGCACATTTGTTTTTAAGATATCTCAATCTTTACTGCTGTGTCAGACTAAGAAGCAATTTTAAAAGTTTGATGTATTGATGCTTAAGACACTTAATTAGACTGACTGAAAAGGAAAAACAAGAAGCTGATCAATAATACCAAGGTTCTGTAAAACATCATGCCACTTTCAGTGGTTACAGACTTACTTAAAAAGCAAGTTTCAAGGCTTGCAGAGTTCTCCTTTAATTACTGAATGGGTGGTTATCCTGGTTTCTCTAAGGTTACTACCTTTTCTCTCAGTTTTTCAACTGTGTGGCTGAAGGCTGGCTTGTGGCTGGTGCACTCTGAGTATGTTTCTAAAACGTTTTATCTCCTATTCAAAAGTCATAGAAAGGGAATACCAGATACCTTGTCGATCTAGTGAGACTTGCTTAAGCGCTTCTGGGGAGGACCTTTAGTCTGCATAGTGCTTGTCTTGCAAAGTGGGAGACTGAGCATAAATTCAGTTCAAGCCTCCAGAAAAATTCAATTTGTTAGTTTTTCTGATACAAATGAGCTGTTTTTAAAACAATACTGAAACTTCTGTCATCTCTAGTCCCACCGTTTAAAAAAAAAAAAAATGGGGCACATAGAGAAGCTAATCACCTGTCCAAGAGGGTTTTCTGTTGACTGGATGGCTTCCCAGTTGTATGGGTGACTCCTGTAAAGCAGGAAGAGAAGATTTGTGCCTGAGGATGGAGTGGGAACCAGGGTATTTCCTGTTTATATTACCCTAAACTGCTGCAACTACCACATGATGCTGAGTGTTTCCTTTAACACTCTGATCAGAAACTATGAGAACTGCTATGTCTCTTCAGGGCTGCGGCTAATAAACTACACTGACTTTATGGTGAAATAATACGGTCTAAGTAACTCAGGTAAAAGTTTTAAATCAATACTTTAGCCTCGTAACTTAATGTAGGAACACTTGCCTTCATTCCTTAGGATGATGTGGAATTTTACTGCTAAACCCAAGTGAGCTGACATGGGTGCACCTCTTGTCATTTTCTGTCCTGCTCTAATGACCTGATGGGATAGGCAGCTGATGAAAGTTTTCTCAGAAAGCTCCTATCTTAATGATGCTAAGCTTACAGTCATGTAAACAAGGTATTTGAAGATTGTTCTGTAGCACTCTACTTCCCAGTAAGCAGAACAAATTGCATCCTTGGTTCATCTATAATGCTTTTCTAGGGCTTCTATTCCCTAGCCTTTAAAAAGAATCTGGGATTGCCAGATCTCTAAAATGGGTGTATCCACTCAGTAGTTGGAGTGAGATAAGACAAGTTTGGGCTTCAAGTATCTTTGCTTTTGGTGTTAGTAGTTTCCTGTGTCGTGTGATGTAGGTTATTTTATGTATTAATGTAGTTGCAGCTTGGAGCACCTAAGCTAGATGCCCATTAAATTCTTCTTCCCCCCCTGTTAGGCCTGTCTGTGTATGTAAAGTTGTTAACACACAGTAAGTGGGTACTTTAGCTTACATCGTAAGGACTTGTGCAGAGGACCTAAGTGAGGTAAGCTAATCAGGAGCATACCTTTTTACTTCATAATGAATAAATAATTAGGAGCAAGTGTTATTCTTTAGATTCAAACACCATCATAGTCAGTCCTAACTCTTATGTGTAGACAAACTCTGAGTCTTGTTATCAGGAGCAACTTGGGAAAACTCATTTGGGATCAGAGCTGTGTAGTGAAGACACATAAATTAAAGGAGTAAGTTTTGAGCCACTATGGTTCTGAAAGTGTGCATTTAATCAAGAGTTTGATGCATATAAAAGCATTAACCTCTGAATTTGGTTCCTAATTTTTCTTGCATCTCTGAGTAGACAAGTCCTCTGTTCAACAAAGGCAGATGATCATAATGCAAATGGTAATCTGGTAGGTATTTAGCCTCAAAGTCTGTTTCTGTCCATTAATGCTTTAAACCCAGGTTTTCCAAGTACAGAAGCTTTGGGATTCCACTCAGTTTTCCCTTGCTGCCAAGTTCATACCCCAAAAATAGGAAATAAAACTTTCTATCACTGAGATAAGGTCTTCTGACAGTCCCTGAAACAGCAGGTCAGGCAGAACTGGTTGATGAGGGTACCTATTTATGGCTTATTTTGTCATCCTAAGCCTAAATTCCAGGTGTTTAGTCACACAGCTACTTTTCTCCCTTAAGAAAAAAAAAAAAAAAAGAGCTGGGAAGTCTAGGGACAGTCCCCAACAAAGTTAGAAATTTAGTTATATAAACCCCAAACCCCTAGTATGCTAATTGACCTGCCATGTGTATTTGCCTGGCCATGAAATGCTGATGTATCTAATGACAGAAAGTGTGGCTTTACTATGCCCTCAAAGAAATGAAGAAATTCACAGTAACTTTATTTAGACATAATTTAAGTGGACAACCCAAATATTTAAAATAACTTTAGAAATAACATTTCAGCTTACATACTTATCTGTCTGTTTAATGCTGACAATACACAAACAATTCATTTCTTCTGCAAAATAATAATAGAAAAAGCTTTTGAGCTCAATGATGAATGTGCAGCCGTCAGGATCAAGTGTTTGTGTTGTTTGTGTGTAAGTTAAATGGGCAGGATGTTTGTTTCCCTCTTCCTAAGCGGGGCAATTGTAGCTCTTAGCCAAGGAGCCACAATGTATTTTGAAAAAAAAAAAGTCTTTAAACACATTCCTGTCTGTACAGACTAACCAAACTGCCTTTAAAATGTTATCTATTCTTATTGAGAACATTTTGGCAAACATTTTGCCTGGACCAGTGCCTATGGCACTGGATTAACTGGAGGCTTTCTTTTCTAATCCAATTATTGAGGAAAGCTGCTGTGACAGTAAGATGTGGGGAATAGCTAGAGCTAAACTATTACAAAAGCTAGTAGCTGTATCCAGGGGATGGTTTTTAGTGGGAGAGGAAGAATGGGGTGCTAAGATGGCTCTAGGGATCTCCCCTCCACACCCCATGCCAGCAGCTTGTGTTGCAGAGTGTGTGCAAGCACAGCATCCTACTCATGTTCTGACATCCAGCCCTCCCTTCTCATCACAGCTGCAGGCAGCCATAGTCCTGTGCTCATCTACCAGGGCTCATCTACACATGTTCCTGCACAAGACTTATTCTGAAATAACTGTGCTTAAGTGTGGTGTGTGTATACCCTAACACTGCAATAAGCACAAACTGTTTCAGCCTAACTTAAGAGCAGTGCCCTGGAGGAAGTTCTGTGCTCCAGGACTTATTCAGGACTAGCCAGTGTGTTTTGAATGCTTGTTCTATTCTCATCTCCATCACCTGCCACGTCTAAACAAGCCCTTAGAAGGTAATTACAAGCCTTCATTTTGATGTGTCCACTCAAGCTACAGTTAAGCAAAGTTAGCTTAAACTTGTTCTGTTTTCTTAACAGGCATTTTGATCCACTGCTTAGAACAAACTTTACTGAATGCGAGTTAGGTCTCTACGTAGATTAGTAGTTCATGGGAAGCATCCCACCATGCTTAAGGATGTTAGGTTTTCCTGCCATGCTGGGGGCCAGGAATATTGACCTTTGCAGCTGTTTTAGAAGGGAGCTTCAGCCTAGTTAAACCTCTGGCCTGCAAGGTAAGGAATTTTATGTCAACAGTAGGATCGGAGGAGAAGGTGGAATTAAGGTCTCCCAAATATCCCCAAATCAAGCTATCATCAGTGCTCTGTTTTATTGGTGTCTTCACAGAGGTTTCATCCCCAGTTCTTGTCTTGTGGCTCCTACTAGTTCACTAAGGTAACAACGGCCTTCATGCAGATATGGCTCCAAGGAACCAGTGTTTCCTCAAGGCCGCTGCTTTCCCAGGGCTTGCCTGTGGACTGCAATGCTTGAAATGCCAAGGGCTGCCAGCTTCTTA
This sequence comes from Lepidothrix coronata, assembly GCF_001604755.1. Taxonomy (NCBI): domain Eukaryota; kingdom Metazoa; phylum Chordata; class Aves; order Passeriformes; family Pipridae; genus Lepidothrix; species Lepidothrix coronata. Next base: position 3,512,051 of record NW_016690216.1, read on the forward strand.
TCTGGCAAGTGTTCACAGTGGTGGGAAATAAACATGAGGCAGATGTGACCACCTTCCTATGGAGGCATCTTAAAGTGGATACATGGATTTCTGCATCTCTCTCTTGTATCCACAATCCAGTCAACCTGATAAGAAATACCAGCTTTTCTCTCCTTCAAGTAACTCTCAATAAAGATAATTTAAACAGTTGTCCTCTGTATTTTATTTCTAAATTACAGAACTGATCACTTCTCTGGTTCTTTAACCAAAAATTTTGACATTTAAAAATAACATGTGATTCACATAATACATCATCTGTTAGCATGTGCAAAATAAGGCACTTTGTTAGTCCCAGGACTAACCTGGGAATTTTGGAGGAATACTAGGGTAGTTTAGAAAAAGCAGATTGTTCAAGCAGTTATTCAGTCTCTTTCGCATCTTTATTTTGTGTAGCAAACTAGAACAAAGGAAGCCATTAGAAGATGTGAAATTGTTCTTACTAGATGAGTGAACAACCTAAATAGTGATAGGCCTGTGAAGAGGTCATAAGCTTTGGGAGTAAGTTTTTAAAAATAATTTGAACTATATTTTAGTGTGGAATATTTATTTATAGCATTTCTGAGGCCACAGCTGTTGGTAGGTGGTGTTTTCTCAAGGAATAATTCATTTCTCCTTTGCTGAAAGGGAACACTAGTAACTTTCACCAAGCCACTGTCCAAGCCAGGTTGGGGCTGGGACTGGGACAGAAACTGGCATAGGGACTGGAAGAGAAGTTGTGCCCAGTTCTTCATTCCTGGAAAAATTGCAAACTTCTAGCTGAAATTAGAAGCTACAGTAGACTTGGAGGTAAGTGTTTCCAGAGTCTCCAACAACGTTCTTTTACCTTTCTCTGTCTTTTTTATAGTAATACATATTTGCAGCCCCCTGTGAAGGTTCTCCCCTGAAGACCTAGAGCATCTAATAAGACCAGTCAGGTCAGCCAAGGTAACCTCTTTGCACTGAAGGGACAAAATTGCACATGAAATTCTGCAACCCTTGAGCTTGTGGGACCCAAGTTTCAAAACCCTGTGTATTTTCATTTTTTCCTTCCTCCTGATGTTTGAATGATCAGATATGGAGATGCTGTCAGTGTTCCTGGGATTCACCTTGGGAAGCCAAGCCTTTGTTACTAAATATTTGGAAACAGACCTAAAATTATTCTCTCACTGGGGACTCATAACACAATCTGCTGCCCTGAAAATTCTTACACGAAAAAGCTTGTGGGACTGAGATGGCTGGGAAGCAGAGAAACTAATACAGCACTCTGGGCCAGAGGGAGCAAGGCAGAGCAAAAGCTAAAGCCCCACTGGGAAATTCATTAACTGCAGCTCCTACAGCTGCTGTAACTTCCTGCTCTGTCACTGTCTGGAGCTTTTCCTTAAGTCTCACTCCCTGAAGACAATTCCAGTGTCATGGTCAGGACTCTGAGGTTTCTCATCTGCTGAGGTGCTGCATCCTCACCTCCTCTCCTTGCTGGAGGTGACGGGTCTGGTCCCAGGGAGGCCAGGAACCTAATCACATGGGCACTGCGAGAGCTCCCTGTCTGTCACATCATTCTCGCAGGGGAAAAGGGGGAGTTATTTACCATCATCTTTGTGCTTTTGCTTCTCTCCCAGCCTACACTGAAAAGTTTCAAGTGCTCACAACAAAACAGGAGAGATAGTTACCACTTGCAGGCTGGTCCACACATGGGGGTGACTTTTCTAGCCCAACCTTCTGAGCTAGAGAAGTTTCCCCTTGAGCCCCTGTGCTGCATTGTCCACTTATAGCCCTATGAAAGCATCTTTAGTCCCGGAAAAGTAAGACACAAGGCCATATGCAGAGAGCACATATCCTAACACTCATTTCACCTGGGAGCGAAAGATTGTGAGAATATATGGTTGTGAACAGGAGTGGATGTAGGTGGTTAGGAATTTCTGATGCCTTGGGCAGAGCAGTGTCTGCAGGGAGCTCCAGTGCCCCTGTGGGCAGTCATTTTCTGTCAAGCACCTTTGACTTCTTCCCAAGCAAGAGCCGGTTGCACATGCATCTTTTTCAGACAGAAAGGCACCACACGTGGGAGAACCTCACCCCTTAAAGAGGACAAAGCAATGCATCAGTTGCTAAAATATGGCAACAAGTCTGTCCCAGCTTCACCAATACCCTGGTCTCTGAACAGTATGTCATGCCCAGTTGTACTATCAGCCATGTGCAGTGGTACCCTCGAGGAATGGCTCCAGATCAAGTTAAGTCTTTTCACGTGGCAACTGTGGTTGACCTGCTTACTTTTCACCGATTGCGGTTGTTAGGCCAGATCTGCCACTGCTTGTTGCCAGCAGCAGAACTAACTGAAAGGATTTCTCTTTTACTCTATTAATAGCCATCTTCTCATTAAATGGCCTGGCAGCTGTCTGAAGCAGACAAATTGTTGACTTTTCACCTGGTGTCCTTTGAAGGGGTCCTACTGCTGTAGTGTCGTATAGCTTTGCCTCTCCTGTGCCAGTGCTGAATTCCCTGGCTCATGGAAACCCAGCCATAAGCACAGGCTGCAGCTTCCCAGACAAGCAGAAGAGCTGGTGAAGGACAATTGAGATGAAAGGAACGAAAAGGATAAAGACTTGCTGGAGACTCTCTTCAAACAGAGCGGTGTGGCAGTACTGTGTTGTTAAATCACTGCCTACTGTTCCTCTGAGCATTCCACTGGATTGTTCCACCTACAGATTCCTGGCAAAAATTGTTATTTTTTCTCACACATTACTAAAAAAAAAAATTATTTGCATGTTATCTTAACTACTGGATCATCTTGTTTCTTTGCAAATCCTTGCTGCATGAGAACCTCTGCCTTCTTCCCTAGATAGTCATGCTGTGTTAGATCAAACTACAGATTTTCATCCCAGTCTAAGGCTTTGACTTTGTAGTTTGATTCACTTGGACACTCCTTTCAGCTTCTAAATCCACTGCACATGCCATCACTGTAGATCTCTAAGGAGTGAGTACGCTTGCAAAGAGCAGTGGTTATTAGCAAGTGCATATCCAAGGCATACTGGCATTTGAAAACAAAACTTGAATACAGAGAAACGGAATTTTATAGCTTCTACCATGCATGAAAAGCAGATCCAGCACACAAATACCACCCTATTCTTAAATCTGTATTTTTAACTGACTTTCAACCAGGTGTTTCCACTTTAATTTGATCCCAGGCATTCCTAGAGGTGATGTAAGATCCAGATCCACAAGGTAATAATGAAGTCAAGAGTTGAAAAATTATCAAGGCCTAATCTGGCAATTTAGTCCCTTGTAAATCATTGTGGTTAGTTATTGCAGGGTCCTTCTTACCAACCAAGTTCTCTTGAGACTTCGCATTAACTTCGCCACCTGTTTGACTGTCAAAGAGATAAATTTCCTTGAAGGGAATCTTCCACTCCTGACTTTATTTATGTCAGAGGGGGGCAAAAGGATAGATTGACTGGGAAACTTCAACAACAAGGGTCTACATATGCTGAATCAGGGATTGATGCAATTCAATTACTTTCTTTGATATTACACATAAGGTCCCAAAATGAAACATGTACAATTAAGAAATTCATCTGACCCATTTGCTGGACGAAAAGCTCTAATGAAACGTAGTCAATTGATGTTTTTTCTTCTTTTTCTTTCTTTTTTTTTTTTTTAATAATCAGACACAAATGTCAAAAGATCACATCAGAGTTATTCTGTAACCTAATACTGCATGTCTTTCAGAGCACCTGTGCATTCAGCGTCCCAGTGGCTAATACCCAAAAACTACATCAAGGAGTTTGAAAAAGCTCTTCTACTGGGAAATAAACAGGATAATAAAAATAGGTCAGTGGGATGGATCCTTCAGCCTGGGTTACAGAAGTAAACCATGAGTTAACTTGTAGGCTCCGAAATGTGCTAGTGAACTGAGCAGCTTGCATTTTGAAACAAAGATAAAGCAAAATACTTTCACAAGCTCAAGCTAGAGACTGTTATACAAACCATAAGCTCAAATTCCTTCTCAGGCTTTCTTTTCCTTTTCTCTTTTTTTCTTTTAGGAAAGTCCTTTGAAACAACTGAAACTTGAGTGGACTAGGAGTAAAGAATAAAAAAGAGATTTTAGATTTTAAATCTGTTATTTCCTCACACACCAGTTGCTTATGACAATATTTTCTTGAGTTTCTTACATTTGGAATGACATTGCTTATAGTGTGGGCTTTGTAGTGAGGGGTTCTGGGTAAGGACACCCACAAGTCCCGTCCTTGCCTCCTCTCATTCAGTACCCCAATCTGTATCCAAACCAATAGCTTATTCTGTGTAAAATCTGCCCATGTAGCAAGCAATTTTCTATTGCTCACAGCAGTTTTCCATGTATCTGTCATAAGTGGCACTACAGTAAACCCATCCAATTGATGCTGCCTCTGCCAAAAGGCAAGAAAATGGCTTCTGCTGCTTCTTTACCCCATCAGTGTTCCTGACCACACAAAGCAACTAGTGTAAAGAAACCTTTTACCTGAATTTAGACAGAGTGTCTCATTTCCTTGGCTCTTTAGAGGGACTTTTTTTTGTTATTCTGTACTCTTGAAGACTGCTGGCAACAGTGGAAGGGAAGCTGTACCTCCATTGGCACGAGGGTAGAGAGGTCCTTGTTCGTCCAGGCTGGTTTACCTGCCAAGGCAGTGAGAATAACCAACAAGCTGCTCTTTATCATCAGGGGTTTTTCAAAGGTTTATGAGAATATGTGGGGTTGGGGGGGAGGGGGCATCCTTTCAGCCACAGAGAAGATCTGTATTCAGAGATGTAAACTAAGGAACAGATCGATGAACTGGCAGAGCTCTGGAAGGTGCTGTGAATAAAGCTGGGAATAAAAATGCATCTTAAGGAAAAAGTAACTGAGATGATATAGAGTTTAGGGAATACTCAGGATATGATTCAGAGATTTTTTTTCAGGGTGTGAATGCTTTTTATGTTCAGCTGTACAGTGGGCAATGCCAGGACTGTGGTCTTCAACACTGGTCCTATTCTCCCCAGTGGGAAATGGGAGAGAGGGAGGGAACCAGAACTGAAGCCCTTAAACACACTTTTTGAGGGCACTGAATATGTCTCCATGTGGATGAAAGCCTTTTCAGCTCACTGGGAACACTGTCAATCAAGTTGTCAGTGAAGGTATACAATATATCCTAGCACCCACTGGCATTTCTAGAAAAGATTGACAAGCTTTAGGTCTGGAATCCCAGCAGTCCATAGCCCAGAAGACCTTGGGCTGTTTGGAAACCGTTCACTGTGTTAAATTCATTACATTACTTTGATTACACTAATATTACTCTTTGACCCAAACTTTAACCAAATATGTGGAGCTGCAGGTGTTGCACGGGAAGCTGAAGACGGAGTCAGCTGTCTCTCTGAGACAATCCTGTTTACTTACAAAAAAATTCAGAAACTATGGTTTCTCTGGAGGTCTCTGGAGGTCTCAAGCTGCAGGTGACAGTCCTTTTGCTCCCTGTTTCACATTGCTGTCAGCCAGCACTCCATTCAGGATACTGCCTCTCCCCAAGCTTTTCTCAGAATCACATTTCTGGACAAATTTAGCAATACAGAAACCACCCAGACAGCATAGAAAGTGGTATCACACTGCAGCCTGTTTTTGGGGAGTAATGCATTTTTTAAACTCTCTGGTCACTGAATTTAAAATGAAAATACAGAATAAGTGACCAGAATTCATCAGCTTCCCAGGCAAGTCCCAGAACATTCAGCTGTGGAGCCACAGTCCTGCTTGTGCTGCCTCACCCGCCTCTGGCCCAGCTTCAGCCAAGGGAGGCTCTGGGGAGCTACCTGGTGGAAAAGGTCCTTTTGCAGACAGGGGTGGCACATCTTTGGCTACTGCTTCCTCCTTCAGTCAAAGCATTTCAGGTTTATTTCCTAGAAGAAAGACCCGTTCTTTGACAAGGACCCATTCTTCTTTCTGTTCTTGGCCTAAGGGCCAAAAGAACATTCAAAGCAAGCTGAGATGGGACAAGTGAATCTTTATACCCAAGGAATAAAAGGGGCTGGAGAGAGGGGTTTGCAGTTTTGCTTTCTTACTTTTTGCTGAAGTCATGCCCACCAGTCCTATAAGCCTTTTCCATTGTGTAACCAGAGATCTTCCAATTTCCAAATATTGAGCAGCTCAGGCAACTAGATGTCCCCAGCTCCCCGACAGATTGCTTGCAGTAGCAGATAAACAGCCAGGTCTGTGCAAGCATAGGGTGTCTTATGCCCAGGCTGCTCGGCTCAGGCAAATGTCCCATGCTACCAGGTTGGTTTTAAACTCTCTCACTCATCTCTTGTCTTTAGTCCCTAGGTCCTTCCTTTATCTTCATCTGCAAACTGGAACTAGTTATATCTCTACTGACCTGGGCAGGCAGCAGGTGAAACGTGTGGGAGACCTGTTGGTAGATGGTGTATTTGTGTATGTGCAAAACAACCACGTGATCTACAGCCAATTTCTCTCCACCATCATGTGCCAGTTTTCGGTGAGAACCACGCTTTGAGAGGAAAGCTGGGAGATTACTCTGGCTTTTGTGGGCCAGGAGCTTAGGAGACGGGTGAAAAAACAGGGAAAGAGGGATAAGAGGCTGTGATCTGATGAGAACTTTGGAGGACTGGGCTTGACTGGCCAAGGTGACAGGGACCCAGGAGGACAGGGAGGGCAGAGGGATTTGATAAGGGCAAGTGCCAGAGTGAACGTGGATTGACCCTAAGTGGAAGCCATCTCCTTGTATGTAAGTGTAAGAGAAGTGAACGGACTTGTGCAAGCAATTTATTCCGGCATTTCTTAACTGTTGAGTCCTTGGATCACTTAATTACAATATTTTTCACTGTGTTGATAAGGACATATAAAACATACACATGCTTAAGATATATTAAAATGAAAAAAAGACACTCCAGAGCTTCAAAAATAGCATTGGTCTTACAGAAAACTAATTAATCCTTTCCCAATCCCTCTTTCTAACTGTTATCTTTTTGAAAAATGATCAAGAAAGGCTATAAAAGATAAAGATGGAAAAGGAAGAGCCAATGTAATCAGAGTTGAACAGAAATTTGGGGTTAAGTCCCACAGGCTATTTTTAAAATATAACCCTATGGAGAGAAGATTTTGTGTGTTCAAAGGTATGAATTAATGCCATATGAGACCAAACTCTGAATTTCCTGGCTCATGTCAGACTAAGCCATTATAAAAATGTGTATAGGGGTGTGGGCACTTACAATTCATGCCTTTTGGCTATCTGGGATACACTTTTGTGTTATTCATATATGAAATTTAACAAAGAGCTTGGAAGAATAAAGCCTGGAGAAGTAAAACTTCTATTATAATTTGAATACACACACTTAATTGTGAGAAAACAGCCTAATCAGACATTAATTTTCCAAACACGTGAGTTTAAGATGATTTACTGGCAATCGGGTATGCGCACATGCACACACACACAGAGTTGCTTGCATCCAGCTTTACAAGAAATCTCGGAAAATATCCCAGTCTGCTTTACAGAATTACGGTAAGAAGAATGTGACACCCTTTGCCATTATGTTTGCTGCCAGTGATTCAGGCGGGGGTGGTGGGGGAAGGGGAAAGCTTTTGGCAGAACAGCTCAAGGTCTCCCTACACTTGAACTTTGAATAAGCAGTGACTGTATCTTCAGGAGAACTGTGGGTGTTAGAGCAGGACAGTGAGATAGAGTGAGAGTAAAAATACCTCAGCAGGGGTTTTCCTTCTGCTTTATGGAAAATGATGCAAAACCATTCGTGAGTTCCTTGTAATGGGAGTGAAAAGGGACACAGGATTATTTTTTTTTTGATTAAGGCAGACAGTAGTCATCATTCTTAGTCACAGCTATCTCACAGCAGCTGAGCAGCTTTTCTGTCTTCACCTGGCTTCATTGCTCGTCCTGTGCCCTGGGAGACTCTATTCCTGACCAGATTTGAGAGGGCTGTTTGGACTAGAGGAGCTTTTAAAAACAAAGTCTATTTCCTTGTGATTAATCCTTTTCTGGTTTCTGGTTTCTTTCTGGAGCCATCTCCAGGCAAAAGTGTGGGCAATTCTCCATCTACCAATACTGCATCTATTTCTCTGTCAGGTTTGTCATTTGTCTTTGCCCTGGAGGGACAGCTCAAGAAATGTCTGAGAGGGTTGGAGCCTTTCCCACCATCTTCACACGTGCAGGACTACCAGAAAGTGAGGGTTAAAGGGCAGCGCTACCCTGGTACAATTCGAGGGTCCCAACCTTTGCTACATCTGTGGGGCTTGGATAGTGAGCCCCTCCCAGGGCTTTGCTGGGGGCAGAGCTTCCTGTTCCATCTGCCCACCCTGACAGTGAGGGCTTCACTGCAGCCGGGCTCCTTAGCAGTATTTTGCTCCAACCAAGTTCCTGTGAGGAAGTAGTGAGCAGCAGAACCCCAGCCTGCACTGCCACCATACTTACCTCCATCCGTGCTTAGGTCACTGAGAAGACCCTGCTACCAAAATCCCCCAGTTGTTTGAAATGAGGGTTGAGGAACCCCAGCATGAAAGAAGAAACATTCGTGTCGTAAAAATCAGAGAAAAAACTGCATTGCAGACAGCACCCTGTGAGAAAGGCAGGTTGCCTAGTGAAAAAGCATAAATGCATTTACCTGCACACTCACAGGTACACCTCATTTAGACAATCAGAACCCACTGGGGTCTTCCTCTTCCTGCCTGAACTTAACTGAAGTATAAACTTGTTTTCCATATAGACTTTGTTAAAGATGTGGGCACTTCAAGTGTATCTGTCTCATGTATTATGACTAAACCCCATGTTTTACCAGCTCATACAGCCAGCAGAATACTCACTCTCCCTTCAGTTGTTGCTTGAGACCCACGGCTACTATCTAAGAGCTTCCTGACTGCTTGCAATTAAACTGTATCCCCAAAAATATTACTAAATCCTATCAAATTCTTCTCATATTTCCTTCCAAATCAACTCTACCCTTATGAGCTGAGAATTACGTACTATGTCTCATGGCAGGTTTTCAAATAACATACCATAACTGTGTTTGCCACTTGCTAGCCCTAGTAAATTTGATATTTACTCTGTCATCAGCTAAAGTGTGTTGGGCTCCTGTTGTGTGACTTTGGGGATTTGCTAAGGTTTCTATAAAACCCAGGCCAGCTGCAACAGTGAAGGCAGTTCACTTTAATAAGCTAATAAATACATTTAATGACCCTCATTATGTCTCACAGTGATATCTGGTATTAAAGTGCAAGTGTTAGCCCGAGAAGAATGTAAAATAGAAAGTCCCCTGCTGAAATGGTGCAGTCTGTGTGTGCATGTCTGTATACATAAACACACACACGTGTATAAACCCATTGGAAGGTTCCTATGGAAGAATGCTATGGCATTTATTTTTCATTAATTCTTGAGAGATTTCAGCTGTCTTTGCAGATTGAAAGAAGAAATAATTTTAAGTTGTCAGAGAGTAGGGTAGATAGGAGTCATAGGATAGACCTGTCCCAATAGAAGTGTGTCTGCTGGCTGGCAGACACACTGCACCCAGGCTGTGCCACTAGTGGGTAGCCAAAATAATCTCCCGTGTGTCTCCTTGTGCTTTCTAATGGATTGGGAGAGAAGGGTCTGAAACCCCCATGACTTTGAGCTGCCGTGGAAAAATTGGTCACCAAGTCCACATTGGGTGTGTGCACCCAGAGGCTCCCTTTGGGGCTGACAGATGGGAAAATAGACCAATTACCCTCTCTAACACAACCTGGAGATAATGCAGGTAGCAGAGGCACTGAGTCCACTGCACCCTGTGCGGCTGTTGGCTTTCTGGGCTCTCTCCTAAAAGGATGCCATAGATAATCCCCCAGGCCAAGGTTCTGGGGTGATCCTCCAGCCACTTGTGAGATCATTCTGCTTTGATGTAAGAGAAGGGGGCCACACCAAGAAACCTGGAGAAATGGAAGGTCCATGTATCATCTTGCTTAGCCAAGCATATATTTGCAGCAGAAAAAGCCAAACAGAAGCCATGATTGTGAGGAAAGGCAAAGGCCCCTGTGTGCCTGCACGTCATACAGTGAACGTCATGCAGGACACAGCACACCAGTAGACACCCAAGACAGCTGATATTGATTTCCTCCAGGAAATAGCCTGGAATTAGCCAAGTCAAGACAGTACAGCCTCAAGATGGACACTATTATCCCCAAGGGATAGCTCCCCTGCTCAGACTGCTATGGGCTCAAGCATAGAGCCAAGACTGCTGTTGGGAGGGTAGGGAGGTTTGACATTTCAGGCTAAGTGAAAACTATAGCAGGTTTTAAAAAATCCCCTTCCTGATCAGGCTCACGAGTTTGGATAGATAAAACAAAAGGGAGATGCTGTATGGGGAAAAGATTTAAAATAATTAAGTCAAAAGAAGACCAGTTTTTTATTTCAAAGTAAATCTTCTGGTAAACTATTCATCATGTAGTTGATGAATCAAATATGACAATCACTAGATCAGCTGGACCCAAATGTCAGCATCTATTCTAGGCATAGACGTACCTTTTTTATGTACAATATATATAAACTCATGAATTAACAGGCTAGTATGAATTTGAGTGCTACAGAAAGCAGAGGAGAGAGGCTTGAGTTGTTTCTATTGTCACCAGAAAAGCAAGATTATCTTAGAATTCCAAATATGTCCAATCTTTATTTTTAGTTAATATGTTAATCCGCTTAACAAAATCTCCCTCTCCTGCAATGCCCCTCTGCTTTCCTGCTTGCAGGTTAGAAAATGATCATGATTATAAAAGAATTCACTCAGGCCTTGTTTTTGGTCATTTTACCAGACACACAGAGACTTTTCTGTGTCAGTCAGGCATTATACTAGCACCGTGACTTTCCAAGCCAGACCATGTTTCTGCCACCTGTCTCCTGTAAGTGGATGGGATGGAGCACTGTGTGCCTTCCCACATACACTCTCTGCTCTGGGCTCTTCTCAGAGGCTTCAGAAATGCTGGGGTGAGTTCTGTGTTCCTTCATTCTCCACACACCATCAGTGTTTTCCCCCCATAGGGACCTCAGCTAACTTTCTAGCACCGACCAAGCCCTTTTTTGGGGGGCAGTGTGCATCTAATCATGATTACAATTTGCTTGGCTACTATGAAGGTGGGTGCTTACATCAAATACGCTGTGGGATTCTCTGATAGTGGCAAGTACAATAAGCCACACTTTTGCTTTGATCAACTATTCTCATCAGGAACAAACTGATCAATGATAGCTTTTGGAAAGAGATTTTGTAGCAGGTCAGGGAGATGGACGGGCTGTAAAGCACTGGACCACAGGGTTTCAGGGACAAAGGAAGTGTTTGGACAGCAGTCTGCAAGCAGGGAGAGCCAGAGATGAGGCTGGGACCTGCAAAATAAGCTGGTCACCCGGCAGCAGAAAGATTGTTCTCCTCAGAGTTCACTAGCACTGTTAGTCACCGAGAAAATATTGGAAAATGTAAACTACGAGTAAACTTCTCATGGGCTAGAAAGCTGATTCCCAGAGCATCCCCTGTGAACTGGAGATGGGAATAGCATACAACCACAGGCTCTGAAGTCAGTGACCCATGTTCAGTGACCCATATTCAGTGACATGGCTGGAGCTTCTGTGTCCCCAAGCAGAGTCAGGGGGTTAGAGCTGACTGTCTCTAACCAGCGTTGCTGTATTTTCCTTTGTCTTACCATAGAACAGTGTGACCACGTGCTGTGAGTCATCCTAGGAGGTTCTGTACTATTTTTCTTAGAAGCTCTTGTAGCAGAGAGAAGCTGTGAGAAGCACAAGCCTTGGAGGATCAACTTATGAAGGCAACAGAGGAAAAGACCAATCTGTTATAATAATAGTTTAAATCTCAGGTGGTTTCCTGAAGTGTGATTTTGTGAGCCTCTCAAAGCCAGTAAGCTCACTGGTCCTGTTGCTTGTTTCTGCTGTGGACTCTTCTGCAGATGGACATAGATATTACAAACAGCTATTTTCTCATTTCCAAATGCATGTGTGTGCCCTCACAGCATGGCGGTGGCATTTGGGAAGCCACTATAGAGGCTACTCTTTGCCAGAGTGTCAGGTGACTATCACATGCTAAGAAACAGAGAGGGAGCAACACCTCCCTGTTAGATTTTTCCTGTCATGTGTTACCAGGTAATACTCCAAAGCCTTGCAGACTGCACAGCAGCACTGATGATTCATCACTGCTTTAGGGAGTTCTGTGCTGAGCTGTGTCTAAACTCATCCCCGGTGTTAATGATTCCTGCAACGCTGCTGTGATTCATGCAATAGCTGTTGTGTTCCTTAAATGCACCAGCTGATGCAGCACAAGCACATGACTCTCTTAACTTTTCTTGTTTGGTTTTGTTGCCCTTTTTTATTTTTTTGAAGGGTTTCTCTTCCTAATGGATCATTGCAAGATAAGGATGGGTGTGGAAGAGAACTGAAATGTGACCTGGTGATGTTAGCATCAGCAGGCCTGCCAGCTCACTGTCTTTTACGGTGGGTGTTTCAGATTATTTAAGGACTTCTCAAACCAGAATAGCCACACCACTAACCACAGGAGAGCTTGGAACCTCGTACAGCCCCAGGGGCCACGTGCTAGCAAAAAGATAAACATCTCTGTTGGACATGACAGGATCAATGCAGAGCATTTCCTTCATGCACCATGAGAGGTTCACTTGCATTTTTCCACACAGAAATGTGCTCCCAGGGAGTCTCTGGGGGAATGCAACATACTTACAAAGGAGAGGGCCACATTTTAAAAAGATCTGGATGACGCTGCACCCCACAAGGGCATGGCAAAGCCATGGTGCCTGTTGCAGCCTGAGAGGAAGCAGTTGTGCATTGGTGAACCCACCTGGGCTGGAGTGGCCTACCAGTGCCCTTTTGTAGGAGAATCATAAACAGGCCTCATATTCCACAGAAACCTTGAGAGCTTTCTACTGTTCTGTGGGTTCATGGGAAAGTGCCATATCTTTTTTTAAAATAAATTTTCTTTTTTTCAGATTGTGATGATGTCAGTCCAGAAGTTTGAATCTCTGCCTGGCTCCTGCAGTCCCCATTAGCTTTGCTTTGGCAATAGCTGTACATTTGTTTTAACAAAAACAGACAACTCTTGCTGTGGCACTTCCTAGTGTTTTGAAACCAAAAGGTGCTTTTCCAAACACTTTGCAAGACAGAAGTCCTGCAACTGCCAAGGGAGCTAGAAGGGAGATGAGCAGGCAGCCAGATGGGTAGGCCAGCAGAAATGGAGGCAGAACTGGTACAATTCCATTTAGCATTTTAATATTTTCAACAGAAATCAGTCTCTCTCTATATATATATGTTTTCATCAGAAAGAAAAAAACATTTATCTAGAAAACTTTTAACTAGCTGTGGTGGCAGGGATGGTACCGCTGTCTGGGCCATAGGAACCAGAGGGGATCTTTCCCTTGTCCTTAATCAGCTCTGAAAGAAACTCTTGTAGATCACCAGACAAAGGCCTTGCAGCTCCTTCTATAGTCACGAAATTGCCTCTTCTGGACATACTACACACTGCATCATTGGCAGTGGTTTGGACTGAACCTTTAAAATTATGTGTCTGGTATTTCTGTTGACTAAGAACAGAGGAAGAAAAGAGCTTTTCATTACCGCTGCTCACAATGCTTTTCCCAATTTTTATTCCTCTTGATAACCTCAACCATTCTCTGCTCCCAGTTTAAAAAGAGTTGGGTGGATCTGGTCAAAACCACACTCCTTCCAACCGAACAAAGAGCTGCACTAAATCATTATGGTGACAAGAATATTCAGGCTGGGGATACATCTAGGGCTGGGAGCCCATTCTTTCACTTGAAATGGAAGAGGGGTATTTAATTTATTTGTATTCTTTTGAAAGTGTCCACTGAGATGACACAGGCACAATGCAGACTCAGCCTACATAACCCTGAATGACAAGCCTCCATATGGGATATGTAGTGAAACCTTCCTGCTCAGTGAAACCCAGATTATTTCACAGAATTATCTCCAAAATGAAAATTGAATGTTGTGCCAGACAGAAAGATCAAGGTGTGTGATTTAACCATGTCTGCCCTGCCTCTCCAGTGTTCTTACCCCACCTTAATTCCTCCTTGTATGCTTTCTGTCTTGGACTTGTAAGCCCAAGGTGTTGAGGGAGAAGAAGGCTGTCTGAACTTTCATTTCCTGCAAGGGTTTCCTGTATGATGTAAGAATGAGAGTGGGAGCAGCAAACAGGTCCTCAAGCATTAACTGTGTCAGGATGTTTGAGATTGTGTGAAGCAAATGGTACTCAGAGGCTTGAAGGAAAGTTTTTCTTCATCAGTAAGTTTAATCATTAGGGAAATATTTTTTTTAGTTTTCCTTCTCCCTAAATCTCATAGGAATTTGAAGGTTAAGAAAGGGCCCAAAAAGCCGAAAGGAAATGTCCCCTCTCTTCAAGTTTATTATTGAAAGTGGCCAGATGTTTATTTGTGACTAGAAAAGGGAAGTTATATTACAGAATATGACACTTCAAACCCCATGGTAAAAACAAAAGTGAAAATGGAAAAGCAGTCAGCTGCATTCATTTACATTTGTGATCCACAGCCTGGGGCCCTTTGACATGAAGATAAGAACAGAATTTTTCACATTTTTGTGCACTGTGAGTGTTGTCTGTCTTGTACATTTGATTGGGTATGATATCAGATGAATCCAAAGTCGTCTGGAGTGGTGGGTGGTGGTACTGTAGTGGAGGAAATGCACTACATGAACTGGTTTGAAGTAAGATTATGTTAAGGCTTTTTTTCTTTCCCATTCCCACTTGGAGTACCCTTTTGTGCTTGGACTCAGACCTATGAATTGTTGACTTGCATGGGGTAAGAGGTCTGCTAAGAAAAGCGTTGTAAAGTTCTTCAGCAATGGACTAATTATTCTGGCACTTGATTCTAAGCAATAATCAGAGTAGGGGAGGTAGAAACACCCTAGCTTGTAGCTATCCTCCTAACTTTAATGAAGAGGCACCAGGCAAAACATCTGCTACCATTCATTCATGGATTCATATGAGCATTAAGGATCTTCTGCCATTGCCAAAGAATGAAAAGGCTTATACTGCCCTTTAGTGCTTACACCAGCAACACTTCAACATGCCCACTTGAAATCATTTAAGATGTTTTTCATTTTCAAGGAACATGAAAAAGATAAATTAACCAGTGAACTCATAGGTTACAGCAGAAATTATACATATGCCCTGACATCAGATTTGGGTGCCCTACACCCAACCAGTTGCTATGAACTTCTCCAGTGAAAGAATGTCCTGGAATGAAAGACACATTCACACTACAAGTATGATTCACCCTACTTTTCCCATAAGTCTGCACAAGAGCCAGACAGAATTTTTATGCCATGAATAGCTAAAGAATATGAATAAGAGGTGAGACCAGCAATTCCTGTCCCATAGACTTCCACATATGAGCAGAATGTTGTGACTTCCAGTTGTATCACCAAGTGCTGGATGTGCTCAGAAAAACAAATAAAAATCTCAGTGCTGTCAATCAGATTCTCTGCAAATTCTTTCTCACATATGGTCACTTTCTGTGCATGTGCATGCCAACTAAGTGTTGCTCACATAAATGCACACAGGAGTGCTGTCCAGAAGCATTTCTTTTGCTAACCAGGAATTACTACCCTTGAATACATCTTGGATCTAGGAGATTTTAGATTGGAAAGGAGTTAAAAAGTGCTCATGTTTCTTTGAGCGGTATCATGGAAAAAGTAAAACAAGCCCTGTTCAGGACACACTGGGCATTCCTGTGTTACTAAATGAAATAGTAACAAAACACATTCCCAGGCACCAAAATATGTTTATGTTGCCAATTTTTTTGTTGGGGTCCCTGGCACATTTCTGGCTAATGCCAAGAAGCATTTTCCTAAAATTTTCCCTGCCTGTGTCAGGAGATGGCACAAGCCATGGACCAGATCCATTAGGCAGAATGAATGTGCCTATCCCATGCTTTGGTGGGCAAGAAAGCTCAGGAGTATGGATGTACCTAGAACATGCCTTTGGGTCTCAGGGTTGGCAAAGTTTGAGTTACCAGTATTGATATAGTTACTGATGACAGAAAAAATGAAAAGATTTTTGCTAATCCCATTCCCACTTAATTAGTCATACAACCAGCATATTTTGGAATACTACAGGAGGCATACCAGAAAACCACTGGAGACAAACTTCACAGTTTCTGGGGAAAAAAACCCCAGCAAGTAAGGGGAACAAAGAGCATGCCCAAGCACTCAATGGAGAAAGTAGGTTGTCTAGCACGGGTAACTATTACTCTGAGCCTGAGGGTCCTCAGGTGTGCTTTTCAGGTTACATCCCAGAGAAGCTTCTAGCTGTGTTCCAGGCCACATGGAAACAGAAGCATTCAGCTTATATTTGTGTATCACCTTGAAGGTTTGACTATTGCTAGTGACACTTGTGCCACAGGATAAGACTCCTCCTGCCACAAGGCAATTCTCCATGAAGAGAAGCTACCTGAAAGAAGAAGAGAGGAGGGCCCAGAAGGCCACCTAATGGTCTCAAGTGTCAACTACTCTGAGTAAATGGGTACCTTTCTGGTAATACTGTTCCAAGAAATGGGATGTTATCAGAATGTCAGTAAAATCATCCTTGGTAACAAGATGAAAAAGGGTTGATAAGCCATCGGCAAAGAGATCTACATCAGCATTTGCAAACTGAATAATGGGGTGTCCTTTGAGAAAGAAGCAATTGCTTGTTCTCAAGGACATCTGCAAAGTAGAGGTGAAGGAACTGGGGGCTTGACTCAGTATCAGGTGAAAACACTGCCTGAGCTAAAGGAACAAGACACACTCCTTACCATATACATGTGTGATTTTCCAGGCAATGCAGTGGAGATGAAGAGTCGCTCAAAGAGATGTATAATCAATGTGTAAACAATACCTACCTACTCACAGAAATCAGAAGTCTATGGACGGTCAATATGAATGCAAATTACACTGTTTTTCACTAGACTTAAACTAGGGTGGAATCGTACAAAGGCTCTGGAGCAGCACAACACCTGTTAGTTACACTGAGTGCTGTTACAGCCTCTGTGAGATACAACTATTGGCTCTGTCTCATGTGTGTCAGCATTATCCAACCCAGCTGGTTGAAATATTCTGGATTGCTTCACAGATCTGGTACAGATAGCCTGTCTCTGAGTCAGTGAACTGCCAGGTCACAATGAAAACATGCTTTTCCTTCTGCTGTCTTTCTTCACTAGTAATAGCCTAATTTCCTTGGAATTTGACATATACAGGTTATGAGTGGTTTTGTACATTCTAATCTGATCAATTGCTCACAGTAATTTATCATTTTTCAAAAGTGAAGAAATAAAGGTATTTCAAAAGGAAAGTCAAATTCTTAAGTCCTCCATTTAGGCTGCAAAAAATATAGGAACTAAACCCTTGCCTTAAATATGAAATCATGAAACAAATATGAGTAGACCTGACACAAATTAGAGCAGTCTTGATTTAGTTTGGTTATTGAAAGAGTTTGTTTTTTTTTTAATTTGCCATGCAGACTAAGGTAGGACTGTCCCAACTGCAGATAATATGGAACTTTACAATAAATGGGAGGTAAAACTTTGATAAGCTCATTTGGCTTATTTTTCTCTAATAACAGTAACAAACAACAGCTGACACAGGACTCAGAGGGTGCCACCCAGCAGGCAATCTGCAGGACCAGGTCCAGTTGTGGTCCAGAGTTCAATGCCCCTCCCAAGTGTGATTTGTGCCAGATGGAGCAAATATTTGATACAGTCTTAGCTGGCCAGGACAAAGCTGAAGGGTAAACAAAGTGAGTGAGAAGAAGCCATTTCAACTGAAAAGAGGATCATAGAGATTTGTGTTCCTGGCATATTCAATGGGGCTTTCCAGCACAAATTAACAATGGATCAATTTATATGGGCTCAGTGGATTTGGTCTCGCAGACCGAGCTCAGCCAGAGGATTCCAAGAACATTCCTTCAGGAGCAGTATTTGCCCTGGAACTGGATGCTGTTCATCCAGAAATACACAGATGAAGAAGCAGCTGCTAGAAAGGAGGCAGAAAACTGGCTTCCATGAACCCTGTACATACTGCTCTGTGTCTAATATCCATGAGGAAAGGAGGGATTCTGATCTGGCTCATGGATTTACTAAATAGTAAGGACAGATGATGAGTTTATGCTGCAAAGTAAGGAATACTATATAATATGAACGAAATGTCAATGATGTGGGGAAAAAAAAGTGATACAAAGGAGTGCTATGAGTACAAGGCTGGACACGGCAGAAGCAGCATCATTAGTGTCTTCTATCACAAAACATGACAGGAAGGGGTAAAGCCTAGAAATGAGGATCAAGTCTATCAGTGAAGAGCACTTGAGATTGAATGACAGAAGACAGGAAAAGCATATGTCTATACTGATCCAGGTCAGACATAACTAATGTTAAGATTATGGAACAGAAGGTCCAAACCTGGAGCAGCCTGTAGCTCATCTAACAGCGAGAGTGTGAGCTCAGAGATGAGTGTGGGCTCATCCACGCAGCAGTTTTGAAAATGGGACAAAGTGGCACTGTAGTGCAGTCAGTGCTCAGCTATTTGCGTAACAGGGCCATGGGAGAAGAGCAGCACAAAGTGGATTCAGAAGGATTCCTGCAGTGACACTTGGATGGGTATACAGAGCCAGCCCAGCTCACATCCTTGTTACAGTAGTGTCAGTTGGGCTGGGAGCTGCCTGAGTCTTTGTGTAGAGGTCTCCATGTTGCAATGTCCTTCAGCCTGGGGACACAGTGCAGTGACACTTGGCCTAGCCCTGAGTGCAGCCAGCTCAGGCTCAGCAGGACACATCTGTTCAGGCTCCATACTATCCAAAAACAGCTAAGCAATTTTCCAGCCCAGGCTGACTGTGGCATCCACAGTGGCCTCCTGCTGTCACTAATTTACAGTTGTCCACCAAAGATGGAGAAGACCTGAGTGAAGTGGTTCTTATTACAGCTGGATGATTATGGGTAATGGCAGCTGTATATATGTTTATAACCCAAAAAGTGATTATATAATATTTAAGCTGATTATTACTTGGAGACCTCTACATGCCAGTTGTAAAGTCAGTTGGGATTTAGAGCAGGTCTCATGTTTAATTTCTTAAAAAGCACAAAGCTTTTAAGCTTTAAGGTTTAAGATACTGAAGCATCAGCCATGAATACACATATAACTGAGGAAGTTGTGGTGTACCTGTTACAAGGATGTATTCTGATGAACTTAAATGTGTGTCACGTTGCTGCCAATCACAGCAGAGTCAGAGAGGTGCTGATTGCTGGAAGTGGCAGCTCAAGCTTGTCATGTCCCCTTTTCTGAAGCATAATACAAGCTGCCTCACTGGGTGGTGGATTAGTTTTGAAGAATTCCATTAGCTCTAGGTTCTAGAGACAAGTTCTAGAGCTCTGTGAGTCCTTATTCTCCTTAGCATATCTACAGCACATCAGACTATTCAGTTAAACATTTGGAATGATAATCTTCAATTCAGGGGAAACTGCTGCTAGTATATGAATTTGTCCTTGTCAAAATGTAAAACCGCTTAGAGACAGTGATGGCCAGGAAGAAATTATTGTTTCACAGTGGTCATGAAAAGGTGCAAGGGTTTGCTTAGATAATTTCTAGATAAATATTCAAATAAGACAAGGCTGGGGAAACATGAACCATGAAAATGAATTACATGTACAGTTTATAATGCTAAATATGTTGCTCCTTTGGCTCAGAAACTTGAGTGCAATGTAGACATTGAAGTTTAGTCCGTTCCTGCTGAATGAGGTGGGGCACCCACTTCCCTGAAGTATTTTGGAAATCCCTACCCCTTCTCTTCATGATCTGCAATGCAGCATGTCTGTGTGGACTTGAAATACTTCCTAACACAGTCTTTCTTGCCTGCAGCTTGACTGAAGAGATTTGACCATGCTGCTGAGTATGTGCTACCCAGACTGGTTCATAAAGGGAAGACTGTTAAATTCTGACACTGTCAAACAACACGTTGAATTTTCTTCAGTGGTCTTGAATCTCTGTGATTACATCTTTAACACATCAATAACTTAGCCTCTGGTTAGCAAAGATCACTGAAGCATGACTAATCAGCAGATGAAAGTGTCTTTGTGAGGATTAGCTTTAATGAAAAGAAAAGGGATAGTTATTTTGGTAGTTTGAAATCTTCCATAAATCAAAGGGAATACTGACAAAGCAGGTTCATACGGTAAGAATGAAGCTATTGTGAATAAAATTAAGGGAACAGCTACTTTTATATAAATCACAGGCCGGGACAGCATTTGTAAGAGAGTTCATGGGAACAAGATCATTTAGCTTCTTCAGGTGTAAATAAGTGATATTTAGCTAATGTTAAAGCATCCCTAAAGAAAAACAGATGGATGAAAGTCCTTAGTAGAGAGTTTCTTTTTTGGTTTTCATTTTCTTTTATTTTTTGCATGCAAATTATACATAGCTAGTTTATCTTGGACACTTTGTTCTGTGCAGGGATAAACAGCCTTAGTATTTACCACTTCTGGAGAGGAGGACATAGCCAGAGAAACTTTAGTCTGGACCCTGTAGCAGGTGTTTCTGACTGGTGTAAATTATAGTTTCTTGGTCTTCTGAAATGTGGCTTGAAGGAGCTCACAGGGGCCGTGGGGGTAGGGGCAAATAGAAAGAAATGCAAAATCCACACCTTTTGGAGAGTATTCTTGTTCAGCTCCTGAACTTTAGACCTCCTATATACTACTGGGTGGTTAATGTGCTGTATAAATAATCACCCCTTGAGCTCCTCCAGGCAGTGAGTCAGAGCACCCACGCTGAAAGCTTAACCTCTCCAGTGACTGTATGGGAAGCCTGAAGTTAGACTGCATGTGTTGATGAACCTAGCAGCTCCCTTCCCTTTATGTTCTCCTGTTGGTTTATGCTGTACCTTCTCCATTGCTTTATTGTGAGTTTTAAATTTAATCCTGTGCAAATGAACCCCAAACTAATAACTATAATATTCAAGTGTGTCTCTCTGCCTCTGTAGCCTGGGGCAAATGGAAAAAGTGCTCAGATCCAGGTTCCCTTGCTTTCAACTATGCTTTTTTACTGCTATCATATACACTTTTTGAAAAAAGCTATTAGAACATCCAGTCTGCAAGTTGCAGAAACTGATGTAAATGGTTGATTGGAAATCATAAATGCTTGGTCATCAGTCTAAAAAAATGTGGCATTAAAGGCAAGGCTCTACATAGAAATACTGGCTTATGGTACTGCTCAGTTACCCTACTGGAGGGCTTCCCATACTCTGGAATCTTTCAGTTTGGGTGCCCTTTTTTTTCCTTTATGCTATTTTTTTCTTGTGCTCTCACAGTACAAGTTTTCGTGAGACTCCTGAATGAATGATAGAGCTCTACTGAAGAGTTTGTGATCTAGGGTCTTACTCTAAGCTATTTAGAGTTCAGCTTTTAGACAATTTCCACATAGCTGAGGCTAATGATTATATAAATGTGGATGTCTTTTCTAGCTAGTGCCAATTTTTCTTTCTTCTGATACCAACATGCTTTGTGTTCAACGCAGTGGAAAGGTGTACATGTGTGTGTGTGTATCTAAAATCATAGTTTGATTATTGCAAGTTTTCTAGGGAAATTAGAACAAATGACTGTGTGGTTACATAGGGACAAGAGTAGAATTAAAAAATAATTTTCATAGAAGAATTTACCATGCTGTCTGGTATAATTATTCTTCCATTAAGTAGTTTTTAGGGTCATGGTGAAAAAAATAAAAAAAACCAGACCAACAAAAGTGTAATTCATGATGTTTACATGATTCATAATTTATAATGGAAAGGAAAAGGAACGTTATGTGAAAAAATGCTATGCACATTTTGGCACAACATTCTACTGGTATATGAATCATGCTTGTCTTTGGTTAACTCAAGGGAAATAATCCCAGTAATGTATGTAAGGCAGTCATGCCCACATGTCTGGGGTTTTTTATATCCAGATTTCAGTGGAAAGAGAGATACTTTTTAAACAGATGGCAAACAAGTCCCTTTCCCCCCAACTACTTAGCAAATTTAATAACATAGCTAATTATAGGACCATGTATGTTAATCCATTCATGTGCTTGCTCCACATATTTAATATCACAAGACAAAGGGATCTATGGAATTGCTGGGCAATGGCAGCTAAATTACATCCAGACCATATTCCCTCTTTAAGCATACTTTTGAGACTGTATCTCTTGGGATTTCTGTTGGCAATTCAGTACAAAAACTGATGTAAAATTCTATTGCTGCAGTCTGGAAGTGATGTTAGCAGAAGCTGAAATGCACTCAAAGACTATATTTGCCTGGTCTAAGGTGATGTCCCATGTCACATTTATTCTCAAGGGTAAGAAGGAAGAAGGTGAGGACAGTTGCTCCCAGTGAATTTTCCCCTTGGCCGCTGGCTGCGTCATGGGGCCAAGATGCTCCCTGGGCTGTTGGCAGGAGTACCACGACCATCTGATGAGTCTGGAGGACCATTCTCTCCCTCGTTCAGAGCTAATGCATGTCTTTTAATCTATCTGGACCCTCCACTCCGCTACAGAGGACCTGGCCACAACTAATGAAATACTAGACTGAGCCACCATTGATTCCAGCATGTCAAGCACCTACTGAGAGCTGCCTATTGAGGGTCAGCGAGTACGAGGAACCACCTCTGAGACTGTGAAGCATCAGCCCTGTCTTAGCAAGCGGGAGAGAGCATGAGTGCTTCTTGGTGGTGCCTTTCATGGTATTCTGCGTGCGTTACAGCTAAAGCATGTATGACGCCATTCATGCTTTGAAAACATGCCTCTGTGAGGGGAGAGGCGTGCTAATTACCTGTGAGGACAATGGCTCACTTCACTGTGACTGACAGTCTAGAGTACCCTGTACCAATAAAAGCCTGATCTCAAGTGTCAGCTGCTCTGAGTAAACATATATGGGGTTCTTACATCAAAAGCTGTCTGTACAGTAAGGAAAACAAGCTCAGAACCAAACCATCTCTTGGCCAGCCTTATATTTGTCATATGTAAAAGATTTGCCCATCAGGAAAGATCTGGCTGTTTACATTGCCCGTTCTTTTTATGTAGAATTCAAAGCATATTATTAAGAAAGTTTAAAAATTCAGGTTAAAAATGTGAAACTTGTAAGAGAAAAGAGTAATACTCTCTGGATCAGGTTAAACACCAAAAAAGGCAGAGAAAATTAAGAGTATTTGAGTTCCATAATCTATGGATCTGCCTACACGTATCTGTTTGCTTCAAGTGCCCTTTGTGATCTGTCAGAATTATTTAAAAACTCCTAAAAATGTATGGAAAAAATTTAGTCACGTATCACAGACTAGCTCAGGAAAGAGAAGAGTCTCATAAATCACAGAGGGATTAAGGTGGGGGTGTGGGGATTCAGAATAGTGAGGGTTGGTGACGTCTGTTTCTATGCAAGTGCCATCCTCACCCTCCAAGTGTAGGGGCGAGGTGTCTTCAGTTCATTTAACCATTGTGACACCCATTCAGTTCCCACAAAATGCAGAAAATTCAAAATATTCATGCTGCAGAAGTGACTGAAAGCTAATCTCCTGTTTGAGTTTCCCTGCTAATTTCCATAATATTGTTAATTTCATAATTAAAATTATTTTCTTCCAGATTTTAACTCTTGGACCTCTCAGAAAGAAAAACTGCAGTGAGTTTACAGCTCCTACATTACCCCTCAGAAATGCAGGGTTTTTCCCCAGCCTGTCTGTAAAGCTCCGTGTGGGGTGAAGGTGCTGCTGCTCCGGGCTGGTGCTCACCCTGTTTCTGCTGCAGGCTTGTACCCACAGACCAACAGTCTCACACTTCTGTGTAAAAGCCTTCACTTGAAAAAACCTTCCAGAAAAGATTTCCACTGAGACCAGTCCAGTGACTCAGCCCTCTCTGCTATTGCTGC